>NC_143063.1:47126658-47437490 GCF_052426305.1 Pelodiscus sinensis
TGGGAGCCAGGTCAGTGAGGTTTTTGCTTCATTTTTCTTCTCATTTGTGACTGAATTTTTCTGTGGACTGGGGCCCCTGTTTGAAAAAAGGTTCCTCACCCCTACCTTACTAGATAGAGAAATGGTTATGTTATCAATAATGATGCAAACAAGAGAAATGTTCCATAAATATTTCTGTTTCTGTGGGGTGATGGTTATGTTCTTTAAATTCTCCTGAGATACTAGTGGAATGAAAACAGAAGCTACTTAAGATAGAGATTTTAAATCAGCAAGTTCAACTTCCCTCCAAGAGTTTTAAAAGAGCTGGCTGAAGAACTTGCTGGACTAATATTGTTGCTTTTCAGTAAGTCCTGGAGCACTGGGGAACTTTCAGAAAACTGGATGAAACTAATGTTGTGCTAATTGAGAAAAGAGTAAATGGTAGTTACAGGCCTGTCAATCTGACACTGGTCCTGGGCAAGATAATGGTGCAGCTGATATGGGGCTTGATTAATAAAGTGTTAAAGGCAAGTAATGTGATCAATGCAAATCAATATGGTTTATGGAAAACAGAGCCCGTCAAACTTCTTAGTTTTAAAAGATTAAGAAGTAGGTTAATAAAGGTAACAGTGTTGACCTAATGCTCTTAGATTTCTGCCAGACTTTTGACTTGGTACCACATGACATTTTGACGGCAACACTAAAATCATAGAATATTAGGACTGGAAGGGACCTCGAGAGGTCGAGTCCAGTCCCCTGCCCTTATGGCAGGACCAAATACTGTCTAGACCATCCCTGATAGACATTTATCTAACCTACTCTTAAATATCTCCAGAGATGGAGATTCCACAACCTCCCTGGGCAATTTATTCCAGTGTTTGACCACCCTGACAGTTAGGAACTTTTTCCTAATGTCCAACCTAAACCTCCCTGGCTGCAGTTTAAGCCCATTGCTTCTTGCTCTATCCTCAGAGGCGAAGATGAACAAGTTTTCTCCCTCCTCCTTATGACACCTTTTTAGATACCTGAAAACGGCTATCATGCCCCCCTCAATCTTCTCTTATCTAAACTAAACAAACCCAGTTCCTTCAGCCTTCCCTCATAGCTCTTGTTCTCTAGACCTTTAATAATTCTTGTTGCTCTTCTCTGGACCCTCTCCAATTTTTCCACATCTTTCTTGAAATGCGGTGCCCAGAACTGTACACTATACTCAATTGAGGCCTAACCAGCGCAGAGCAGAGCGGAAGAATGACTTCTCGTGTCTTGCTCACAACACACCTGTTAATACATCCCAGAATCATGTTTGCTTTCTTTGCAACAGCATCACACTGGTGACTCATATTCAACTTGTGGTCCACTATAACCCCTAGATCCTTTTCTGCCGTACTCCTTTTCAGACAGTCGCTTCACATTCTGTTTGTGTGAAACTGATTGTGCAATGATGCACAATGAATGTGGCACATGTTAAATGTATTAAAAACTGGCTAGCTGGCCTCAAAATGTAACCGGAATGGGGGATCAAAGTTGAGCAGGCGTGTTGCTAGAGGCATCCTGAAGGAATTGCTTCTTGGCCCTACACCTGAGAATGTTTATCAGTGTTCTGGAAGAAAACATGAAATCACCCCTTCAGCCATTTGCGGGTGGCATAAGAAGTGGGGGCCGTGGTAAGTAATGAAGAAGACTGCTCTCTGATTCACAGTGCTCCGAATCACTTTGTAAACGGGGCGCAAGCAAAAAGATGCATTTTAATATGGCTGAGAGTAAATGTGTACAGCAAGGAAGGAAACGGGATGCAGTCATCTGGCCTCCCTGTCACACATGGACGGGGGCTCTCTCCTAGGAAGCAGCAACTCTGAAAATGATTTGAGTGTCATGGTGGATAATCGACTCAACACGTGCTCCCAGCATGCCACTGTGCTTAGAAGAGCTAATGTGATCCAGGGTGCTAAGCAGGAATGTTGAGGTGGAGGGGAGAGGCTAGTTCACCCCTGTGTTTGGTACTGATGTGGCAGCAGCTTGAACACCATGTCCCGTTCTGATGCCCCAATTCAACAAGGACGATGCTAAATTGCAGAGGGCTTAGAGAAAAGTCGTGAGAATGACTAGACGGTTAGAGAGCCTGACTCCAAGATCTCTGTCTGTTTAGCGTAACCAAGAGAGTGACTCGATTATCATCAAGATGGTGAACAAATATTTAATAGTGGCAGGAAGTGCTAGATGAACTGAGACTAGGGATAAAGCATCCACTTTTCACAGGGAGAGGAATTAACCACTGGAGCAATTTCCCAAGGATCGTGGTGGGTTCTCCATCACTTACGGTTTCCAAAAGAACGGAGGCATCCATCCCCTCTCACGATTCAAGAAAATAGAGCGGATGTCAGTGTTGCCTTTATAATCTCAAGGGATTAGGCCATTCACCCAGGATGCTGGCGACCTGGCTCCAAATCCCGTTAGCATGATTCAGAGATGAACCTGAACTCTGATCGCCTGGGTCCCAAGTGAGGGCTCTCACCACTAGGTTATAGTGTCTTTCTCACTCCCTCTCTGGCCCAACGAATGTTTCGTTTCTGCATACAGTGGTGTTCACGGGAGCTATTGAGTCCATACGTGAATCGCAATATCTTGGTGGTCAGGTTGCTCTGCTCAGAGGTCGCTGGCAGATGGTCCAGCAGGGGGCAGTGTTGCACAGAAACACACGCCAGCTCATTCCCCATGGAATACGAGACTTACATCAGAACAGTGATAGAATTATAGCCGTGTTAGTCTGGTGCAGCTGAAACAAAAGAGAGGACTATGCAGCACTTTAAAGACTCACAAGATGGTTTATTAGGTGATGAGCTTTCGTGGGCCAGACCCACTGATCTGATAAACCATCGTGTTAGTCTTTAAAGTGCTACATAGTCCTGTTTTTTTTTTTTTTTTACATCAGAACAGTCAGACTGGGTCAGACCAAAGGTCCATCTAACTCAGTGTCCTGTCTGCCCACAGTGGCCAATACCAGATGCCCCAGAGGGCGTGCATAGAACAGGGAACCATCAAATGATCCCTCCCTTGTCACCCATTCCCAGCCCCTGACAAATAGAGTCTAGGGACACATCCCTACCCATCCTGGTTAATAAGCAATGATGGACTTTACCTCCATAAATTTATCTGGTTCTTTTTGAACCCGGTTCAAGTCCTGGTCTTCCCAACTTGGCGATGAAATTCCTAGGCTGTTTTGCTCCAGGAGTTTGAATACAGGGGCAGAGGTGGCATTGCCAGAAATCTCTCGTCAGCCAGTCAAATCGCAGTTCTGGGCAGGGACTGTTTGTCTGGGACTTACCTCTAGTGTCGCTTGCAGCCTAGAGTCGCTTCTCTGGGGTGGCAGGAGGAGGGCTGGAGACCGGGGCTTTGTCCCCAACGGTGTGGGAGGGTCGTGTGCTGCAGGAAAACATGTGGAGATCCGCTGCCTCTCAGAGCTGGTGCCTGCAGGTGTTAAGTGCACCTGAAGGAAGAGCAATGGCTGTTAAGCCAGCCCTGCCAGCTGGTGACATCTCTGTGGTCTGCTGCGTGGTGAATTGCTACTTTGGAATGTCTCCCTGGCTTGGGGAGGGCTGCGGTGGGGGTTAGCTCGCTGCTTTCCTTCTCTGGAGACCTGGGTTCAAACGCTGGCCTTAGCTGCAGCTGGAGGGGAGATCAGTGGCCCTGGAGAGGGTCGAGCGGCCTGGCCAAAGCCAATCTTTGGTACAAGTGGTGAAGTCAGAAGTGGTCCGCGATGGAGGTGCAGGGAGATGAGCGTTCCAGTGCCCTGCAGCTGCTTTGGGAGGGGACTGGAACGTGATGGATTAAACTGGGGTGGGCAATATTTTTTTTGCAGGGGGGAGGGGTGCACTTCATGAATTTTGTACGTGGTCACGGGCCGGCTCTGGACCCCCTGGGAAGGAGCAGGGCCTCAGGCACAAGGGGAGGTCTAGGGGTTGCAAAGAGCGAGTGAGCAAGCGAGTGAGTGTGTGAAAGAGAAACACTTTGTGTGAGAGACACTCACACCAAGTGTGCATGGCACAGACTGGGAGAGTGTATGTGACACCAGTGAGACTGTGTGCATGCTGGCTGCCGCTGGGTAAATTTGCACTATCTCTTTAAGACAGGGAAAGCGGTCCTAGAATATGGGGGGGATGTGGGAGAGTGAGGGGGAGAGCAGGAGCATTGAAATCTTCAAAACAGGGCACTGCCTCTTAAGACAGGCACTCCTCCGTCTGTGCTTCAGATTGGAGCAGCTCCGCGGTGTGTCTCCCTCTCCCTATCCCCCACTCTGCAGAGATGGGGGACGGGCAGGGGGACACCCTGGCTTCAGCCCTCCCCTCCCTTCCCACCCCTGCTCTGCACTGTTCTCAGGAGACTCCTGGGAGCAGCTGGGCTGCAGGACGGAGCAAGGCAGGGACGGGGCAGCTGACCACATGCTGTAAGTTTGCATGCTCTGCTAATCAAGTGGGCAGGCTGGAGAGAAATGCTGGGTGGCCTATTTTGCTCACCGCTGCATTGGCCGGACAGGTACAGGTGGAGCTGTGTCGGAGACCCCAGGCCAGCACAGCAGTAGGTGCTGTGGGTCTGGCTTTATGTGCATTTGCTAAGCGATGTATGGGGCCCAGCACATCATGCCGAGGACGGGTGTGGTGAAAACTGTTTCGGATCAGCCATTGGGCCTCGGCTACACTGGAATCCAGCTGCACCGGAGCAAAGCCCTGATGTGGAAGATGCACCGCGTGTGTTATCCTGGGCCTACCTGCCCTGCACCTACCTGGGGACAGCACCGCCAGTTCCTTATTTACACCCCGCTCCGGGCTCAGAGGGCTAGATTGGGAGTGGCCCCGAATTCACATCCATGTGAGGATGCCAGAATCTGGTCTGGAGTCAGGGGTGGCAGGTAGCATAGGCGGGGGAGGGCTTTGCCTTCCCAACCACCAACCTGGCACCACCCAGACCCCATCCGCTGTAGGCGTATTGAGGGCGGAGTCTTGCTGTTGCCAAGCGCCCACCCTGTGCCCCGGACCTGGGGAGTTTGGGGTCACACCCCTCCCTCCCTCCCTGTGGTGCTGGGAGGGGACGACTTGTCTCTCATAGGGGGTGGGGCCTGGTCAAAAGGGGTGGAGCTGGGGTTGGGGGGCTTGCTTTCCCCCCGCCCTACCTTCACCCACCACCCACGTCTGGAGTCTCTTCATTAGGAAGCCATCTGCTCTGCTGCCAGCTGTCTCCCCCATTAGCGGGGTTGCCAAGGGCTGGCCAGCTCTCCCTAGTGGCAGAGGTTTTCTTGCGGACACGCATTAGCCCAGAGCAGAGGATGATGAATTCGCTTCTCCATCAGAACTTCTGGTTTCAGCTGATACCCTGGCGTCAGCGCCTTCCAAAGGGAGTTATTAGCTGGTTGTGGGATTTAAATGAAAACGACTTCTCGATGCATGGTTAATCAGAGACAGCTGTTACCCACAGCATCCGTGGCCTCGCCACTTTAGCTTCAGATTAATAATCATTAATAATAATCAGTGGGAAACCAGGGAGGAAGCCGGCAAATTTCTGCCTTGCCCCAGCTGATCTGAAAGGCTTGGAGGGAGGGAAGGGGACGGTGGGCAGGAGTGAGTTCTGCCCAGTGACTGGAGCTGGTGAGATGCAGCCAGACATGGATTAGAGTGAGCACATGCGGATCTCACTTTTTTCCTTTTGTGCTCAAAAGACTGTGTGTGTGACATGAGCAATCTCTGGCAGTGCAAACCGAGATGGAAGTGCAGAACCAAGTGCCGGGCTTTGGGGTCCCCCCTCTTGCCTTACGGTACGATCCGGATTGAAACCCCACCCCTGGCAAGTGAGCGGCTGCTCTCCCTCTCATTCAGTTCCCTCTGTTTCTCATATTAACCTCCTTCCGCCTGTCCAAGCTTGTGAGCGGAACAAACGCGTTTTGCTTTCAAAGTCCTGCCCCTTCGCTCTCTGCACCCGACGTGTCTCGCCTGCCAGCTTAAACAGGAACTCCAGCCACTTGTGGAGGGAGACTGTGGGACAGTCGCAAGCTTCTATGGGAGAACTAGGGCTGTAAGCAACTAGTCGACTATCCGATAAGCAAATGCTTATGGGATAGTCGACTCGACTAGTCGTTCCCCCCCCCACACACACACTCGCCCAGCTGCCTCTGTTAGAGAGAGGCAGCAAGCAGGGGAGCAGAAGCTGGCTTAAAAGCCGGTTCCCCCAGCATCGTCTCCATGGGAGGGAGGACAGGGGCGCAGCAGGGAACTGGCAGTGCTCCTGCCTTTGAAATATAAATGAGGCCAGCAGGGGATTCTGGCAGTCCCCCGCTGACCCGGTGCTCCCTGCTTTTGAAATGCACAAGAGCCCCTCTGGGACTCTTGTACATTTCAAAAGCAAAGTGCCACCCGGGAGTGTGGGGAGCATGGAGACTGCTTGAGTCCCCCGCTGGCTCCATGCTCCCCATGTGCTTCCGCCTTTTGAAACAGCAAGAGCCGGCAGGGGGAGGAGCTGCCCTTATCGACTAATCGAATAGTCGATGCAAATTGCATCGACTGTTCGATTAGTTGATTGATCTAAATTTAACATCCTTAGGGGGAACTCTCCCATCTAGGGTTCCCCTCGACCTGCTGCTCTCCAAGGAGGTATCTGCTAAGGGCTTGTCTTACTAGAGAGTTGCTCCCGAATACCCCCGCCACTGGCAGTCTATTCCAGAAGAAGCAGGCCTTTGAAAATGGATTAAACAGACTAGGAGGAAGGCTCCTGTGTTCCAGGATAAGAGCGCCCACCCCCAGAGCTACTCAGGAACAGCTATAAAGTCGCAGCTGACCCACCCCTTATTAACGTTCAAGAGTAGACAGGGTGGAGTCTGTAAAGTTTGCTTGGAGGGATGGGATGCTGCAGAACACCTGGGGGGAGCGATTCTGCTGGCAAAGCAAACGCATGTTACCCAGGCTGCAGCCGGGGCGTGTGTGTGGAGGGGGACAGTTTCGTGGTCTCTGCCACAACCTCCCCGGGTGACCTTGGGCAAGTGGCTGAGGGCGGGATGTTCCAGGGAATCAACTCGAGTTCTCAGTCTCACCGCCTTCCAGATATCTGGCTGGGAGGGCCTGATCCAAAGTCTGCTCAAGTCAAGGGGAGCCGTTCCACTGACTGCACTTGGCGTCGGTTCAGGCCCTCTGTGTTCCTGTGCCGTTTATAAAACGGGAAGAACAGTGCTTCTCGGTGCCCAGTCTGCCGTATTGGTTTTAATTAAAACTCTTCCGGGCAGGGACTGCCTCTTGCTACACATCTGTAATGTTCATGGCCCACATCTGGGCCTGGGCCTCTAGGCCCTGTCCAAACACCATAAAGATTGACTGTTGTCCTGGCCTGGGGAGATGGCCTTTAGATTCCTGACCCGGAGGTGGTGAATACCAGAGACCAAGCCTCAGTGGTCTGAAATGGAACTAGTGCCAGCTCTGCCAGGGTCCATGCAGTGCAGATGCATTTAGGGAAGCGCCGAGGGATGGCTCGGGTGAGCCTGGGGGTGTGGATTGAAGGTGCTCCTTGTAACCCGAAACTCAACAGCACCCTCCTGCCTGTCTTGAGTTTCTTGGGAGCCTTCAGCTTCTAATCTGCGCTCCGGGAAACCAGGGCATCGCTTAGAAGGATGATTGCAAGGAACTAAGACCAGATCCTAAAACACTGTTTCTTAAACTTTTTAAGACTGAGGAACACCAAACAATTTTTTTTTTGTGAGAAACACCAAGGATTTTTTTTGTTGGGGGTGGGGGAAGATCGGGGGGGAAAGTTATTGGGAGGCAAAAAGAGTAGGGGGGAAGTTGAGGGGGGAAAAAAAAGTTGCCTGCCCCTTTAAGGGTGGCCATTTTGAACTCTGTTGTTCTGCGCGGAACACAGTTTAAGAAACACTGTCCTAAAAGATGTATGGACCCGGAGTTGCCATTAAAATTGAAGGGCATGAAGTGCCTCCGTATCTGTGAGGATCTCAACCCTACAGACCAAACAAGCCATTCTCTATCATGCAGAACAAGCTAACTGCAGATGCACCTGGCTTCGTGTGCTTACCCGGAGATTAACACATACTTCAGGTGCAGGCTACCAGTTGTGACTCTTCCACGTTGTCTGTTTCTCAGACTCCTCTAGCCATGAGGAAGGCAGCTTTGCTTCTCGTTAGCCAGAGGCCCTGATAATTAGTCCTTCAGCTGCCTGGTAATGCGAGTATGAAAAGCACAGGCCTCGGACCAGGAACTTCTGCTTAGGAAAGTCTGAATACTGTAAAGGAACCGAGCTCTTTGGTAGCCTCTGGGCGAGCGAACCGTTCCTGCCGCTCTCAAGAACATTCCTTCAGGATGCGAAGCTGCGCTTTGTAAATTGCAAGTTGCACAGTTGGATCCCATTAAAGAAGCTCGTAAACTTTCTGTCCAGAACAGGCAAACGTCCTTTTTTCGGTGACAGACTTTGCATGGAGCATGTCGCCCTCGAGTGCCCAGACACACTCTGTCTCCCGCAGGCATCTGGCAATAAGCTGGTCACCGCTCCAGTCCCATTTCTAATGGGTCCCAGCAGGCACACGGGAAGAGGCGGAAGGCCATGTGGATCAGCAGCTTTGCAAGCAGCACAAACTGCAGAGCTGAGTGTCCCGAGCAGACAGCTGAGCTGGAAGCAGCATCTGCCCGGATCTTGCTCCTGCCAAAGGCAGGGTTGGGCTGCGAGAAGAGGATACTCCTGCGAGAGATGTGACCCATGTGTGAGATGCATTTGCACGGATGCTCAACAGCAAGCAGGAAGCTAGTTTTCCCACCAGCCCTAGGAGCATAGGAAGTGTGTGATGCAGGTGGCATTATTACACCTCTCAAACTGGGGGCGTATCTAGACTACGCTGAATGGTCAAAAGAGGATATGCAAATTCAGTGGGAATTTGCATATCTTCTTCCGATTGCACTTCTGAAAGCAAAGTAATTAAGATGCGGCTTTTTTGGCAAACTGCCCCCTTCGTCGAAAAGCTGCTATTCCTCAAAAAAGGAGGTTTACGCGGCTTTTCAACAAGGGGGGGGGGCACCGAAAAAAGACGCGTCTTAATTGCTTTGCTTTCAAAAGTGCAATCGAAGAAGATATGCAAATTCCCGCAGAATTTGCATATCTTTTGACCGTTCGGCGTAGTCTAGATACACCCTGGGTGTGGCGGGTAAGGGGCGTGGCCCTAGCCTTGTCCTCAGTCCGCACAAGCTGACGGTCCAGAGAGGGTGCACATTCTGCTCTTGCATGCCTTGCCCTCACTACGGGCGGGCAGATTAAAATATCCAGCAAAACTCGGCCGAAGCAACCTACAGCATTGCCCAGTTTAATCTTCAGAGGGGTAGTCGAGTTAGTCTATAACAGGAAAAACTGAAGAAGTGGGGGTGCCCTGCGAAATCTCATCCCCTAATAAACGATCTTGTTGATCTTTAAAATGCTACATGGCTGCTCTTTTTGTTTTAGGAAAAACTTAAACAACAAATAGACTAGTAGCACCGTAAAGACTAACACAACATGTCGATGGGATCATGAGCTTTCGTGGGCGCAGCTACTTCTTCAGATGGCCGGAGAATCAGTTTAAACTGACATTTGCGGAGTGTAAAGTTTGGAACCTGAACCTGGAGAGAGTTAGCCAAAATTCTGCCAGGAACCTCTTGGAGCAGACGTCTCCAGGGCTGCTGAGCATGAATCTGGGGTGTTCAAAGTGGGTTCCCCTCCGTTTAGGCACCACAGTCAGAAGCAGTCTGTTCCAGACGCGAGAGGGAACAAGCACCCTCTGTAGCTTCGGTGGGACGAGACCAGCCCTGTTCTGCGCTGACTCTGACCGCCGGGCTGCTTGCTCAAAGTCTCTGTGTCACAGACAGCATCTCAGCCAGAGCCGCTCACATTCCTCAGCTATTGAGCCTCTTCTGCATTTAAGGGTGAAACACCCCCCCCCTTTTTGTTGTCTCTTGCCCCGTTAACTCCTGGCGGCACAACCCAGCTGCCGGTGACCCCGGGCTTCTGCATGTGTCAGTGTTTGTGCTCAGCTGCTCCTGCCATCTGCAACCATACCTGTCTGTCTGTCTGTCCATCTCCTACCAAGTCTCTGCTGAAAGCACGGCTGCCTTCCTTTGCTTGTCATTCCTCCCTTCCTCTGCCACGCTTTGGCTGAACTCGGCCGCTGTAATATAGGGCCACGGGCTCTCTCCTGTCCTAGGAATTACAACCCAGGTTGTCAAAAGGTGCCTAGGACAGATTCTAGAGCTGGACTGGACCATTCTGACCCTCGAATGCAGTGTTTCTGAAACTTTTTAAGATGGAGGAACACCAAACAATTTTTTTTTTGAGGAACACCAAGGACTTAAAAAAAACAAAGAGGCTGGGTCCAGCCCATGGAGGCCCTTTTGCCTACCCCTATGGTACAGGGTTAGGACGGTACCTTTCAGTGAGTGAGGTAAAAGGGTCAGGAGTAGATGGCTCGAGGCCGTGTAAAACGGTGTGGATGGGGGGAGACGCCATATTGAATCTGCCTCTTCGAGTCAGCACAGCCCACTGGAACCTGGACTCGGGGAACCTGGTTTCTGGTCTCGTATTGGTTCCGATTCAGAGCAAGTCACGTGCTCCTCCTGGCCTCAGTGCTTTCATCTGTAAAATGGGGATCCTACTACTGACCTTTCTTTGCAAAGGGCTTTGAGACCCACAGACCCATAATGAATCCTGCCCAGTCCTTGTGTGGTTCACTGTCCCAGGTAGTGGCACTTAGACCACTTACCGCCAGTGATAAGAACAAGGGAGCTCTACAGCCTAAGCTGAGCGCCCTCTGGCTTTTAGCTCAAGCAGTAGAGGCTCTACACTAAGCTCCAGAGGCGCCAGGTTCAAATCCGCTGGGTGGCGGCTACACTTGCAAATATTATTTCATCCCTTACCAAAGGCTTCAGTGTGAGAAGCAGCAAAAATGTGCTGATGAACCCAGAGCCTCTGGGAAGGTGCAGGGGACCCGGCCAGGCAGCCTGACAAATGGAGAGCGCTGCATCCCGGTTTCTGGTGATGCTATTTTATAGCACCAAGAGCCTGCTTCAGGCGCATAGGTTGGCCCTGCTGCAAGACGAATCCGCAAGGGCTGATGCGTTGAATGGTCCCAGCACATGCAAAAGGCACAAACTGGAAACGAATGTTGCTTCTTTACCGTCCACGGTTCTGAGATCGATGCCAATGCGCCAGAGCTAATGAGCCAGCCCCGCCCGCGCCCCATGCTCCCTTAATCGCTTCCTTGCGTGCAAACCAAGCTCGTTTCTGTCCCGGAAAGAAATCCTGTTATCTGCAAAGCAAGAGAAATGCAAGATAAGAAGGGCTCTGCTCTGCAGAAGGAGAGGGGGCTGTCGGTGGGGAAGCAGGGCTGTCTCCCATGCCCAGGGATTGCCAAGTATGCGCAGACTAAACACAGCAGACAACGATGAAAGGGGGTCGGGAGGACTCTGAGGAGTTGGATGTGAACCCCGTCACCTCTGGATCGCATCCACCCCCAGGCTGGGAATGGCCAAGCGATGGAACTGTCTGATAGATGAGACGCTGTTTGTGTCTGCCTGGCAGGGGTGGCCAGACCGTGGCTCGCAAACCTCATGCAGCCCTTTCCCATTAAAGTCCAGCTTGTGGAGCCCCACCGCCTCCATTTCGCTTAGGGTGGACAGATGGTGTAACCAAAAATACCGAACAACCTCACTCCTGCCCCCCAAAAAAACACTGTTGAGGGGAAAAAAAGGGGGGAGACCAAAGTCGTTGAGCCAAAAAAAAAAAAAGGACCCCAACAGTTAAGCAAAAAAAAAACAACAACCCAAAAAACAAAACCCCACCATGGCCCCTTTAAGACGTTTGGGGATTTTTTTTTGCTGGTGGCCATCTTGTTTTCTTACTCTGTGCTGGAAGGGAGCTCCCCTGTGGAACCAGGTAAGTGGGGCTGGTGGGGGGGGGGGGTTCAGGAGGGGCCCAGGTTGCTGAGTTTGGTTGGGTTGCCAGGTGTCTGGTATTTTCGCCTCCTGGCAGGGGAAGAAAATAAGAAAATACTGGACATTTTAGGTGTCTGGTATTTTCTGATTTTTTTTTTTTTAACTGAACAGGAGGCGAAAATACCAGACTGTCCGGGTCAATACCGGACACCTGGCAACCCTAATTTCTGCTCTTCCCAGCCGGGGAGCTCAGGACCACTGGCTTGCAGGATGGTGGGAAGGGTCTTCTCCCCAGCAGGGATGGGGGATCTTGCGGCTCCTGCCCATTGAACACACCCGCTGGGAGTCGGGGCTTCAGTGGAGGTGAAGCCCCAAGCCCGAACAGACATGCACTGGCTTTCAAACTTCCGGAGTTTGCTGCATGCAGCCGTAAGTTTGGCCACCCCTGCTAGAAAACCAGGCGCTGGTGGGTGCCTTTAGAAACACAGCGTGAGGTCTTGGAGAGGGCTGCAGGCTGGCTTGTGTGAAATCAGGGTGCTTGGGGGCTGGATCCAGGCAAGCCGGGGGGCTGGATAGGTGGCCCGCCCCTGGATTAGCACGCCTGTGCAGAGGAGCGCAGTGGGCGCTCCCAGGAGAAATTCGGGTTGCTGCAAACAGACATGCACATGGGAGAAGCGTCTTTATGGGAGGAACCACCCGGCGCCTGCCCCTTTGTGTCCGACCAGCACGGATTGGGTGGGAGGTGTTGGGGTCACGACTGTCTCCATCTTCTCCCTGGCCCCTCCCGATCTGCTTATAAGCAGCTGGTACGCAGGGGGGAGTTAGAGCGGAGGCAGCTTGTGGCATGTGGGTGGAAGAAACTGGGGGAACCTCCCGGCTTCTTGGTCACCATCAGTGGAGCCTTTAGACTGTAAGTTATGGTGGGCAGAGACTGGCTATTTCAATGCAGCTGCCCAGCACCATACACTTTTGCAGCTCCGAGGAGGTAATTAATAGCCAAGCACCGCATGGGCTAGTTCGAAATCTTGGCTGGGCATTGAAGATCTGCGAGGTTCTCTGGGCCACCCCAGCACACGGCAGAGCTTTGCCTTCCGTCTGAGCTCTGACTCTCCTGGAAATGACCAGAAGCCTCTCTGTTGCCCTCGGATGCTTGTCGAGCTGGCCCCGAACTGGAGACTTTTATCGACCCCTTCCTTTAAAGTGGATCCCGGATTGGCACCGTTGCCGAGTTTGCTCCTTGTTTGCGAAACTGCCCCCTGACAGCTGAAGGTTGGCAACCGCCAGGCCTCTCCCAGCTGGAGGCGGCTGGTTTCTGGAGTCCCCATGCGGCAGCGGAGCTTCCCGGGGCTCGCCTGTTCCCACCGCTGTGGCTCAAACCCATAGCAGCCCATCGACGCCAGCGCTTCCCCTTTTGCATAGGTGGCAGGTCGACGAAAGCCTCACGACGTGACCTGAAGACGGCACCCGGCAGGCAGGATTCCATAATGCCCTGTGACTCCTTCCCATCAGCTGTCTCGGGGCACAGAGGCTGCTCCTGCGGGGTGCCCCTGCCAGAGTCCCTGGTGGAGGAGGCTGCTAGTGGAAGGTTGCTGAGTTGGAGCAGACATGTCAGGGCTTCTCTGAGCTCCAGCATCTGTAAGACCCTGTCACGGGGTGGGACTCGCTGCTGCGGCGCCACCTGCTGGTTGCCCCGGGCAATTAGTCCTTCATCAACTGGGCGCCTCTTGCGCACTGGTGTCTCCCTCGTCTGTGCTCCGGACTCTTGCTCTGGACCCAAATCGCTCCCTGACCTCGGCGCCCTCTTCAGGATGTTGCCCTCTGTCGGTGTCCATGCCAGTGGTCTCTCGGGGGTGTCAGCCGTCCTTCCTCTAGCACCTGCCACTGTGGCCAATGGCAGCCTCAGTCTAGTCCCTTGCTTCAGGCGCAAGCCATGGTCTTTCCAGGCCACATGGTGGCTAGACACGGGGCAAAGGGGGAACTCCGGTGTCCCCACTGCTCTGGGTCCCCTCCCAGCCCAGGGAGCCTCTGTCAGCAGCCTTGTCCCGCCCTCTTCTGCTCCCCTTCACTGCCGCTTGTTCCCTGGGACGCTTCCTCTGTGACCCTTTGCACCCTCCTGGCCCTCAGGGCAAGGCTGCAGGCTGGCGGGTCTCAGGCAGGAGCCTCCCTCTCCCGCCCCACTGAGCCTGCCCAGCCCTGCTCTCTCAAAACTGCTTCTATTGGAACCAGGTCCTGCACCTTCCCTGGTCAGGGCTAATTGCCCCCTCTCTGCTGAGCAGCTCCTTATATACTGGGCTGTCCCAGCAAGCCCCACTCTGATTGGCTCTTTAAACACTTCTCCCTGATTGGCCGTGGCTCTACGCAGGTTTCCTCTGGCTTGCTTTAACCCCTTCTAGCCAGAGTGGGGCAGCCGCCCATCACAGGCCCGTAGGCACCATAGCAACAGGATGGAGCCGGTATGATCGGGGGAGTGAAAGCTGCCTCTTTGTTTCTCTGCCAGCATTTGCACCACAGATTGGCCCCTGCAGGCACCCTCCAGGCACCTAGCAAGCTCCCTCCCGTTTTCCGCTTCATGCTGCACAGCAATGACCCATTGGACTTGTTCTTGCAAGCTCATGGCTGTTGGCGTTAATGTCCTGCCAAAGGCAGATGGGTAAACGGCCCCCTGAGAGGTGTGTGTGGTCATCACACCCACTGAGGCCAAGGCCTTGGTGCCTGTTAGAGGGAGGCACTCTCCCCTGAACTGTAACATGCCCCACGCAGACAACTACAGGCTGGAGGTCCTGCCCTCCCCCCCCCCTCCTCCCCGCCGGCAGGTCTGAAGGGCAGAGAGGGTCATAAGAACATAAGAACGGCCGTACTGGGTCAGACCAAAGGTCCATCTAGCCCAGTATCCTGTCTGCTGACAGTGGCAGCACCAGGTGCCCCAGAGAGGGTGGACCGAAGACAATGATCAAGCGATTTGCCTCCTGCCATCCCTCTCCAGCCTCTGACAAACAGAGGCCAAGGACACCATTTTATCCCCTGGCTAATAGCTTTTTATTATCCCTGTGCATGTTGCGGGGAAAGACCGTCTGGTCCATGGAGCAGACGTTGCAAGGAGGGGGAGATCGGTGGCACTGCTCTATTTTTAAATTCAACATGGCATCCAAAACCGATCCCAGGCCCAGCGGTTTGTTCGCAGCTCATCATCCTCCCTTTCCTGTCACGTCCTGTAAACAGGCGAAGCAGGGAACCAGATGTTGGCTGTGCGGCGAATGAAACCAGCGAGCCGTTCTGCTAGCTCCTCTCAGCCCGGAGCTGCGTTAGTTTCACTCCCTGGGCCAGCCTCCCTGCTGACCTGCGCTTCGGGCAGCCGCTTACCCCAGCGCAAAGGATGTGAAAATGGGTGTAAAGTCAGATGGGTGGGGGTTTGCAGCTGCTGGTGCTTGGAGGCCGGGAGAGACCCTGGAGCGGACTGCGGATGGTCCACAGAACAGGCAGGGAACACAGGGAGGCGGCGTGGTTTTTTTGTTTAAGATTGGACAGTAACACAGCCCAGAAGGGATGTTTCTGGCGATGACATTTTACTGGCAAAGAACGCACCATTGACAGCTCTTTGCAGTGGTGCTGCTCTTCCTTTTCCATGCGGACACCTGCTAGGATCGTCTTCTGGCTCTTCTTCCGCGGGGCGCATGTGACCTGTGAGTGGGCGGGAAAGGTTTCAGATTTGCCAGACGTGTGTGGCCCCGCCGTCCCCCTGAGCTTGTATCGTTTGCCCAGCCATAGGCTGCAGGCGAAGGTGTAACATCCACCGCTTATTTTATCATGTAGACGTTGCCATGCGCCTCCTGACCAACCACGCAAGTGGGTGTGTAGCGGGGAAGAAAGCAGTTCTTGGAGGCTGACAGGTGATCAGCTAGGGGAGCGGTTCTCAAACTTTCTGGCCCCTGGCCTGCTCTGCTCAATGCAGACCTTTCTGCAGACCGCCAGCCAGCCCCCACATGATGACAAAATGGGCACAAGAGTGGGCTGAGGGGAGGGGGTCTGGGTGAGAAGGAGGGTGCAGAAGTGGGCTGGGGGTAGGAGGAGTGGGGAAGAGGGGGCAGGAGCGGACTGGGGGTAGCGTGGGCAGGAGAGAGGGGGCAGGAGCGGACTGGGGGTAGCGTGGGCAGGAGCAGACTGGGGGTAGGGGGGCAGGAGCGGACTGGGGGTAGGATGGGGTGGGCATGAGTGGGATGGGGGGTGTTTATCTGGCACCGCCCCCCACTGTTCCTGTTGGCTGGGATTCCAAAAGGACACCGACAAAGCCAACTCGTCTTGTTTTTATAGTTGCAGATATTTTCGTATCCACGCCAAAGGCCACGCTCAGGCCTAGGTAGAAATTTCTGAGGCCTGAAATAGAGACGCTGGGGCTGTTTGACTGGAACCGTCCCCGCGTTCTGAAAGCCGCGACTTTCACTTGGCTCCCTAGAGCGGCCGCCCTTCCCCGGGTGCTAACATTGCCCAGGGAGTATCTAACATTACTCCGGAGATATTTAAGAGTAGGTTAGATAAATGTCTATCGGGGATGCTCTAGACCATGGGTTCCCAAGCTGGGGGGCATGAAGAAATTCCAGGGGGGGTGCGAGGCAACCCAGACTTCCCCCCCCATCAAGTTTTGCTGACCTGTTCAATTCCTTTTTTTTCTCAAGTTTTGCTGCTATTTGTGGGGGAGGGAGAGAGGGGCATGAGGGCTTTTCAAAAATCAAAAAGGGGGGCATGATGCCAGAAAGTTTGGGAACTGCTGGTCCTGCCATGAGAGCAGGGGACTGGACTCGATGACCTCTCGAGCCCCTCCAGTTCTAGTGTTCTGTGATTCTAACGTGTGCTCGGCAGCTCGGTGTGCCCTCTGTGAAGTAAACACGCCCCGTAATCGCCTCCAGATCTGCCGCCCTCTTCGATCAGCTGACGGCTCAACCTGCCTGCCAGTATAAATATGGAAAACCACCTCTTGTTGTCCTGCCAGATGCAAATAAATCATGGTGTTAAGTGTAGGTGCCGGTGGGGTGGTGGGCTCATCACTCATGAAAGGTGGAGCCCTGAAGGTCGTTTACCTCTGGAATGTTGATGGTTCCTTTTCCTTTCCCCATGCAGCGTGATGGAAAGATCCTCCTTCCCCTCCCCTTTCCCCCCCGCCCGCTCCCACCACTGCAGCGGAGAATAGTGTTGTCACATGGGTGCTTGCACACTCTGACTTGGGATGCTGCTGAAGATCTTGAATTCCATTCCCTGTGTCCTGAACCTGCCAACTGGCCGGTAACTTTGCCCAAGCTACCTCCCCCCCGCCCTTTTTTCCCCTTCCCCTCCTCCACTCTTGTTCAGGATTTGTCTGTTGGGATTCACAGCTCACCAGGGAAGGAACTGTCTCGTGGCTTGCGGGCAATAATTTTTGGTGGGGGGGCCACTCCCAGATTTTGGAAAGTGGTCAAAGGCTGTGCTTCTTTGCGGAGGAGGTGCAGGGTCTAGGATGGAGGTTGGGCGCAGAAGGGTGCACGCGGTAAGGGAGTGGGATGCAGGAGTCACTGTGAGGTCTGAGAGGGAGTTTGGGTGAAGGAGGGGGTTGTGACCTATCAGGGGATTAGGGTGTAGGGTCAGGGAGGGAGTGTGGGTGCAAGAGAGTATTTGGGGCTGGAGGAGATGCAAAGTCTGGGAGGGAATTGTGACCTGGGAGAAGGGGGTGCAGACTGCAGAGGGTTTCGGTGGTGACCTGGGGCAGGGGAATGGGGTGCAGAGTCTGGGAGGGTATTTGGGTGCAGGAGAGGATTCTGGCCTGGGGGACGGGTATACGAGGGGGTATAGGATCTGGGAGGGAGTTGTGACTTGGGGCAGGGTGTGCAGAGGGTTTGGAGGCTTTGGGGTGCCAGAGGCAGGCGCAGGCTGGGAGGTGCTTACTTAAGTGTCTCCCGGCCAGCAGCCCTGCAGCACCCCCACGGCAGGCTGGGCTCCCCGCCTGCTGCAGCCCCAGACCACTTGAAACTGCAGGCTGCTCCCGTCGCATGGCTCTTAGCTCCGGGAGGGGGAAGAGGCTTGCCTTGCCCCCTCCCCATGGCCAATCTCTCACCCCCTATTGGCTGGTGGTTTCTAGCCAATAGGAGCTGAGGATTGGGCTGGGGGGGTAGCCTGCAGAGCAGAGAGCCACAGGGACTGCACTTTAAACCGTGGCAGCTGTGTGCCTGAGGGTCCTGGCACTGTGGTTTGCGGCCGGATCTGGTGCCTTGGCGGGCCGGATCTGGTGCCTTGGCGGGCCGGATCTGCCCCCGGGCCGTATTTTGCCCAGCCCTGCTCTAATAGATGCCTTCTTCCTGGTTGTAGCTTTGTGAATTGACTCAGCAGTAATTCCAGTGTCCCTTTCCGCAGGGCCCATAGCAGGCTGACGCTGCAGATTAGGCTTCCATCCCTAGAGGCTGCCAGACGTTGAGCAACGGATCTTTGGCAGAAGTACAGGGCTTAGCCCCTCGGCACGCACCAGTTCCCATGTGGTATTAAATCAGCTTGTGATATCTGGCAGGAAAATTGATTACAACATCATCAGCTGTTTGGTGTGCTACAAAGAAGGCCCTTGTATCAGAACTTTGCCAAAGGTCCCCAGTTTGTAACGATAAGTGGCTATATGCGATAAGTGACTGTTAATCTGGGTCAGCTGACCTCTCTTCCTTGGATCTGACCCAGTACCGATCCAGCAGTGCTGCTGGCGGATTGACTTAAAATACTATTTGGGCTTGTCCGTTCCTCCGCTTGTGTTCATTTTTCAGCCTGTTCCTTTCCAGGAATAAATACACCCCGTATTTACTATCAGAAAATTGAAAAGGCTCTGTAAAAATCTAAAGCAACACAATAGTTGATTATAAGGGAATCTACTGTACAGCTGACCCTTAAACCAGGAAAATTAACAGAATCTCTTTCATATGTGGTGGAAAACTGAACTCCCTAACCAGAGGTGGTCGGCTAAAGTTGCGTAACATTTTTTTTCGCTAGCAGAGGCTGCAGTGTGAGTGTTTTGCCACTTGTACCAATTCCCCATGCTGTCTCTGGCTGTTATAGAATCCTTCACTTCCTCACTTGATGTGTTCTATTGGCTGACACAGCTCACCCTAGAGGCGGCTGCATTTTGGGCAAAGTGATTCCCATATGCAAACTTGGTGGGGAAAAAAGCAACTTCAGTAAGTATGAATCCATATTTCCCAGGTTTTCTTGTTGCTCTCAGGTGTCCTGTAAAGAGAGCAATACAGATAAGATGCTGTGCATAAAACAGTGCCACATGATTAATGAATCTTTTCTCCCAGCGACTATGATAGCACCAGATATTCAACTGGCCTGCCGCAAGGGTATTCGTATATTACATTTGTCTTATTATTTTTTTATTCGTAAGGTACTTTGCTGTGTCTCATTGTTTCAAGGACAGATCTGAGCCGAACACCATAACCGGACATCTTCCCTGACTGACTTAAATTCTTTGATCACAAAGACCTTTTCTTTCCTGCTTGTTTGTTCCATGTTCCCACCTTTGCCCCAAGTCTGGCTTCCATTAGTGCCCATAACCATAAAAAGCCCAATTAATCAGCTGCTATAGCAATATGGCAGCACCAGCAGCAATTTCCAAATGTAGCGTAAGAAAAATCCAGTGACACTAGCATTTGGTTCCTTCCCTGTACAGACCCGTGGTGTCCAAAATGAAATACAGTTACAGTGGTGCCATTTGACCTTTCCTATTTTCTAGGTATTTAGTTTTATTTGAATTTATAGCTTCCCTCCCGCACTGTTTCTTCGGCTGCTTAGCAGCAAACTGACAGATACGTGCCTGATGTACAAATCCATCCCACCTTGGGTAAGGGCTTTGAACTAGGCCTGAGAGACATCCGTAATGGTGCGTTCGTTCCCTGCCACGGTTCTTCTCCTCCTGTGATTGGGAGCGTGGAGCGGACAGTGTGGACGTGGTATTTCTTTCTAGCTTGCCCCTTCTTCCACAGCAGGGAGTCATGGCACTCTTTCCAACGGGCTCTTCCTTCCTGGTCGTTAATTCGTGAATGGCTGATCCTATGCCACATCCTGCAGGGCTGGTGCTTTTCGCCTAGAGGACTAGCACTGAGCCAGTGACCAGAAAGGAGCTGACTTCATATTTCTTGCTTGGCCCTCCATCCAAAGTGTAAGAGAACTGCTTTGTACCACGCTGTGTTATGGATCCGGCATGGATAAATCTGAAACCGTTCTCAAGCAGGGGCTGCACCTTTTCAGATGCCTTTCTTGCAGAGGAGGCAGTGGGATTTTGGGTGCTCCAGGTAAGAGAGAGATTCCTCCAGCTCATGAGCGTTTTTAGACACAGACACAGACACAGACACAGACACAGACACAGACACAGACACAGACACAGATACTACTACTACTACTACTACTACTGACCTAATGGAGGAATGATTGTGGTAAGAGCATGAGTTAGGGATATTGCATTCTATTTCCTGTCCTGCCACTGATTTGCTATGTGACCTTGGGCAAATCTCTTAATCTCCCCGCCTCAGTTTCCCCCAGCTGTAAAGCGTGGCTAATCTTTGCCTCAGTCACCAAACTGCTATCAGGATTCATTAATATCTGTACAGCTCTTGAAGATCCTATTACTAGTTGCCGCCCTCCACTTACGATGCTTTAGCTACATTGGCTCTACCCTGTTTTGTTTCCCGGCACCATCCTGCTGCAATTCCCTCCTCACTAGGGAAGTGGCTGGTTTCTGTACATATTTCTGATCTGACCTCGAGCCTGCTTGAGGACATGGTCTCCTCCATCAGAGACTCTCACCATGTGCAGAAGCGATGAGGAGTCCTGTGGCACCTTATAGACTAACAGGACTCCTCATCGCTTCTGCAGATTCAGACTAACACGGCTACCCCTCTGATACTTGTCACCATGTGCAGAGGCTGGTCCGTACCAGGAAGGGAGGAAAGTTTCCATTCTATTGGGATAAACGCCGTGCAGTTGGGATTCTTAGCCAAACCTCATTGGCCTGCACCATGTCAGTGAGGGAGGCAGCAAAGTCAAGTGACTACTATGCAGGGCTAGTCATCAGCACCTCAATGCATCCGTGAAACCTGCAACAGATTCCTTCGCGAGAGGGAGATGCTTTAAAAACGTGCTTTGAAATCAAATGCACCACGAAGGGTTCCCACTCCAGAGGGACGTAGGCAGCTCCGTCTGCGTCTTGGAATGGGACAGCACTCACTGTGAGGCATTAAATATCTCCTGCGACTCAGAAAGCTCCTGTAAGAGTGAAATACCGACCTGCGTGGAATGAGTCACAGTGGGAATCGCTTCTTGCGTTCTCCATGAAGAAAGGAGAATTGATCCGTGCGCATAGTTCAGGGGTGGGCAATCAGTTTTGCCCGGGAGCCACTTCAAAAATTTCTGAAGTAGCCCCGGGCCACCCTGAAAGGGGCGGGGCCTAAATGGAAAGGGATGGGGCTACCCCACCCCTTTGCCCCCCCTTCCCACTAGGCATCCATGCCCTGGAAGAGGCTTGGCACAGTCCCCCAACTCCAGGCCAAACAGGGCCTGGGGGTGGGGGAATGCAGGAACCCTCCTCCCGCCCTGCGAAGAGTTCGCGGCACTTCGAAGTGCCGCGGGCTCCTTTCAGGGTCAGGGCAGGGCGAAAGAAGCTTCGCGCAGTTCCCCCACCCCCAGGCCCTAATTGGCTTGGGAGTGGGGGAGCGTGCCAAGCCTTCTCCGCTCTCCCGGCCGCCCTGCAAGCAGCGCGCGGCACGTCAAAGCGCCACATGCTCCTGGCAGGGCGGGAGGAAGCTTTGTTTGCTCCTCAGGACCTAATTGGCCTGGGGGCAGGGGAGCAGCAAGGCCTCCGCGGGCTGGATCCACCCATTTGGCGGGCCACATCCGGCCCACAGAGACCCCTTTGCCCACCCTGGCACAGTTGGTTCCATAGTCGTTCCTAATGGGGTTTTTTTCCCCCCCTGTTCTTTGAGGATTGCTCCATTGAAGAGGTATCAGTTGCTGACTTCATTCCGTTTGTCATAGCTGTTTTGATTTAATGTGCCCATAAATCCTGCAGATTTGTCCCTTTCTTTTTTATAAGTAACTATCCAGGTTTCCATCGTAGATGGAGAAACCTGCAAAAAATCATGTGAAATCCGGACAGGCCTGGTCTGGATAACTAGACAGGTGCAAAACGAAGCTTCAGAGACCCAACCGGAAGACATGTCTGACTCCGTGCGTGCGCGTTGGTGAGGGAATGATAGACGCACGGATATTTTTTTTAAAAGTGTGATTAGAAAATTCACTGTTGGGCAGAGATTTGTACCGGGGATTACTTTTTTATTATAGCTGATTTATAACCTCGTGAAAATGGGCTTTACTCTTGGAAAAAACATGGATCCTGCGCAGAGCAAAAGAGCGCTATCCAGTTTCCATAGGGCCCTCCAGGATTCGTAGCGAGCGTTTTCGCAAGGACTGTCACAGCTGGTTTCCACTGGACCACTTTTCGGTAGGGAAGTCGGAATCTTGGAATCTTGGCAGTCGCTTTTTTTTGTTGTCGTTGTTGCTCCTCCAAAGGCAAGCTTGACACTGTTAATGTGCCATGAAAGGTTTCTCTATAGGAATTGCACGTCGTAAATTGAGCTGTACGTGAAGAAGAGCGGTCGTCTTCTGCCTTTTGAAACATTGTGTCTCCATACAGGGCTCTAGGCTTTGCACCCTGTATGCCTGCAAATCGTTGATGTACTTTTTCAGAGTCGGAGAACACAGAGTAGCAAAGGTGATAAGGGGCTTGTTAATAACTCTAGTGCATGAAGGATTTAAGAGGAGATTCTGCGTAGATGTAAGGACATGAGCAGGCTCCGTTCTCATTGTCTCGAATGCGTTAGAAAAGCATCTTATTCTGTCTCCTCTGATTGGACCCCCAGTTTGGGGAAGAAGTTAATTTCAAATTTAGGCGGTAAGGTTACAGTGGCTCCCTCTTTGTGAGCAAGACAATATAATCCCCTTGATGAAGAAGATACAACTCCCGTGGAATGCTGGTTCCTCTTGTATGAATGATTTGGGGGCCATGAACGTGAAGGAATTGATTTGTGGTCAGAGCAATGTTAAGCTAGACCAAGTCTGCCCAAAAGGACAAAAGTTATAAAATGTGTCTAAGCTCCACATCCCTTTCTGCACCAAAAAATTCTCCCAGGGGTCGCTGTGTTAGACTGTAACTTTAAAAACAACGAGTAGCCCTGTGGCTCTTTAGAGACTAACACAAATATATAGGACCATGAGCTTTCATCGGTAAAACCCACTTTATCAGAGGATGAGCTGGAGTGGAAATAAGACCAAGGCTATTTATTATGTGGGGGCGGGGGGAGTACCTGTCAATTGTGGGGCCGGTGCTAATGAGGCTAATGAAGCGGGCTGGAAATGTCCTATTTGATGTAAAAAAGGAGGAGTTAGAGGCAGGGGAGACTGGCTTTATAAGCCCAGGGAAACTCGGATTTGTAGATGGATATCAATTCCGCACTCTCTCTGTAATTGGCTGGTGACATTCCTTTGTAGAAGAATGGCTACACTTAAATCCATTAACGAGCACCCAGGCAGATTTAAAATGTTTCCCTATGGGTTTATGTGCGTTACCATTTCTGATTTGTGTCCAATTATCCTTGGTCATAGGGACTGTCCAGTTTGGCCAATATACATGGCAGAGGGGCATTGCTAGCCCCTCTTGATGGGTTATGTCACATTAGAGGATGTGCGGTTGTATGAGCCCCTGGTGTGGCGTATGTGATTAGGTCCTGACTTGGGCATGACGTGGATGATCACCGCTTGGGCGGACCAGAGACTCCAGGCTGTTATTTTTGGACTTTACTGGATTCCGAGAAGCCTGGAATAAACTTTTTTTTCCCGCTTCTATAGTTTGGCAGGAAAGGAACCTGGTTCAGCTGCAGCGGAAATGTTCTTCACAGCTGCTGATCATAAAGGATTTTACAACTGATAAGAGATTAAACTGCTTGTTGCCCAGAAAGTGGAGCGAGGCAGGGAGAGGTACCTCTGCATCTGCAGCTGACGTGCGGTGCCGTTACACAAAGCAACAGCTAGTGAAGAGACCCTAGTAAACAGATCGTAGCAGAAGGCTTCATTCCAGCTGCAGAATGAGTCCGGTGAATTTTACAAGCTATTAATATGGACTTTCTTGGGAGAGGGTGAACGGTGTCAATCTTTTTAAGGATGAAAAACAGGAGCTGTATGGTCCTCCGGTGCTACACCATTGTGAAAGGGTGTACCCCTTAGCCAAACGTCACTCTTTTTTTAGAGCTGGTTGGAAAATTTTCACTAAAAACAGTGAAATATTTCAATTCTGAAATGCCATTACAGGTGGAACCTCTCTAGTCCGGCACTCTCGGGACCTAACCGGTGCCGAACCAGAGTATTTGCCGAACCACGGGAGGTCAATATTGTCTAGCAGCATTACCAACACTTCCCCTGCTTACTTGACGTGTTGGAGTAAATTAGAGCTAAATAACAGCACAGAACACCGAGGGCCAGGATTTGTGGCTGTAAACAAACTTTTTGGGAGTACAGGAAAATTGGCCGCATCCGTGCTAAGTGGACATCCAGCTAATGAACATCATGCTGGACCACAGACTAGAGAGGTTCAACCTCATATGTGTTATGAGACTTATGTGAATCCTTCCTGATCCTTTTCTCTTCTGTGGCAAGGCTCCCTGGCTGGACTACATCTCTCAAATGTACCATGGTTTTCCCTTATTGATAAAGGGAGGCTGCTCAGGGTTGGATTCCCTGTGATCGGTAAGTCATGGATGATGGAGTCGGGCTGGGAGCCCAGCCCATAGAAGAAGATAAATACAGCTCTGATGAGCCACTGTGGCTTCAAATAAAATACAAACTTTTTGATTTTTGGTTCACATAATTTGGCTTTGGGCTGAAAATTGAAAAATTGGGAGTTTCAGGCATTTCCTTTTTTTTAAACAAAAACCTGATGCTTTCCACAGCAAGCAGATGCTTTATATGCAGAATTTTGTTTTGCTGAAAGCCCGGTTTTCCATCAAAGCCACAATTTCAGCAGAAACTTTCTCCCAGCCCTACTTTTCTGGTGTTGCTGTGGGCACGCTGGGTTGTGAAAATGGGCTCCACATTTCCTAACAGTGCTGCCGAGATCTGTGTGTGTCCTGATCTCTTCTTGGAGTGAGTTTCACATTTGAGAGCCAGTGGCTGAGAACTCGATCTTGCGCACATGTGAACCTCATTCTTGAGGCTGCTGGTGGTTTTGTCCCAGAGGAATGCAGCCATCTTGGGAGGTCACAATCATGGTCCTTTAGGTTACTTGGGCTGGTCTCATAAACGCCTTTGAAGGTGTGGACTTTAACTAGATAGTCAACGGGAAAGAGGCCGTGCAGAGAGTGGAGTCCTGGGGTGTTGTGTTGGGCAGCTGGGTTGCTGGTTCTGAATCACCTGTAGCTCTCTTTGATGGTCACTGGTTCAAACCTACATGTGACCTGGTGTTTCTTTTACTGTCTTAAAAAGAAAGAAAGAAAACTGCTGATGCTTCGTGGATGATCTTAAAGAAGCTCTCGTTAGAGCAGTGGGTCTCAAATTGCGGTCCACGGACCACTAGTGGTCTGCAGCCGCCTCCCAGGTGGTCCAGGGCTCATGCTCAGCCCTTCCACCCTTCATCCTTCCTTTCCCCACTGGTGCTCTAGTCTTGCCCCCTCCCCTGCAAGGTTGGTGCACCAGCACTGGTTTCCCGCTGGGAGGGGAGGGGGGAAGCCTCCCTGCTGGATCTGGCTTGTGGGGAAGAAGCAGTTGTTCCGTGCGCTGCTGTCCCTCCACCCCTCCGACTGGGGAAACAGCAGCATGCAGACATGCTGCCCTGGAGGCTTTCCCCGCTGCTCCCATTGGCTAGAATTGCGGCCAATGGGAGCAGCGGGAGGCTGTGCCTGCGACACAAGGCCTCAGAGCTGTGTGGGACACGAAAGCAAGTAAGTGCCCCCTGCCTCTGGTCAGACACCCCCCCCCCCCATCCTGCTCCTGAACCCACCCTTGCACCTGCATCCTCTATCCTGGGCACACACTTCTCTTTCCCTTGCTCTTGTCCCCTTCCCCATGGCCAGACACACCTACTCCCAGCCTCCTCCTGCACCCAGACCTCGCACACTCACCCCCTCCTGAACCCCACCTCCCACCCAGATCCTGTACCCCCATCCCTATCCCACTCACTGGCAGCCCTGTCCCACACACTGAACCCCTCATTTTTGATCCCACCCCAGAGTCCGGGCAGTCCATAAAATCCACTAACCCCAGAACCTCAAGAGGAGTAAATCCGGCCCATAGTAAGCCCTGAACCTCAGTCCTCCCTGTCCTCCCCCATTGCCCCACAGGGCTGGAGTGCCAGGAGAGTGAGGTGTCTCAGCTGGGGCCACATCAGTGAGAGCTGTGGGAGTTTGGAAGGATTTTTTTGCTTCTCACTTGTGTGGTCTCCAATCGACTTTTTTTGGGGGAGAGGGGGCGGTCAGTGGCCCCGATCCAAAAAAGGTTCCCCACCCCTGCCATAAATAAAGAAAACATTGAAACCTTTTGTGTTGGACAGAAATTAATATTTTACTTAGTTTATCAAAATTCATTTTAAATAAACACGAGAGAGTTAAAGAGCTTAATCTGTTTAATAATGTAATATTTCCCTTCTTACGGGTTAAATTAAACCGTTCTCCCCAGCTGCAGTGCTAGAAAAATGGCTTGGGCGTAATTATGTAATTAACAGCGAGTTTCCTTTAGGGTATGCCTCGTGAAACCAGGTTTACCTGTGCCGATCAAGAAAGGCTTCTTTGTCAGCGCGGCGCGTCCAGACTGCCCCGATCTGCCGACAAACAGCTGATCGGCAGAGCGGGGCAGCCATTTAAATTTAAATGAAGCCGCGATTATTTTAATCGCGGCTTCATTTCCCTCTGCCGATCTGGCTAATCTACATGCCTCCGTCAACGGAGGCATGTAGTCTAGACACACCCTTAGCGACTGGTGGTCCGCAGAAAGGTTTACATTGAGTCAGGTGGTCCATGGGCCAAAAAGTTTGAGAGCATCTGCGTTAGAGGTAATTCTGCTGTAGACGTTTCCAAGGAAGGCCCAACTTTCTTTATTATGGGTCCTATCTTGATTTCAGTAGGCACTTTGCCCAAGAGAAGACTATTGGTTTGGAATCCAGAGGACCCCATCAGATCTTGCTGCTTATTTGTCTATGGCCCTTATGTCCCAGGATGTGCACATCGCGTTTGCTTGGGACCTGGATAGACAGTTACACCACCAACCAGTGAATCGCAACTTTGGGAGAGGAAAAGCCTGATAAGCTGATGGTCACGTGAGAAATAAAGATGCTGCTGCTTTCATACCCAGTAACCTTAGCAATGAAGAACGAGGGAAGAGAAACTCAGAAGGGACATGGTGCAGGAAGGGTCCTCTCCTATGGACTGATCCAACTCTTTCCATTGACTTCAGTGAGAGCTGGATTGGACTGGGGTGTATTTGATCATGACACGGGTCCAAAGCATCATTAGGCTGAAAACATGTGGCAGCAGGCTCAGTTCCTGTAACCATTTTTGCAAGACATTGCTAGCAGCTGGGAATGGGCTGACGATTCCCTGTTTTGTTCACTCCCTGTGAAGCGCCTGGCATCAGAAGACAAGCCACTAGTCTAGATCAGTGGTTCTGAACGTGGGCCACATGGCTCCCCAGGGGGCCACGCCTTACTTCTAGGGGACCACATGGAAAAAACTGGAACATTAGGGGACCACCCAAGCTTAACTGCCAGGTGTATGATGAATGAGGCTCAGAAGGGGGCCATGAGCAAAAAAAGGTTGAGAACCACTGGTCTAGATGACCCAGTATGGCCATTCTTATGTGCTTAAACGAGCACCTTTCTTTGCTACCCACTTGAAGGGTGGAATTCTCAAGGGCTCAGAGATTTCCTCTTGAGATTTCTGGCTGGATTTGATAGAGTAGAGCCCTTTTTTTATGGCTTCGGCTCTGTCCTAGAACCAAAACCATCGACCTGTTCAGCCGGCTTCAACATCTCGATCTGAGGTCCCAACTCTGCTCTGTCTAAAAGAGATCATCTTTCATTGTGCTCCAGCTGTGTCTTCCGTCGGTATCACAGCGGGGCTATAAAACCTTTCGCGGTTGGGCTTATCCATGCCTTGTAGATTTCACCTCCACTCTGTAGGAGGCCTTGCTTGTTGTGCGTGGCGCCTTGGGATGTGAAGCTTGCAACGTACAGTAAAAATGTTGGGTTGCATGGAGCAGCTTTTGACTGATCTCTTCTGGCCCTGTGCATGCAGGGACCTCCCCGAGGGAAATTTAACTTTGAATTTGCGGGACGCCAGTATGTTGGAGGCGGGAAACCAGCACATTAGTAACAACCGTTTATTTCTTAACGGATTGCCCCCATGTCCTCCCCAACTTCACTCCAGATTACTGATACTTTGCTGTGCAGCCCCACGGATCACGACGACGTCATTTTTTGCTCTGATCTGGAACTTACCGTTGACTGTTAAGGTCCTGATTTTGAGCGGGCCAGCTAGGGCAGCAGGGCTGTCTGGATGCTGGCCTGCTCCAGGGGCCAGTGCAACTCGAGGCCATAAATTAACCCACTGCTGGGTGTTGGTACGATTTGTGGCAGTCTCTGACAGGGTCCCTAAGGCTGTCACAACCTGGAACCTCAGGGGCAGCGTGTACCACAGACCTATGCCACGTCTGCATGAAGGGAAGCTCTCTCCAGCCCCTAGGGGCGCCCTCTGGGTCCCTGTGAGGGGACCGGCTCAGCACCACCAGCCATCTGTCCTGGGAATTAGCTCTTTCTTGCTAGCTGGGTGTCTTCCTTTTGGGGGTGTCTCCCCTCTTTCTCCCGGTCCTCTTTGGGACACTGCCCTCTGGCAGTGCCCACGTCAGTCTCTGAGCCCCCCTTCTGGGGGTTGTTTCTTCAGCAAGCCGTGCTTCAGGCCTGGCAGCTTGGGAACTTGCTTGTCCAGAGCTCTCCTAGCCCTGCTTTGGCTCCCCAGCACTACCCTAGCTCCAGGGAGCCTCCTACTCTCCCAGCAGCCAGGCTCTCCTCTCAGAGCAGGGGCCCATCCTCTTATATAGCTCCCAGCTGGGCCCTAATCAGCTAATGTGGCCTCAGCTGGGGCTAAACTCCCAGCCCCTGCTCCTTAAAGGGCCAGTGCAGGGCAAGTGCCCTGTCACCGTCCCCATAGGCTGCTAGAGCAGAGGGCAGTGGTGTAGCCAGGTGGGCCCCACTTTACATGGATGGGCAATGGTGGGGCTCAGTGGGAGCGAGACAGGAGGGATGGGGCCACCTCCCCCCATAACTGGCTAGGGGGAGGGGAATGGACACGCTGGCCAAGGGACCCTGGGATGCACCAGAGAGTGGGTTCTACACACAGGGGCTTGCCCTGTTTTGTCACCTGCCGGCCTCTCCAACCCAGCACCGGCATTCGAGTGCAGGTCCCAGCCTGGTGGAGTGCCAAGGTGGGGTGGGGTAAGCCCTAACCCTGCTCCTCCTGCTCCCCAGCTGGGTGGGCTGGTGGAGCGGGAGAAACGTTGGGGCATGAGGAGAGGGGTGGGGCTGGATGCAAAGTGGGTGAGCCAAGGCCCACTCATCGTGACACCCCTGGTATAGGGGCTGGGTAGGGCCAGATGTCTGTCCCGGTGGAAATTTCCAGTGCTCGGAACCTCTGAAAACCAGGCCGTAAGGCTCGGACAGAGAAGTCGGACGTGTCGGCTGCAGTGACTGAAGGAGGACGCCTAAGCCATGGAATGGAGAATGGTCCAGGGGGGTTTCAAACCCTTCCTCCTCCCACACGCGTACCAGCCTACTGCTGTCTCAGCTCCTTGAGAGACCTGGCCAGTGAGAGGGAGGCTGCAGAGAGCACAAGAGATGAACGGAGATGAGAGCACTGTGCCTGGCCTTCTGCTCGTGGCGGTGGCTTGAAGGCCTTTAGGAGCGGGACCCGTGTGCTGCACCCACGGGAAGGATTTCTGAGCAAGCTGGCATGGTGCTGCCATTGAAGCTCTCTGAGACTGTGGTCTGGTTTCTTTGTTAATAACCCGTCATCGAGACACAGGCAGAGCCGGGAACTTCTTCTCTTCTGGGCTGCTTGGGCTTTCTGTGATGTCCCCTGGTATGTCCCCAACTGTTCACACCACTTGGGCCTAGCTCAAAAAAGCAAATGTACCGCCTTGTTTTCTGGCCCATCTTGCATGAACCTGCCTCCTGGAACGTAGCATGCCTTCCCGGCTATGGAACCCAATTGCGTGGCACCAGCGTTTACCGAGAATCCGGCAGCCCCTCGGGGGTGCAGCATGGAACTTGTTTAACAGATCTTGCTGATGTTCCACCTACGGTGTAAAAAAATCCTCTTAGCCCAACAAGGGATTGAAAGCTCTGGGGGTGTGTATTACCCTCTGTTTTACAGATCTGCCCTATGTTGGAACTGGAGTGAGAGAGCAACTGAAAAGCCCTTCTGTGGGAATGGTTTGATGTCTGTAGTCCTTGGTCCCCACTCATATCCTTGGTTCATACCTCTGGCATTTAGCTCACTGGTCTGCAATTTACTGGTGCATGCGTGTGTGTGTTTTAATCTTCTGTTTGTTTAAGGGATGTTATCTTGCTGGACGTGTCCCACGTTTTAATGGGTTGCCTCCAAATTGCTGAACATCTCCAGTTTCTCCATTAGCTATTGTCTGAAAATGCTATTTGGTGCCAAACCTTTGGCCCCGGGGTTGTGAAGTCTCAGCGCACAGACAACTGTGACCCTGTTTCAGAGGAATAGTCTCTGCTTTCTTAGCAAAACATTTTTCCGTTCTGTCCCTACAAGACACCCTCTCGGGCCTGTGTGTTTTGATGTGGTTTCAAGGTGTCCATCTCTCTAGCTTTCAAATGTTGGCAAGTGGACTTGGTGAGCCTCTTAAGTTTTATCGTTGCCAGATGCGTACATTATCCTCCTTTTGTTTTCCTCCTCTTGTGTCACTGTAAATCTAATTTAGGATGGTCGCTTTCTTAGACTTACATAATTACGCCATGGCTCCGGTATGTACCACGCTTACCTTTTGTTTCTTTGCTGTCACCCTGGAGAGGGTCTGCTTTGTATAGCAATAAAAGAAAATGAAAATACCTCCACACCCACTATTGTTGCTAGTGAAGAAAGGGGGTGGGTGGGTGAGGGGTTGTATCCAACAAAACACGTGATCTGTTTCACATGCGTAAAACATGGTTGATTCACCCAGTCCTGTTCCCACGTTCCCTCTTCTGGTTGGCAGACAGGGTGATCCATCAGATAAGGCAGTGGGCTGAAAGCTAGGAGGTTTGGGTTCTCTTCCCAGTCCTGCTGATGATCTGGTGTGTGTGATCTTACACCAGTCACTTCAGCTGCTGGTGCCTCAGTTTCTCCTTTTATAAAATGGGACTGAAATGACCTTTTCTCTTTGTAAAATCTGAGAGCTCCATGGCTGAAAAGCTTTCTGGGGCTGATCCAAACCCCATCAAAGGAAAGGCTCCCATAAAAAATGTTAATGGGGGTTGGAGCAGATCCCTTAAGAACTAAGCATTTTATTTAATTCAATCTTTTTTTTCTTCATTAGCATGTCCCCAGCTTTCACTCTGGTTGTTGTCATAGTTTCAATTGTTTCAGACTGCACTGAAGTGAAACACCTTGATTGGTTACAAATGAATAGTTTAACGAATTCTTTCAGGCTGTGGTAAAAGTGCCTTAGGCTGAGAGAAAATAAACTTGCCACCCACCTTTTACAATTGTATCTGCTTACAGAAAGCTTTAATCTTCAGACCATCTGGCCACACACCAAAGTGGAAGCCACACACCTAACTGGAATTAAGGACTCCCCAGGGGAGTTAGGCACTACTGAAAATTCTAGCTGGTATCCAGTTGCCTCATTAAGCACCTAAATACCTTGGGACTTAGGAGGCAGGGTTTCATTCTGTGGAAGGTTGCTTTGTTGGCCCTGTGGCACCTTTGCAAACTTCTTTATGGCCATGGTAGACTTTCTGAAAAGTAGCACTATCAATTGGGGGAGGGATAGCTCAGTGGTTTGAGCATTGGCCTACTAAACCCAACGTTGAGAGTTCAATCCTTGTGCAGGCCATTTGGGGCAAAAATTTGTTAGGGATGGTACTTTGTCCTGCTGTGAAGGCAGGGGACTGGACTCAATGACCTTTCAAGGTCCCTTCCAGTTCTAGGAGATAGGCAATATTGTTATTATTATTAATTTTAGTCCATCTAAGTCACTGTGAATTAAAGGTCACTTGATGCAGTTAACATAAGCACATAAAAATGACCAGACTGGGTCAGACCAAAGGTCCATTTAGCCCAGTGTCCTGTCTGCTGACAGTGGCCAATCCCAGGTGTCCCAGAGAGAGTGAACAGAACAGGGAATCAAGTGATTCCTCTCCAATCATCCCATTCCAGCCCCTGACAAACAGAGGCTAGGGACACCATTCCTACCTATCCTGGCTAAGAGCCGTTGATGGGCCTAACCTCCATGAATTTATCTAGTTCTTTTTTGAAGTCTGCAAAAGCCCTGGTCTTCACCACATCCTCTGGCAAGGAGTTCCACAGGTCGACCAAGGAGTTCCACAGGTCGACCATGCATTGTGTGAAGAAACACTTCCTTTTGTTTGTTTTAAATCTGCTGCCTATTCATTTCACTTGGTGACCCCTCGTTATTTCCAGGGTTTGCTTTGGAAAGTGCAGCTCGCTAGCACATTGGTCTTGTGGAGTCTAGCAGCCGGGGAGCGCTGAAACTGCTCTAAGACACAAGTGGAAGCAATTGCTTTTTTCGTGAGAAACCGAGGCAAAGCTCTCCCTAGTGAACTCAGACCGTGCACACATTCATGCTGCCTATGGTATCATGTCCAAAGTTCCCTTTCTCTGAAGTCTGCCCAAGTATAAGTTCTGTTCTGTTCAGTCTTTTTGAAGCACCTGGTGTTGGCCACTGTTGGCAGACAGGACACTGAGCTAGACGGACCTCTGGTCTGACCCAGTATTGCTGTTCTTATATGAATTTTTTGCTAAGCCTATACCAATGTTGTGGACCTGCATTTCCTTCAGACAATGGTCACGTCTTCACTCTGCAGAAGAGTGACACTGCTGCGATCAATCTTCCGGAGTTCGATTTAGTGGGTCTAGTTAAGACTTGCTAAATTGAACTCAGAGAGTGCCTCGCAACCAGTGTCCAATACTCCTGATCTTGTGAGGTGTAAGGGAAGCAGATGGGAGTGTTTGGCCTCCCACTGTGGGGACGCCACCAAGCATGGCTTAAGGCAAGCCAACTCCAGCTATGTTTTCTGTGCAGCTGGAGTTGCATCCCTTAAGCCGAGCTGTGGGGTCTAGAGTAGAGCTGGCAACGTTTACTTCAAGGCTCCCTCTCGTTTACTTTGGTCTCGTTTCCATTGTTGGACTTTGTGTACACGTGGTGGCTGGTGATATACTGGAGGTCAGACTAGGTAGTTTGGCTGTGAACTCTGACTTTCTAGAGAGCAAAAATCCCATCCTCTCTGAGGAAAGATTATGCTGGTGACCAGGGAGGGAGGATGGTCTCAGTACTGATGCACAGGGCCGGATACTAAGAAAGCTCAAGTAAAATTCTGCCTCTGTGGACATGAACAGTCAACGCTTCACTGGTGTCAGTATGGCCAGGATCTCACCCCTCAGTCCTGTTCCTCACTCTTCAAATGGCTGTGCGAGAGATTGTTTCTGAGCCTCAGTTTTCCCATCCTTAAAATGGGCATAATATGGACCTCCATGGGCAATGGGGGACAGCCCAGCTGGGGAAGCCCCACCTCTCCTGCCTGAAGCCATGTCTCTTCCCCCAAGACCATGCCCCTTCAACAACCCCCCGCCCTCAGCCAAGCCCCATCCAATCCCAGCTGAGGGCTAGGCCTGCTGCACCACGGCCCCTGCCTTCCCTGGCCCCCAGGGAGCTGGGCTGCTGTGCCGTGGTCCCAGCTCCCGCTGGGCAGCGGAGGCAGTTTTGGGAAGGCAATGCCTTCCCTTGCCTCCATTACCCACCACCCATGTGTACCTCTCAGGTGCTGCAAAGCCTATATCATTAAATTATGACATACGTAGCAACTGTTGAGGGCCAGGTAAGGGCAGCGTATTATTAAAAGTGAACAAAGGAAGTGGGTGAGAACAAGAGTAGAGTGTGTGTGGGTTTTGGCTGGCTTTGGGAATAGGCTTCAAAAATCTTAGTAGCGCAGCACGTTTGTTCCAAGACTCTCGATTTCCAAAATGTGAACCCATAACATACCGGAGAAGATCCAGCTTGTCCGGAAGGGTGAGTCCATGTAGAGCACAGACATTGGCTCAATTTCCTCCCCCAGAAGAATGTTTGGGAGTCACAGTGTACGTTTGCAGTGTGTCCGTAGTCTAAGCGGCTTGCGTTCCTGCCGCTGGAGAGAGGCGGGGTTTCTGTTAGAGGGCATGAAAGAAATGTGCAGGCCAAATCTGATAAGATTAAGTTCCAGTTGTAACGTAGTAGCACCCATAAATACCTAGGAATGCCATCTCGACAGTGAGACGGAAATATTAGACTGACATATCTTTGCATGAAGACTGAGCCTTTGTAGACTGCCTAATCAACATGTAATTATGGGCTGACCATTCAGTAAAAACCTGGCTCCAAGAAGTGTCCTTTTAGGAAAGGAGGGTTTTTTTTCCCCTTAGAGCTGAAAATTGAAATGGAATATTTGATACTTAAATGTCTCTCTGTTCACTGCCACTTTGCCATGCTAGCAACAAAAAAAGAAAAGCGAACCAGTGTTTTCTGTAAGGCCAGGTCATTGTAAGTTTTACTAGCTTATTAATTTGAAGTTGTTAATTTTAAAGGGATGCATCCTTCACATGCAATGGTGATGCCTAGAAATGCTCTTTATTTGACTTTTGAGAGAATTGAGCGAATACAGGGTGATTACGATCTCTGGCATGATACCGGGCGGAGGAGGTGGGGGTGAAATGTACAATAAAAACAAAAATGTGGACATAAAGTTGATGCAAATGGGAAAAAATAAAAGTCCCTGTGAAACACAGGAAATCAGATTTAACTGCTTAATGATCTGCCTTCAGATTTGCTGGGCTGTTGCGTGGTGTTCTCAGCTTGGGAGTTCTTTTGTTTTTCACATAGAATCAGGGGTCTCCAACCTTTTTAACCACAAGATCACTTTTTCAATTGAAGTGCAATGTAAGATCTACCTCATACCCAACTATCCTTGCCCTGCTTCCTTCCTGCCCTTTCTTTGGGTCCCTGCCCCTGCTCCAACCCTTCTCCGTGGCCTCACCCTGTTCACTCCCTCCCCGTTCTTCTCCCATCCTCACTCACTTTCATCAGGCTGGGGTAGGGGGTTGAGGCGCAGGCTCTGGTCTTGGGCCAAGGGGTTTGGAGTGTGGGAGGGGTTTGGGGTCCAGCCCAGGGTAGGAGATTGGGGTCCAGGAGGGGTTTTTGGGTGCAGGCGGAACTCACAGCTGGGGCAAGAGTAGGTTCAGGGCTGGGACGGGTTCAGGAAGCGGGTTTGGCTGGGCCCCATTTAACTGAGATGGGTTTTGGATGGTGGAGCATTGGGGTTAAGGCAACTTACCCCTGCCTTGGCCCTGCACCAGTCCTGAGAGCAGCTGGCATGTACAGCAATGGCTCCATGGTGCCATGTGCTGCCCCTCATCCACAAGCACTGAGCCCACAGCTTGTACTGGCCACGGTTCCCCATTATTGGTCAAAGGGAGCTGCAGGAGCAGTGTCTGCAGGCAAGGACAGCATGTGGTGACGCCCTGCTCTGCCTTTCTCAGGGGCTGCAGGGACATGCCAGCCACGTCCAGGAGCCACAATTACCACTGAGATAATGACTCCAGCCCCGACAGTTTGGGCATTTTAGAACTCAGCCCTCAAAGAATTCAATGTAAGCGTAAGAGAGAAATGAAAGTGATGAAATGCACAGACCAGTCTAAACCCCAAAATATCCCGCTTTGGAAGCAGTAAAAGGAGTAACAATAACCCCCCACGGGTGTGTTGGGTCAGGAGTGAGAGTAAAGGACGGTGTGTGTTTGTGAGACTGACGCGCACACACACAGTGTGTGCCCAGCTCCCTCCATCCCCTTCTCTCTGGGTGGAGATAGGGCACAGGAGTGGGGGGAGGAGGGACACCCTGACATCAGCACCCCCCCTCTTCCCTCTCCCACACCCTGCACAGTAATCAGGAGGCTCCCAGGGGGCAACTCCAAGGCAGAGGGCAGGAGAAGCATGACAGTAGGTGGAGGGGCAACTGAAGTATCAGCGCTTGATAGCTTCCAGGCAGGTGTGGCCTGAGGCGGGCTGCGGCAGCTGGCGCCCCAGGCGGAACGCACGATCGGCGCCCCCACGTGCATGGCCGTCAATGGGGTGACATCATTGGGCGCCCCATGATCTCATCATCGGGCACTGTTGAAGGCGGTGCCCTAGGCGACGGCCAAGTTGGCTTATAGCCACAGGCCGCCCCTGCTTCCAGGCCAAACCAGTCAGGATCACCCATCAGAGGCTCCAAAATCTACTGGTAGATCCCGATCGACTGGTGGGTGACCACTGAGACAGATTGTGGTAGGTGAGTGCCAGTTGCTACTCTTGGAGCCATGTTTTCCTTACCCGACTTTGATGCCACAAGAGGCACGAAGGTGAAAACTGTCGGAAACAAAGTTGGAGCAAGCGTGTGAGCTGTCCCACTGTTTTGTCAGTTCAGTGCCTACTTTTATGCCCTTGAACAGAAAGGAGGCTGTGCGATGGCACGGGCAGGCATGTGTACCGTTGGGTTTATTGTTTTTAAGACGTTCTTTTCTCTAAATAAGTAACATTTGCTTTGAGGGGCCCGGTTACCTCTGTCCCCGCCGGGAGAGAACAGAACTGCCAGTGTCAGCGCCAAGTCAGGCGGACTGAGGTATTTGTGGTGAATTATAAGGGGCTGCAACTCAGAGCCCAGTCTGAGACTGGGAGGATCACATGATTGCCTCCTAAGAGAGGTGAAGGTGTGAGGGCTGTAGGTTTGTCAGAGGTAAACATTTCACTATATCCACAGAGCTGGATTATGAAAGGGGCTGCAACCCAGGGCTAAAGGGGGCCTCCTTAGCTCGAGGCCCTGGGATATGGCCACTGAAGCCCCTACATGCTGCGTCTTGGCTTGGCTGATGGTGGTGGGGGAGCTGATCTGCATGCTGACGTTTCCCCTCTTCTCCCCCCGCCCTTGTTGGAGCCATGTGTGTTGCTACTAGCAGCACTCAACTGCAGGCTCCACCCCTGCTGCTCCCATTGGCCAGGAATCGCAGCCAATGGGAATGGTGGGAGGCGATGCCTGCAAGCACAGAGCTGTGTGGAACCATGCGTTCCCTCTGGGAGCTGCATGAGGCAAGCACCTCAATCCCCTGCCCCCTCCCACACCTCACCTCCCACTCAGACCCTGCTCCCCTCCCCTCCTGCACACTGAACTCCTCATTTTGGCCTCAGCCTCGGAGCCTATGGAGGCCCACAAAATCTATGGGGCTGGGATCCCAGAAGAGTTACTCAGGACCTGCATATCCATGACTTGTTTGTTTGTCCAGGACTTTCCTTTATGCTAGGGATTTGCCTGTGTCCTCACCGCTGGGCAGAGCCCCCCTCCCCCCGGCCTTGGCTTTTATCGCCACAGGGCTGCTTTCAGAGGTTCACCTGATGGGGGTGCAGATGGTCTTCCCAATACCGACATCTTTGACACTTGTCAGCTGAAGGCAACACCATTTCTCCATTCCCAACTCTGCATGCCCTGCTGTTTGCTTGTGCAAATGAGCAGTTTGCACATCCCATCTTGTTACGCTCGGGTGCCCCGGCCGTTGTCCACTGGACACCCATAACACGCACTGATCTGCTGCCTCGGTGGAAACAGTGAGCCCAGTTTACTCGCCTCCCTGCAGGTCAACACACAGCACCCAGGCAAGCACAGAGGAAAGCAAACTGAAGTTTAACAAAGCTTGAGATGAAGATTCAAATAAAAGCCAGTGAAAATAGTTAGAAAGCAGAAGGCTACAGGTAAAAGGAGAATATAAAACTCAGTCTCTAGTCCTTATCGATTAACAAATTCCTTTCCTGGCTAATAAGGTATTTATAGTATATATAGTACTTGTCCAATCCAGAAATTGGGTTCCACTTTTCATGAGACATTCCCATGAGCAGAATAGCTCCTCGCTAATGGATAACATCTTGTGCCCTTTCTTTTTCTCCTATAAAGTCCCAGGGTGGGTTTTTGTGTGTGGCTGTTTTCATAATCAGCGTGTTCAATTAACGTTCAACCCGGCCCCGAGGGTTCCCTCTTCACAATCTTTTCCTGGGGATGCTCTTGATTTTGAAAAAACTCAGACCCACAGCTGGCTCTGACCATAATCCCAGAGCTGGGTTGGGTTGAAAGATTTGGACTGATCTCAGTGCTGAGTGAGTTAGCAGAGACCCCGTCCGCTTCGGGTGACTTCATCTCCGGCAGGTTGCTTCATCTCAAACACAAAATATGATGTGCCAAAACTGTTGTACATGCCTCCGACAAATATTCCCCCTACGAACACCTCGCCATAAGGGTGACAGTCAGCTAGTTTTGAGGGCAAGGGGGGATGTTGATTCTTGGACTCCCATTGCTCGGAATACAAGTCCCTTAGGCTTGCTGGAGTATCGGGAGCATGGTTAGACACAGGTGGAATGTACCTGTCTGGGCATGTCTGTGGGTTTAGATGAGAGAGAGCAGCTTTCATTTCTTGCGGGAGCGTGGTGGGAGAGTTACTGGCAGAAGCTGCAGATGTGATTGGCTAAGCCTGCTAGCCATTTCTCCTTCCCATGGCCGCTGGCGCACTCTGGAGGTGGTGAGAGCCAGCGGAGGAACGATTGTGCTACCATGATCTCTATAAGAACGACCATACTGGGTCAGACCGATGGTCTATCTAGCCCAGGATCCTGTCTGCCCACAGTGGCCAATGCCAGATGCCCCAGAAGGAGGGATTGCAACAGGTAATCTTTCCGTGATCCCTCTCTTGTCACTCATTTCCAGACGAACAGAGGCTAGGGACACCATTGCTACTCATCCTGGCTAATAGCCATTGATGGACCTAACCTCCAGGAATCTATCTAGCTCTTTTTTGTACCCTGTTAAGTCCTGGTCTTCACAACATCCTCTGGCAAGGAGTTCCACAGGTTGACTGTGCACTGAGTGAAGAAGAACTTCCTTTTGTTCGTTTTAAGCCTGCTGTCTATTAATTTCATTTGGTGACTCCTAGTTCTTATATTGTGGGACTATTGCTAAGGACTATCATCAAGGAATGAATTGAGTCCAATATTCCCTACTAATATTTCTCTACAGGGTAGAGTACTTGCATGGAACTGGGCAGGAAAAGGTTTTCATGTCCTGTATCCACATTTGCAAGTTTGACATTTTTCCCTTCTTGAATTGGGATGACATGTCAAAATCTCAAAACTGTTGGCAAACTAAAAAACCCAGTTTATTTTCCTTTCAAGACAATTGAAATGTTTTGGTGAGATAATTTCAATGTGTTTGTTTGGATTTTGACCTTCTTGGAACTTTTGCTGCAGTCTAATTAGCTTACATTTTGAATAAAAGTAGTTTTGAACAGGAAAATTGGAAATGTTCATTTCCAACACATTTCATTTTGAGAATTTCAAAACGTTTTCCTGAAGTGTTTGAGCTGGGAAATAGGCTGAGCCTGTCTCTCTTTCACGGACTGCTTTGGTTTTGATGCGTTGACTTCACGTGAAAAATAATTAGTCGACACCTGTCCTTATATGTCTACTGCTAGTGTTGTGGAATCTCCTGAATAAGAACGGTCACACCGGGTCAAACCAAAGGTCTATCTAGCTCAGTATCCTGTCTGCCAACAGTGGCCAGTGCCAGATGCTCCAGAGGGAGGGATCACAAAAGGTAATCCTCACGTGATCCCTCCCCTGTCACCCACCTCCAGCAAAATGGAGGCTAGGCAGAGCCGGCCCATGCTACGGGATAACCGGGCTACCGCCTGGGGCACCCCATTGTAGGGGGCGTCATGCGGGGCTGCCAGACCAGGTGGGGGCAGCACCGTGCATGCACCGGGGTGCCTGGGGGCGGGGCCACACATGCGCTGCGCACCCGGGGGCGGGGCCGCGTATGCGCCCTGCACCCGGGGCCAGGGCCACGCCTGCGTCACACTCCCAGGGGTGGCGCCACGCTCCCGGGGCGCACGAATGGCTCGGGCCGGCCCTGAGGCTGGGGACACCATTCCTACCAATCCTGGCTAATAGTCATTGATGGACCTAACCTCCATAAATCTCTCTAGCTCTTTTTTGAACCCTTTTAAAGTCCTAGCCTTCACCACATCCTCTGGCAAGGAGTTCCACAGGTTGACTGTGCACTGAGTGAAGAAAAATTTCCTTTTGTTTGTGTTAAACCTGCTGCCTATTCATTTCATTGGGTGACTCCTAGTTCTTGTATTGTGGAATAAGTAAATAACTTTTCCTTGTTCTCTCTTTCCATGCCAGTCATGATTTTATAGACCTCTATCATATCCCCCCTTAGTCTTCTCTTTTCTAAGCTGAAAAGTCCTAGTCTTTTTAATTTCTCTTCATACGGGATCCGTTCTAAACCCCTAATCATTTTTGTTGCCTTTTTCTGAACTTTTTCCAATGCCATAAACCTAGCCTCGATTTTTCCCTAATTAATCTGGACTTTCCACTGGCACTAAGGCTGTGTCTACACTGGCCCCCTTTTCTGGAAAAGGGATGCAGATGAGACAAGTCGGAATTGCAAATGCAGTGGGGATTTAAATTTTCCCTGCCCCATTTGCATGAACATGGCTGCCGCTTTTTTCCGGTTCGGGGCTTTGCCGGAAAAAAGCGCCAGCCTAAACAGGGATCTTTCAGAAAATAAAGCCTTTTCCAAAAGGTCCCTTATTCCTCTTAAAATCAGGAATAAGGGACCTTTCGGAAAAGGCTTTATTTTCCAAAAGATTCCCATTCTAGACTGGCGCTTTTTTCTGGGCAAAGCCCTGAGCCGGAAAAAAGTGGCAGCCATGTTCATTCAAATGGAGCGGGGGAGATGTAAATCCCTGCTGCATTTGCAATTCTGACATCTCATCTGCATCCCTTTTCCGGAAAAGGGGTGCAGTGTAGACACAGCCTAAGGGTTTGTGGGAATGCAGTGACATGAATATAAACCCCTGTCCAAAACTGGCATAAAACATGTATCTTATTTTTCAAAAAAAAAAAAAGTGCTGCTTTGTTCTTTGGAACTTGTGGCAGGCAGGATTGCATCATGTGGGCAGCGTTTGACGACTTGTTGTTAACAATTGTGGCATGCCAAAGTGTCAGGCCCAGTACCCTGTAATTGTGTTTCTCAAACTGGGGAGGGTATCATGGGATGGGCTTAGGACAGTGGTTCTCAAACTTTTTGGCCCGTCACCCACCCTGCCCAATGCAAATCTTTCCATGGACCGCCAGCCACCCATGCTGACAAAATGTCTGGTGGGGGTGGAGGGGCGTGGTCTGGCCAGGAGGTAGGTGCAGGAGCAGGCTGAAGGTGGTGGGAGGGAGGGAGAGTGCAGGAGTGTGGTGGGTGCGGGGGGGGGGGGGTGAGGTGTCAGCCTGAAGGGGGTGCGGGAGGTTGATGGTGGTGCAGGGCATGAGGGAGGCGCTTACCTGCCTCCAGGCCTCTTGCTGCTTCAGGCATCACCCCTAGCTGCTCCCATTGATTCCAGCAAACGGGAGCAGCTGGGAAAGCCTCCAGGCGAGCAGTTTCCTGTGCTGCTGTTCCCCTTGCTGGGGGGAAGCGAAGCAGCAGTGCCCAGAGCTGCTTCCTTTCTCCACAAGCAGGATCTGGCCCGTCAGCCTCACCACTCCCCAGCAGCGGGAAGCTGGTGCTCCATTCTCACAGAGGGAGGAGAGGCAGGGCTGGAGGGCCAGCGCAGGCTCCCTGCTGGGGGGGGGGGGGGCGAACCCCAAGCCCGCAGCCCACCTGCAAGATGGTCACAGATGTGATCCATGGACCACACTTTGAGAGCCACTGGCTGAGGGGAGATGCGAGTGCAGGGCCAATATTGGGGAGGGGGCAAGCAGGGCAGGTAGAAAGGGTAGCAGGGCTGAAGCTTACGGTAAGGGGTTGCAATTTTTTTGTAAGCCTGAAGAGGGTCACCAGCGTGAAAAGGTCAAGAAACACGGAGACCGTTCCGTTGGCTGGGTTGGTCTCGTTCTCCCCAGGCCTGGCGCGTTTAGAGTGTCTCATAAACTCCCCCACCGTGCGAACAGCTCAGTTGAATTCGGACTGGACCCAGGCTTGCAGGAGGTGCCACAGGACGCGGCGCTACTGGGAGCTTTCACCTCTCAGGCTGCTGTCCCTCAACGTGCACATGTACTGCGACAGGGTCAGGCCGGAGAGGTACAAGAGTGATGGAGGGGAGGCATATTAGCCTTAGATTAAGTAATAGTCTGCATCTGGCTCCCTGCCTCCCCCCCCCCCATCTTCACCCCCACACTAGCCCTAGCCCATAACCTTTGCAACAAGCTTGAACTTGTTCGAGGACCAGGAGAAAGGGTGTGTGTGTGGGGGGAGGGAATGGGGGAGGGTTGACATCAAGTACACCAGCAGCACTTCTGGTTCCTTCGTCTGCAGTGTCCCAGCGTTTGGTCAACGCTAGAGGGCGACAGGTCAATTTTGCAACTGCTTTTGAGGTTTTGACATTTGCTTTTGTTCCCATTGGCACAAACCTGACACCTTTCGAACGGTTTCATGGACCTCAGTTGAGTTGAAATTGCCGTTTTGGGCTCGGAAAGGTCAGGTTTTCAGTTCAGCTGGGTCTGTCTCTGGACGTGACCGCTGAGTCGGCCCTGGCCTTCAGAAACGTTCCCACTGAAAACGTCAGAACCAGTAAGTTTCCAGCCTCCTGATCCTTGACAAAACTGCATTTTTCCATCACTCCCCCTCCAAAAAACTCCCCCTTAGTCTTGTCAAATAAGTTGCATTCAGCTCTATCATCACCACAAAATTCAACTGAGTGAAAGGATACCGTGTCCTGGAACTGAGCCCCAGACAACTGGGAAGGGACTGCAGCTTCCCTCCCACAAAACACGTCCCGTGTCAATGTGGAGCCACAGGAATTGACCTTTGCTGACCTCCATTAAAAATAGTACTTTATTGCAGCCCTCTGAGCTCTGGTCTACACTGGGGAGTTGTCTCCAAATCACAAGAAGAACATCCCCACTACCAAGCCTGTTATTTTGAAATAACAGGCCAGTTATTTCGCAATAGCAACTCCTGCTTTCCACGAGGAATAACGCTAGTTTCAAAATAGGTATTTCAAAATAGCAGTTGTGTGGACGCTTCGGTGCTGCTATTGCCAAATCACGACTCCCCAGAGTAATTCAAACGAATTACTCCCCAGGGCTTGCTGGGGCTCTAAATCAAGGTAGCGCATCCACAATAATGGAGCCTGCCTTGGACTCATTTCGAGGCTCCCCCGCAATGTGGATGTGCTATTTTGAAATTATTATTTCAGGAGTTCTTATTTTGAAATAATTTCCTAGTGTAGACAGGCCCTGACTCATTCCAGCTTAGGGAGTGGCTGGAAAAGCATCGTGGCTCGGGTGGAGCCTGGTTTTGGGGATACAAAAATGTGGGTGCTGTGCTTGGCTCTGTCACTGACCTGATTGGCAAAGTTAGGCTGGTCGCGTCACCTCTCTCTGCCTCATTTTCTCCTGTATATAAGCCAGCAGTAATGCTCCTTTTTTAAACACTTGAGCACCTATTGTCACTGGGGTATGCTGCAGGATTTCTTTCTTTTTTTTATAAGGATAAAGCCAGGCTTTTTCCCTCAACTGCTTTTAAAGACTCTTCGGAGCAAGATTTCTGGCTCTTTGACCTTCAAAGAAGTATTGGGTTGCGAAAGGCAGCAGCTGCCATTTCCTGTGTAAAACACCCCATTTGTCAAAAACCCCTTTGGATGTGCCAGCAAAAAATATATCTGTTCCTGTGAGTGGCTGCTGACCTACATTTTGCTTGGGTGGAGCTTGGATTTTTGCGAGGTCCGATCTGTTCGGAAGATGGATTTGGAAGAGGTGCTGTCTATTAGGGTATGTCTAGACGACATGCCTCTGGCGACAGAGGCATGTAGATTAGGCTACCTGGCATAGGGAAATGAAGCTGCGATTTAAATAATTGCCGCTTCATTTAAATTTAATGGTTGCCCCGCTCTGCTGACCAACTGATGATCAGCTGTTTGTCGGCAGATCGGGGCAGTCTAGACGTGCCGTGGTCGACAAGGAAGCCTTTGTCAACCGGTGTGGATATGCCTCGTGAAACCAGGTTTACCTGCGCCGGTCGACAAAGGCTTCCTTGTCGACCGCGGCGCGTCTAGACTGCCCCGATCTGCCGACAAACAGCTGATCATCAGTTGGTCGGCAGAGCGTGGCAGCCATTTAAATTTAAATGAAGTGGCGATTATTTAAATTGCGGCTTCATTTCCCTATGCCGGGTAGCCTAATCTACATGCCTCTGTCACCACAGGCATGTAGTCTAGACATACCCTTAGTGGCCTACCTCCCATTCTAAAAAGCTGTCGTGTTCACATTTGCCACCATATGCTTTTTATCTCACTAGCTCATCATTTCAATGGGGTCGGTGGCCGGCAGTGGATAATTTCGCTGCCATTTTAAGAATGGATGGGTTGCCTATTAAAGTACACAAGCTCCCATTCTAAGACAGTTCTAAGAGAGACTGCAAATGGGATGCCGTGTGTCAAGTAAGACAAGTGTTTTCTTGGGATGAGCCGTTTCTCTGTTTAGTCTCTTTTGAAATGCAGGTGTTTTACAATCAGAGGCAGCCGCTTCCTATCTGGTTTATTTGGACTAGGGGAGTATCATTTAATGCGAAGGAGATTTATATTGAATTTCTGGAATATATCTTACTGGGTGGGACGCTCATGGTGTCTAGGGAAGAATCCTGGCCCTGAAATCTACCGGAACGACGGTTTGGAAACTGGACTTGATGCTGTTTTGCACTCACAGCGCTTTCCATCTGCGAATCTCAAAGTGCTTTTGTTGGAACGTTAAGGAATTAAGCTTCCCAGAGCTTCTAGCTTCTCCATCCTTGAGTTGGAGACAGTGTTTGTCTTTGCAGACAGTTGGACGGGGTCAAGAGAAGCCAAATGCTGGCAATCGGGAGGGAGGTTCCTGAGAGGAGAAGCAATGGAACTTCTCTCAACCCAGGGTTGTAGGGTTTTTGGGTATATCTACGTGGTGCAGGTGCTCGTGACAAGGCTGTCTCGATGCCACTTAGCCTTTAAAAACGTGTGAATGCTGTTTGTCAGGATGTTTGCCAACAAACTAACTCAAAGCGGTATTCACGTTTTCACTTGGGTGGTGTTCATGGAGGGAGAGGATGGGGAGTTAAGCACCCATGAGCCACAAAAATTTTGTCCATCACGTGCCAGTGTAGACGTACCGTTTGTGTCTCATCCGCATCGGAGTCCTCAACAATTGACGAATAGTCCTTCCCTTAGGCACCCAGGGAAGGGGAAACTGAGCTCAGGTTAACCCTTTATTCATTCGGGTTAACCTGAACCCAGGTGCCACCTGCTTATGTGTACTGTTAACAAGAATGTGCCTGATTACCGTACAAGTGGTGCTGTTCAGAATGGGCAAGTAGAACTGAAAGAGCCAACGGGATTTTGTTGGCATGCTTCCACCCGGCAAAGCAAAGAGTTACGTATGTGATTCAGCACCATGCGCGATCTCTCTGCCATCAGAGCGTTATATAAATTGCCTCTTTGAATAGTAAAATTTTCACTGACGTCTTACTCATGTTGGGTAAAGGACAGTTCAAGCACATTTCTGAAGTCTTGATTTCATTAACACAGTCCTGCAGTTCATCAAAACCCATAAATATTTATCTTTAAGCATTCTTTGTAGAATTTCAAAAAACATTTGCCATATTTTAAAAGGAGGTTTCGTATTGTGCAATAACTTTTTCTTTCCGTAGATTCGCTGACAAATAAATCTTTCCAATAGCCATTATGAATGGGGAAGTCACATTCGCTTCCAGACCTTTTACAAAACCTAGCATCTCATTTTTGCAGAAGGACTCACAGGGTAGGCATGACTTCCCTGGGCACGTGGCATAAATCAAAGGGGTTTGCAGGATTGCCAACCACAGCCACATAAAAAAAATCATGAATCAGGAACTAAAAATCATGAGGTATTTTTTAAAATTATAATTTGTATGGGTTTTTTTCTTGTTGTTCTTAAATTCCACCCCCCCCCCCCAGCTTCTTTAGAAGTGCACTTGGGTCATGTTTGAAGGCTTTTCTCTGTAACCATGAAGTTTGGAAACTTTTTTATTTTCAGGAAGCTGAGATTTTCTTCTAATTGCTTGCCTCCAGAGCACACTGGGGATGTATGAAACACCTTGAACGAATATTGTCAAACTTGTGATCAAACCGTGAGCTGGCCACATTGGGCTTGCTAAACACTGATAGATTTTTCGGCAGCCACCATGACGGAGGGCAGGGCCGTTCCTTGGGCGTTATGGACCAGCAGGGGGAAACTAGCTACAGAGACATGACGTTAGCAATGGGAAGTTATGTAAAATGTGAGACAATCATTTGGGTTAAGAATCCAGACCTTCTTTCTCAGGAACACTACAGCCCGTTTGTACTCTGGCAACACAGGAGAATCATAGAATCATAGAACACTAGAACCAGAAGGGACCTCGAGAGATCATCAAGTCCAGTCCCCTGCCCTCATGGCAGGACCAAGCATCATCTAGATCATAGGTTCCCAAACTGGGGTGTGTGCCCCCCTGGGGGGGGGGGCGTGAAGAAATTCCAGAGGGGGCGTGAGGCAACCCAACCCCTCACCCCTCAAGTTATGCTGCTACTTTTGTTTTTTGGCCCCGGTCAGTCTTCCCCCCCCCCTTTTTTGTTTTGCATAACAAGTTTTGCTGCTATTGGGGGGCATGAGGGTTTCTCAAAAATCTAAAAGGGGGTGTGATGCCGAAAAGTTTGTGAACCACTGATCTAGATCATCCCTGATAGATGTCTATCCAACCTGCTCTTAGATTCCACAACCTCCCTAGGCAATTTATTCCAGTGTTTAACCACCTGACAGGTAGGAAGTTTTTCTTGATGCCCAACCCAAACCTTCCTTGTTGCAATTAAGCCCATTGCTTCCTATCCTACATGGACACCCACTTACATTTCCAGAATATGTAGATGGGCCTTACCGTAAATGGGCCTTAAGCTCCTGACGTTCTGGATGGTTTATTTAAACTCCTCTTACAATATTCCTGATATTCTCTGGTGTTGGTCAGATTAAAAATAATATGGAAACAGTCTTTCTTCTGGTTCTTTCACTTCTAGCCTTGGAAGAACTTAGGAAGAGCAGAGGCATGCAGAAAAATGGGGTAAAGGTGCTTGATGATCTATTAGATGGATAGTTGTAACTTCAGATGTAAATACTTATATTCATGAATCACCTTTTATTAATATTCAAAAAGTTTGCTATTTAAGCAAAGCTTTGGATTTTATACAAAATAGGTGGCATTTTTGTTTTAAAATGTACCTTTCTGGGAACTGAGTACAGTAAAATTCCAATAATCCGGCATCCAATAGTCCAGCACTCCTGATAGTCCGGCATCAAAATGGCAAGAGCCTAGTGACTGAGCTTCGGCAAAAAATGAGTTACAAGGTAACAGCGGCAGCAGCTGAACTGAGCAAAAAGGGTAAAAAAGGCTTAAAAAAACTAAAACATTACAGTACACTGTATACAGTATGTACAATAGAAGGGTTAAGAACACTTTTTATACAGTATATAATATATACAGTGTGTATATATATAACCATTTTATAGTACCTCCTGATAGTCCGGCATATTTGATAATCCGGCACCACCTAAGTCCCATAGGTTCTGGATTATCGGAAGTCTACTGTATTTCAGATTGTTGTATCATATCATTACCTCACAGACACTCACCTTTCCTTTCCCCGTTCTAAAATTGAATTTGTCAATTTTATATGTGTTCGCTTTTTTTTTTTATTGTATCACTTCGGTATATATGGTCGTGCCAATTTTTTTCCACAAATTGACCTGAGGAAGTGGGTCTGGCCCACAGAAGCTCATCACCTAATAAACCATCGTGTTAGTCTTTAAAGTGCTGCATAGTCCTGTCTTTTGTTTCAGCTAGACCAGACTAACACGGCTGCTTCTCTATCATTGTAAAAAATAGGGGTGTGTTTTGTTTTTGTTTTTTGCATTATGAAACAGCTTCCCTGGTTAAAAAAAAAAAAACAACCTCCACGTGTGTATTGAAAAGGGGGTGAGAGTGATCACAAGCCATGCGATGCAAAGTTGTTTGGAGGAGCAGGGCTAGCCACATTTTATGTTAAATTATTTGCCTCTCTCTCTTTTTTTGTTTCCCTATCTTAGGTGGCCTATTGATTCCCTGCACCAATTCCACCCTGACTGAAGTCCTGTCCAGGAATCCTGAACCAGGTATCATTTCTTGCATTTTATTTGCATGAAAAGGCCGGACCTGATACTGCTTTCACTGACCCCAGTGTATTTGCATCCAGTCCAGTGGCGTTCCTCCTGGCCTAGAGCCTGAACCTGTGCCCAGCCAATCAAGGGAAGGATTCCTGTTGACTTCGGTGGCCGTTGTGTGTGTGGTTTGTGCGAGAGGTGCATGGTGCCTGTTGGGTTTTATCCGAATTCTCTCTTTGCAGTGAAGCAGCCAGGGTATATGTCTTCCTAGCTGACAACTGCAGGATCGCAGTTGTTCGGCAAATTGTATTGGTGCACTAATGCGTCACCCTCTGCGTGGTCATTAGGCAGGAACCCTGTTACTGTTAAACAACCTGTTCAGATTTGTCACTGTGGTAGGGGTGGGGGGCTGCTCTGTCATGCTCCTTTCCCTCCCCTCCCCCCACACCCCGGGTCCAAATGTGGCTCTGCAGGCCTTCTCCACGTTCGTCTGTTGGAGCAGAGTGGCCTGTTCTTCATTTTGTCACCCGGCTGTTGAGAGACTAACCCCTTGCAATTTGTCTGCCTGAGGCGTTGCAGAAAGAACAAAATCTCAAATGCCAGCCTTGGGGTTCGGTGCTAACGCCACAGGACTTCTCTGTGCTGATCTTCCCTGGCTCTTTCCCTAGAGAGATGGAGACAGGCCTTCTTCACTGGCTCTGGTCCTCTGGATTGGTCAGAGTTTCCTCTAAGCTCTTCTAGGCCTTGCTAGGACTGGCTTGTTGGCAAGCTGGTCTGAGTGGGTTTTCTTTGAGCAGAGTATGTGGGGCGCCACTGTCGTCAGCTGGGGGCAGGAAGGCCTGTTGCACCCTCGAGTAACCCGCACACCTACTGGGTGTGGGCGCACGGTCCCATGGGGTGGCACTTAGACCACTTACGGAGAGAGAATGCGTTTGCTCTGGCTACAGCAGGGCTTGGCAAAATATGATCTGCAGGGTGGATTCGGGCTGCGAAGCCGCAGGATCCGGCCCACGAGAGCCTCAGCTGGCTCCCTGCCTGCCCCGCCCCCGTTTGGCTCTCAGGGAAGCCGGCTGCTGCGGGACCACGTGCTTCTGTGAATGCTGAGAGTCCAGGAAAGGGGGCAGAGGCTTCTCTCACTGCTCCCGCCCCCAGTAGTTCTCATTGGCCCGTTTCCGGCCAATAGCAGCTCACTGTTGGCAGGGTAGGCAGCATATGAAGTGCCCCTCCCCCTTCATCCCCCGGGTTCACATGGCCCCTGTAGCTGCTGTGAGCAGTACGGGGGCATGGAAGGCAGGGATCCTGGTTAAGGAACCTGCTGGGCTGCTGGCTGGGAGCCACCTAGGTAAGGTCTCCCAGCTACAGCCTGCCTCTGGCATCTCAGCCCCTCCATCCCCCGACATTCTCCTTCCCTCCTGCATCCTTACCCCATGTAATCCAAACCTACACCCCCTGCTCCAGCACCCATACATCTTCCCAGTCACTGCGTCCCCTCCTATACCCCTCCTCAGGTCACAGCCCCCTTTGAGACCTTGCACTCACTCCTGCCCCAGGTTACAACCCCCTCCCAGACCCTGCACTCGTGAGATTCCATTGCCACCCAGCTGATTAGCAGAGCACCGGCAGCTAGGTTTTCTTTTCCACTGGTGGTGCACATGCACACATGCCTTGGGGGGCACACAAATTTATTCCGCACGTGGATGGAAAAGATGAGCGGGAACATTGAACTAGCCTTGGCGTGTCTCCAGAAAGGAATCCCTATTTCCTTAGAATCATGTTTCACTTCCAGCACTGTCACATTCCCTAACGTGGCAGCCAGGGCCCTTGTCTGGTAGGCCCCCGTCAGTTCCTGTGGCCCCAATTGGTTCCCCTAGAGCAGGCTGATTGGGGATATGCAGCTAACTAGCCAATCCTGATGAGCCTATTAGCATCCGCGAAAGGGTATAAAAGAAAAATCAAGAAGGGCATGCGGGAGAGTGGACCAAGGCTAAGTGAGCTCGGGGTGCACTGATATCTCAAGGAAGGGAGACCTCTGCTTCATAGAATCATAGAATCCCAGTCAGAGGCATCTAGTCCAGCCCCCTGCCCAAGGCAGGACCAATCCCAACTCAATCAACCCAGCCAGGGCTTTGTCAAGCCAGGACTTAAACACCTCAAGGGCTATGTCTACACTCGGGGCTTCTTGCACAAGTACGGTAGTTCTTGTGCAAGAATCTGCAGAGCGTCCACACTGCCCACCGGCTTTTGTGCAAGGAAATTTACAGTACGGCGCGGTAAGGGAGGGCTTCTTGCGCAAGAGCTACGCTGTTTTCTAGCAGGCATAAGCTCTCTTGCGCAGGAGCTGTTGCACAAGAGGGCAGTGTGGACGCTGGCAGGGGTTTCTTGCGCAAGAGAGCCCTATGGCTAAACTGGCCATCGGCACTTTCTTGTGCCACACTGCCATGGGCGCTCTTGTGCCAAGGCATAGCTGGCACATGGCAGTGTGGCTGTGTTCTTGCGCAAGAGCACCAGTGGCAGTGTGGACGCTCTCTTGCGGAAGATGTTCTTGTACAAGAAGCCTCGAGTGTAGACATAGCCTAGGGATGGAGATTCCACCCCTCCCTAAGGAGCCCATCCCAGTGCTTCCTCATCCTCCTAGAGAAAGAGTTTTCCTAATCTCCAACCTAGACCTCCCCCACTGCAACTTGAGACCATTGCTCCTCATTCTGCCATCTGTGACCACTGAGAACAGCCCCTCTCCTTCCTCTTTGGACCCTCCCTTCAGGAAGTTGAAGGCTGCTCTCAAATCCCCCCTCACTCTTCTCTTCTGCAGACTAAATAAGGCCAAATCCCTCAGCCTCTCCTCGTAGGTCATGCACTCCAGCCCCCTCATCATTTTGGTTGCCCTCCACTGGACCCTCTCCAATGCATCCACACCCTTTTTATAGTGACCCAGAACTGGACACAATACTCCAGATGAGTCCTCACCAGAGCCGAATAAAGGGGAATAATCACTTCTTTAGATCTGCTGGCAATGCTCCTCTTAATGCACCTTCATATGCCATTAGCCTTCTTGGCTACATATCCAGCTTCTCATCCACTGTAACCCCAGGTCCTTTTCTGCTGAACTGCTGCTTAGCCAGTTGGTCCCCAGCCTGTAACAATGCTTGGGATTCTTCCATTTCTCTCTGGCCATGTGGAAAAGGGCTAAAGAGCAAGAAAATATTACAGACATATTGCACAAGACTGTATTGTGCGGGTGATGGGAATATAAACAAAGTTACCTGAAACTGCCACTTGCTGCAGAATTTGAGAGCTGTCTGGGGCATTGGAGGATGGCAACGGAGCAATATAACACGGTTGGTCCACTTCCTGCAAGCTGCTAGGCAGGGATTGGTATCTTGTGCTTGTACAAGGCCCCGTAGACTTCCCAGATGTTTCTGATCATAAATCTAATGGGTGGATGAAGAAATGCCTCATGCATGTCTTGAGAAATCCTACAAGTATTTGAAATCTTGTTGATTCTTGTCCCCTTCTGTCCCCTTTCATCACGTTAAAGTGAGGGCTGTATCGCATTCGCAAGTGGCCGCAGAGACAGTGGGAGGTATGTGGAGTTCTGGCTATGCAATGAAGCCAAACTGAAATACTTCACCTATTCCTGGGTTAGGTTTCATGTGTCCCTACCTGATGTTATTTATTACTTTACATAATTTATAACTCCATTAGCAGAGACATAAGTAGAGCTGCAAGAATACAGCAACAAGGGAAAAAAACATCTGGGTAAAATTCACCCCTTTGCAGCCGGCCAGCTGTACGTCATGTTAATGTGGGACATATGTGGTGCACAATCACTGACCCATCTATGTGCACAGAAGTCAACGTCAGGCTTAGTGAATATTCTTCCACATAGAAACTACTGATCTGCATTCCTGGTATTTGTGACTCCCTGTTCTGTGCTTATTCCCCAATCGATTCAGATGAACATGATGGCATTGGCAGGGGCATTTCTGGGAAAGATGAAGCCCCGCATATCCTTGTGCGAGTAAATATTCACAAGAGGATTTCCATTGAAAGTGCTCCTGCGGCTATTTTGGAATGTTCACCAGATAGACTTGTAGAATGTTTATGCCTGTTTGGGGGCAACTAGAAAACAGCAAAAGGAGCGGGCGGGAGGATGGGGGAGGAGGATTCCTAGCTGATCAAACTGTGATCACCTTGTCTGCCACAGATATGAAAATGTGTAACTTGGGTGAGTAATTGGCTGCCATTAATAACAGAGACAGATTTAGAGCAACTAGTTTACGTTTGTAACAACCACAGCAGATTACACGTTTGTTTGTAAACTTCTGTTACAGCAAACAAGTGGGGAATCATTTCCCCTTGTACTTTTATTTCCTGGCTTTGGTCTATGGATCTGCTTCCCCATCACAAAAATCCAGGGCAGTACAAGGAGGGCAGCTGCTGTCAATCTTTATTGCTAAAGAAACACCGAAGCCTGAAATTGGGACCTTTGAAACAAAAGTTTTCCAGATCGTTATGAATGGGTGAGCAACAGTGGGGGTGCAACGCATGTGCAGGTTACACACTGAGGTAGACTGTGTGTGTCACAGGTAAAGCAGACAAGAGGAGGCTGTTTCTTTTGGGACCAAAGTCTGGCTTCAGTTATATCAGGATAAATCTAAAGTTGCTAGAGAACTCGGGAAGTTAGGTAGAATTTAGGGTTGTATTTCAAATTACAGTCTAGTCCTAAAATTATTCTCTGCGTGTGTGTCCCTGCTTTGCATTACACCTTGCTGTTAGTTGATTTTCTTGTTAGAGCCTTTCATCTACCTCTTCAATGCTAATTTTTCACACCCACTGGATGCTAAATGACAAAGCACATACCGTATTTTCCGGCGTATAGGGCGACTGGGTGTATAAGACGACCCCCTATCTTTTTAATTAAAAGATAGGGTTTCATCTTATACCCCAGCGCCCCTCCGCCTCCTTTGCTCCCGGTGTCCCTGGTCTGCTGGAGATGGTCCCCAGCAGACCAGAGGCACCGGGAGCAAAGCCACCAGGAGCGCCTGGGCTGCCTCCCGCCGGAGCCCCTCCGCGGCTTTGAAAGCCTCGGGGGAAGCCGGCGGCGGGGCATCCCAGGCGCGCATGGGCTGCCCCCCCGCCGGAGCCCCTCCGCGGCGGCGCGGAGGGGCTCCGGCGGGGGGGCAGCCCATGCGCGCCTGGGATGCCCCCCCGCCGGCTTCCCCCGAGGCTTTCAAAGCCGCGGAGGGGCTCCGGCGGGGGGGCAGCCCATGCGCGCCTGGGATGCCCCCCCGCCGGCTTCCCCCGAGGCTTTCAAAGCCGCGGAGGGGCTCCGGCGGGGGGGCAGCCCATGCGCGCCTGGGATGCCCCCCCGCCGGCTTCCCCCGAGGCTTTCAAAGCCGCGGAGGGGCTCCGGCGGGGGGGCAGCCCATGCGCGCCTGGGATGCCCCCCCGCCGGCTTCCCCCGAGGCTTTCAAAGCCGCGGAGGGGCTCCGGCGGGGGGGCAGCCCATGCGCGCCTGGGATGCCCCCCCGCCGGCTTCCCCCGAGGCTTTCAAAGCCGCGGAGGGGCTCCGGCGGGGGGGCAGCCCATGCGCGCCTGGGATGCCCCCCCGCCGGCTTCCCCCGAGGCTTTCAAAGCCGCGGAGGGGCTCCGGCGGGGGGGCAGCCCATGCGCGCCTGGGATGCCCCCCCGCCGGCTTCCCCCGAGGCTTTCAAAGCCGCGGAGGGGCTCCGGCGGGGGGGCAGCCCATGCGCGCCTGGGATGCCCCGCCGCCGGCTTCCCCCGAGGCTTTCAAAGCCGCGGAGGGGCTCCGGCGGCGGGGCATCCGGCGTACAAGACGACCCCCGATTTTTGGGGGATGTTTTTTAACATCAGAGGTCGTCTTGTACGCCGGAATATACGGTAACATCTGTTTTCTGACCGGTTTACAAATTCCAAGGTCCCAGTTTGTATCATTGCAGAATTTGACCGGAGAGGCTTAGATGAGTTTGGTTAAGAGCCAAATAAGTATTCAGGCAGAATCAAAGCTCTCCTAACCTTTTGAAAGTCTCAGCACCGTATATACAGTCAGTGGTTTCTGCATGGCCAAGTCCTGTAGCAAAATATTGGTTGTAAAGTGGAGCTCATTTTCCATCTAAATGCAAGTCAACTGCAACTTAGTAATCTTTCAAATGAGAATATTGATAATTGTGCAATAAATGGCCTGATTTTGCAAATGGAAATCAGATCGGGAATTGCGCTCACTGGAGTGGAGAATAGTTTAAGATATGAAAACGCTGCATTTGTTGGCAGCTCTGAGTCTAGGCACAAAATTAGTTATCCAGAGGGGGTCTAGAGATTGGCAGCTAGCACAAGTATTTCCTCTTGCCGTGCAGGGATTAATGTGTACGCGATCTTCTCTGCTACAGCACGCTGCCCTCTGGCGTCCAGACAATAGAGGATGCTATAGAGAACAGAATCCTTTTAGGGAGTAGAAGCAGGTCTGGAAAGTCAGCAACTGCCTTTGTTAACAAGTCCGACCTCTTACTCCAAACCACATGCGCATTGAAGCTTTCCCCCCCCAGCTTTTAATAAAGGATAATCACTGACTTACTAAATCAATCTGTATTCCAGGGGTGAAATACAAACAGATTCTGCCTGGCAAAACACCAGCAGCTGTACCATATGGCTTAGGATAAACAGTTTGGGGATAGCAAGTGGGTATATTGCAGACGATGCATGATGTTAGAGCGGTGGAATAGAGGAACAGTTAATTTGATTAGGAGACTCTCCAGTCACCGACCTTTAGTTCAATTAATCCTTTGGAGTCTCACCGATCCACGTGTAAAGTTTTTGGTGATTCATATGAAATCTCAGTATTTCTGGACCCTCTAATAGAATGCCCCTCATCCTCACCAGCATCAGTTTTGCTGGCAGTCTCTGGAAATTGCCTCTGTCCTCAGAGTTTTGACTGTGCATATAGAAAGAAGCCAAACACTTCAAGGCTACGTCTACACTGGCATGATTTTCCGGAAATGCTTTTAACGGAAAACTTTTCTGTTAAAAGCATTTTCGGAAAAGCGCGTCTAGATTGGCAGGATGCTTTTCTGCAAAAGCACTTTTTGCAGAAAAGCGTCCGTGGCCAATCTAGACGCGCTTTTCCACAAAAAATCCCCGATGGCCATTTTCGCAATCGGGGCTTTTTTGCGGAAAACAAATCTCTGCTGTCTACACTGGCCCTTTTGCGCAAAAGTTTTTCGGAAAAAGACTTTTGCCCGAATGGGAGCAGCATAGTGTTTCCGCAAAAGCCCTGACAATCTTACAGGAGAGTGTCAGTGCTTTTGCGGAAATTCAAGCGGCCAGTGTAGACAGCTGGCAAGTTTTTCCGAAAAGCAGCTGCTTTTCCGGAAAAAGTGGCCAGTCTAGACACAGCCCAATAGAATGAACTAGGGCAGGGTGGGGAACCTAAGGCCCGAGGGCCGGATGCAGCCCCTGTGTTGCCTGGATCTGGCCCCTGAGGCTTAGGGCGTCTGGCAGCATTGGGGAGCCCGTGTTGGCACTAAAGCTTGCCTCCCCGCTGACTCCCTGCAGCCCCCGGCCCTCAGCTGATTTTTCTGTGGGTCAGCTGCCCTCGACCCAAAAAAAGGTTCCCCACCCTCTGAACTAGGGGGAAAAACTTTGATTTTTTTTAAAGATTTCCTTACTTTGTGGTTAGTTGACTATATTGAATGCATTATCTTTAGTCCATCATAGAACTAGTTTAATAAAAGGTTTACATCTCTCCCTGTAGCTGACCATTTAAGGATGGGTTCAGAATGGCGTATCCTAGTTTCCATGGCAGCAAGCTGTGGTGAAGGTGCACCTCATGGTGTTTAGAGGGAAAAGAAAAGTTAAAAAGGAGGCGGCAGTTTGAGAATGGCGCCAGGTATTGATCCACAATAGGAAGGATATTGAAGAAATAAACTAGTATATTGTATATTGTTGACTTCTTGTAAGCAAGGGTTGTATTGCAGTCATACTAAATGCCACTCGCGTTAAATATACCATGGAACAAGGAAGTCTTCTGATTAAGGCCCTGGCAGCTCATCAGTGTCAAGTCTGGCTTCAGTTATGCCAGGAGAAATCTAAAGTTACTACTGAACTCTGTGAACGTAGGTAGAATTTACACTGCCAGGTAATCAGATGTTGGTGGAATTCCTAAGTCTGTCCTAGGCTCCCGCGGTGACCCTGGACAAACCATATAATCTGTTTGTGATGTGTTTACACAGTAGTGCGCACCTCGAAATAAGCTATGCAGTTTGGGCTACGCAAATTGCCTCGCTGATTTTGAAATAGCTTATTTTGAAACGTGGCGCTGTCTACACAGCGCTAACTTCAAACTAAATGGCTAATCCGTCATCTTCCTTACTCCTTGTGCCATGATGTTTACCGGAAGCTGGAATAGCAAGCCCGTTACTTCGAATGCATTTTGAACTAGCGAGTGTGCTGCGAAGACGCACAGAATGCTGTTTTGGGAGAACGGACGTTCTCCCGAAATAGTGCCGCTGTGTAGACGTACCCTTTGAGTCCCAGGTCCCCATCAGTAAAATGGGGATAATGTTTCTCACCTTGCAAAGGAATCTAAAGACGAAGGCATTTGTGTGCAAAATGGACTGCAGCAATGGGGCCGGCAGCTAAGGGTATGTGTTCACTGCAATTAAAACCCAAAGCTGGGCCGAGTCAGCTGACTCAGGCTAAGGGGCTGTTTTAATTGCAGTGTAGAAATGTGGACTCAGACCTGGGCTCTGGGAAGCCACAAAGGGGGGGAGGGGTGCTGGAATTTGGGCTCCAGCCTGAGCCCCAAATGTCTACCCCACATCTAAACAGCCCTTCAGACCAACTCCCACGTCTGTTGACTGAGGCCAGTCACAGGTGTTTAATCACCATGTTGCCATACCTTAAGCAGACAGATGTTTTCTTAGATTTCCCGGGCACTGAAATTGCAGGGGATCCATTAGTTGATATTTGCGCCACAAAGACTCTTAGCCATTCTTCTTAAACAAAGCAACCCACCCCAATAACCTAGGTCCACGTGTCTGTTGTTTCCTCTTGCTATCTTCTGCTAAGTAAGATGGATGATCTTCCCAGTCAGTATTGAACATCACAAATACCCCGCTGTGTGCTGGTTGGAAGAAATAATGTTGGGAGAAGCTTTGGGAAAGTAACTAGCCAGCTTCTGATTGGTGACATTTTCAGCACTCTTGTTTGAAAAGACGTGCAATAATTTTTTCCAGGAGTCCGGTGAAGATGGGCGCTCCTATGAGGTTGCTGAGTGTATAACCGGTAAAGAGCAAATTTCTGCATGCTTGCCTGACTCCAACTTGGCTTTGGTATTTCTATTCCTGGCTATAAATTAACAGAGTTGAGCTTTGTAGCATTCTTTGGAAGAAAATGCAACCTAGTTTTATAAAAAAAAAAAAAAAAAAATCGACACACACGAATTAGAAATATCATAATGTGCTTCAGCTGATGACATTATGCAAGTTCCTATACATCAATTCATCTTGGGCAAATCGAGTCCGAGTTGGGTGTGCTTTGGTTCTGTCCCAGTGCAACGTGCCTGCATCCAGGTTAGATTGTTGTGCAGTGCCGTGAAGGTAGAACCTACTGGGTGGGCTTTCCTTTGTGAACCTAGTTGGAAATAATTACTCAAGGAGCAGGACTCAGATACCTGCCATGAGCATAATCTTGTTTTGCTGACCCCGTCCAAGATCTGCTGCTATGCAAGGAGGGGAGAGGATTCCTGTGTGTTTTGGAATGCATTAAGGCCATGTGTATCTGGCTGGATTTATTTAAGCTTCGACGTGTTGGAAGAATGTATGTAAAGTAAAATAAACATTGACTTAGGCATTTTGCAGAGGTTGGTGCAATTTGCCTGATTTTTTTTGGAAAGGTGATGCCTTTGGACAGGGGAGGTACAGTAGGCGGTCGGGTTCCCTTTGAGTTTACTCCAGGTGCTGAGATGCTGTCCAGAGAGAATGTGCTGAGATGGGCCAACGAAAGGTGTAAATTAAGTGGAATTGTACTTAGCTTCAGGCCTAGTTCTCACAAGTGAACCTTTTCAATCCCCACTGATTCTCTGCGGAACCAGGGATCTGCCTATAATGATCTCATTGCAGGAATGCAGCCATCAACTGCAAGTGACTGGGTTCTCTTTGTTCATTCCCATTTTACCTGTAATAGAGCTGTTGGCACAAATCAGGGCTCCTGCTCTAGCTTGTTACGCTGGAGGGTGTTGGCAACTGCCATTATGTTTTGTCTTTGGTTTATCAGCAATCACAAGCAGAGGATCATGGTAGCTACTCTTCCTTCTGGCTAACTAAAAGAAGCAATTAAGCTCCTTTATGGCCTGAGAGAGCAGCAACAATGGAAGCCACCGCCCAAATTACTGGTTGCATGGAAGGCCTGAGGAAGAACTAATTCCAGGAGAGTAAGAAGGGTTTTCCCAAGCACATTTTGCAAATACAGGCATTGATAGGCTTGTGGCTGTGTGTCAAACAGAATGCAGCCAGAGAAGTGAGAAGAAAGTCCTAGAAGCATTGTTAGCGCGGCCCTGAGATAAAAGTCAAGAAATACATTCTTTTGGGCAGAGCTGTGGCTGGAAAATCTGGCTTGCAGTTGTGAGCAAGGAAACTGCCTACTGCAGTTTGTGCTTGCTGTGCTCCGGCAAACAGGAGGTTGTTTGTTTGCATTCTTTGTAAATAAATAGGATTGCACCACGGACAGTATCAGACTCCTATGAAAAAATCCTCCTCCTTAGTAAAAACAACCCAGCAAGGCTCTGAATACAGGCTAACTCCTAGGATTAAAATAATTTGGTACTGATTCATAAGGTATCTGAGTGCCGCACAACACCCTAGCTATACAGAGGGGAGATAAAGAGAGACTAAGTAACTTGCCCAAGGTTAGACAAGAAATCTGTTGCAGAGAAGGGACCCGAGTCTGTCTCTCTCTCTCCTGCTAACCACTGAGCCCTCCCTTCCTCTTTGTCACAACAAACAAGTGTGCAAAACCAGACCCTCGTGAGCACCTAAGAGTATCCAGTGTGGAAGCACATACAAGAGGAAAAAAGCATTGACTAAAGGGGCTTGAAAAGGAGAGGCTATAAGAAACCGTGAGTTTAAAATGATGGAGAAATGGTTCAGGTCTGCCCTTTTTAATGCTGATTTTGCCAGTATGTGGCAGTGGCAGCGGGATGGATGCTTCTTTCCCTGGGTTTCCTGTCTCTTGTGGATTAAATGAAGAAATGTAATGTCCGTAGGACGTAGTTTTTATATTTAAATGCAGTAAAGGTAATTCTGTTTAATGTAGTCCGATTTTAACAAATGAGCGCACACGCAGAATAAAGCCACTTCCCTCAATACCGTTTTAATTATGAAAGGGAAAAAAATTACACATTACAAATGATGATGAATAGAATTTTATTGCAGTTCATGTGAGGACTTATTTAATAGTAAATTACATTAGACACTAGCAAAATCCTTCCCCCCTTCTAAGGTTTATTTGAAGCTTGTTGAACTTTAACTGGAAAAATGAGCTGTGAATTGAATCAGAGCCTTGCAGAGCCAGTCCAAACGGTGCTTTGTGTGTACGGTTTAGATTAGCCCCGTTTAATTCCAGATTGCATACATACATTTCTAACATCTGTGAAATCAAAACCAGACACTTCTGCTTTATTAAAATAGTTTCTCGTGTGTCCCCGCCCCCTGTGGTTAATTTGTTAGGATTCAAATACTTGAGTTGTGCAGGTTTTGTTTTGGAGCAAATATCTCTTTCCCCACCCTTGATTGGTTCATCCTAGTTGATAATCTCTGGGCTCTGACAACTCAGACCTAGCTCCTGAGCCTGCTATCAAAGTCTGCCATGGAGCAGGTGATAAGGATGCTGTACAGTGAGCCAAGAACTGGAATGAAACCACGTGGTGCCATTACACATTCCCCTCGTGCGAGTTGACTCACTACTAGCGTGCAGCACATTCCGGCTGGCCAGCAGTGACTTTCTTCTCTTCCTCGCTCCTGTATTTTCCTCCCTGTTCCCCCAATCTGTTCTCTTTCATTTCTTGCTCCTCCTCTCTTTTTTTGATGATAGATGTTCAATTTCATTTGTGACCGGCACTGAGCTTTGATTTGTCGGGGGAGAGGAGTGTAGAAACCCCCGTATGTATTCAATAAATACGCGACACCTGTTTTGGTCCTGCCTGACAGGACCGAGTTATCAAATGCTTCAAGGAGGTGGCATTGAAACGAGTGCCGAAAGAGTGGACTGAGATCGGGGGCTTGGTGGAGTAGATATTTTGTGGCAATCCCTCAAGGCAGTCGGATGTCTAATATGATGCAATCTACAGTATCGAGATCCATACTCCTTAATAATAACCAGATAGCCTCATGACTTAAGTTCTGGGTGGATGTAATTCTCTGTAATGCCTCCCAGGGAGCAAGGGTGTGAAATGGATCTGTGCCCTCGTGGAGTTCCTCACTGACTCCTTTTACAGAGCTTTGCCTAGTCTCCGTGACTCACATCACACCATTCCCTAGGGGCTCTGATTCTGCAAATCCCTCCATACGTGCCTAAAACCAGGGTCCAGGGCGCTGATTTTCACTGACCAAACAGAGAGGGTTTGCTTTAACAGACCAGCCCTTGGAGAAACAAGATACTTGGGCGATTTGGCTTTTCGAGATGCCTTTACCATCTATGTATGTGGGGAAAAAAATTCCAAGAGTAGAAAACTCTGTGAGCAAACAAGAGCATCATAAGGCCCAAGGTCTGGAAGCTGAAATGAGATACATTCTGGCTAGTAGTAAGATGCGGATTTGCAACAGGAAGAGGACCCATTACCGCCACACACACACACTCCTTCAACCACAAGACATGGCCTCGATGCAGGAATTGTGGGAAGAAATGACCTGATCCGGGTTATGCAGGCGCTTGCACTAGATAGTCAGTCACTATAATGGTCTTTGTCGATTTCAAGGCTAGAAACCCAGTATTCTTCCTTTGGCAACAACCATTCTCTCAGGCGGGAGAAGAAAATGACCCCGTTCCCCAAACCGTGGGACAGTGCACGTAACCAGCTGTTCAGTGGTGAACCCAAGAGGAAGAGAATCCTCCCTGGTGCCTGCTAAGGAATCGGTTTGTGCCCTGACCCATAAAATTTTGTAACCGTTCTAATGCCAACAGGCTTACAACAAGGGTAACATTACAAGCAGCAGGTCATAGAATCTGGTCTGGAAGGAATCTTCAGAGATCACCTAATCCAGTCCCCTGCATTCATGGCAGGACTAGGGTATTATCTAGACCAAGGGTTCCCAACCTGGGGTACACGTACCCCCAGGAGGTACGAGAAGCTTGTCAAGGGGGTACGGGAAATATTTGGTAAATAACTAGATTATCTTAATTGAAATATTCCAAAAGTAGTAGTGTTAGTGAAAAAAGTTGTGGATTCTAGAGTCTAGAATTTATTTTCTTTCATATTGAATAGGGGGTACCGGAAGGTTTACTAAAAGCCAAGGGGGTACAGGGACCAAAAAAGGTTGGGAACCCCTGATCTAGACCATCCCTGACAAATCTTTATCCCACCTGCTCTTAAAAACCTTCAATGAAAGGAGATTCCCTAGACAATTTATTCCAATGTTTAGCCAACCCGGCAGTTAGGAAATTTTTCTTAATCTCCAACCTAAACTGCCCTTGGTGTAGTTTAAGCTTATCGCTTCTGATCCTATTCTCAGAGATTAACACAAACATTTATTTTCTCCTTCCTCCTTGTGACAGTCTTTTCTGTGCTTGAAAACTGCAATCATGTCCCATCCCCAGTCTTTTCTGTTGCAAGCTGAATGATCCTATTTTTTTTTCAATCTTCTCTCGTTTCTAGACCTTTGATCCTTTTTGTTGCTCTTCTCAGGACTTTCTCCAATTTGTCCACATCTTTCCTGAAATGCGGTCCCCCAGAACTGGGCACAATATTACAGTTGAGGCCTTATCAGGGCCAAAGAATGAATTCCTATGTCTTGCTTACAACACACCTGCTTATGCCCCCAGAATGCTGTTGATTTTTTTGCAGTGTTACACTATTGATTCTCACTTAGTTCTGAGCTGCAGATTCCTTCCACAGACACCTTCCAAGGCAGTCTTTCCTCTTTTTGTGTAGGCGTGTAGCAACAGCTCCTGCTGGTTAGTCCAAGAATCAGCCAGTTGCGTGGACTGGCTCTGTTGCTTTTCTAGGGGGATCAGCCAATGTTCCCTCTAATTGTTTTCCATCTGTGTGTAGAATGCATTTTGTTCTGTGCACCTGAGGCATGTGTGCATGTGCACCACCAACAGAAACACACACTGCCGGCAGTGAGCCCTCTGCCAATCAGCTGGGCAATATCTGAATATCTCCTGGGTGGCTACCCACCCGCTCTGCTTATAGGGAACACTGGTATCAGCTGTCCTCTGACTCACACCTGCCTCAATGGCCAACTGCAACCCAAAGTCTAGCCCCTCACCTCAGGGGCAGGACGCAGTCTGTATCAGCCATGCTCTGTCGTGGCAAGGCGCAGTGCAAGGGGGAAGGGAGAGACCCAGGGACCCTCCAGTGGCAGCCAGGTCCTGCTCTCCTTCACTTCACCCGACTGCTTGGGTTCCCTGGGCCACTTCCCTGTAGCCCTTGTGTCTTCTCTGCCCTTTGTAGCAGTGGCCACAGCCTGACAAGTATCAGGTGGTAGATCCCCTCTTTGCTCCCCTGAGCCTGCCTAGCACTGCTCTGTCCAAGGTACTTCTCCCTCACTGGACAGGCCCCAGCTGCCCTCTGCTCGGCTGAGCAGCACCTTATATCTGGGCTGCCACAGCAAGCTGCTTCTTGATTGGCTCCTAACAAGCCTGCCCCTCATTGGCTGAGTTTGCGCAGGCTCTTTTCAGCCTCCTTTCACCCTTCATTCTCCAAAGTGCAGCACCTACCCCACTACAGTGAACAAATGATTGTTCCCGGGGGCGGATATACGGCAGGGCGAACAGGGCGGCCGCCCCGGGCCCCGCGCTTCAGAAAGCCCCGCGCATGCGCCATGGCAAATGGGGGGCCCCGCGGAATTATGCTGCCCGGGGCCCCGCAAAACGGTCATCTGCCCCTGATTATTCCTTCCTACGCGGAGCACTTCACATTTGTCCTGATTGAAGGTCATCCTATTTCCTTTAGGCCATTTCTCCAGTTTGTCCTGATCATTTTTGAATTTGAATCCTCTCCTCCAAAGCACTTGCAGCCCCTCCCAGTTGGGTTGTTTTCTGGGTACACAATGGAACAGATTTGCCAATGGGATTATACCAGGGCTGAATTTAATCTGTTACAGCGGAGGATCTGCAACCACTCAAGTGTGTCCTGTTTATCTGAACGTGTAATTGGCGATACTTATATGCCCCGCTCTGGTTAAGAGGGAAGAAGTAGGTTAATTTAGGCCAGCGCTTCTAATCTTGAACATACTGCACAGTGTAAACAGATAGCAGGTTTATGCTTCCACTTTAATTTCATTCCCTAGGAAAAAAAATGTTGACAAGAATAAAATAAAATTATAAACAGCCACAAACACTTTCTGATCCACTGCACACATCATATATGCTTGAGAGGGGCTGATTCATATAAGCACAGTTGCATATGCACGCAGCCAGCTCAGCTTTCGCACCAGGACTTTAGAAGACAAGAGTTTCTGTACAATTTATAATAAATTATTCATTTTTTTTAATAGTGCCATAATTGGTTTTTGCGGTAGCCCGGTGAAGGTTGGAGCTGTTATGAAAGCACAGAAATGCCATTCATAATTTTTCCAGGAGGTTTATTTCATTTAGTTCCTGCCTGGATTTTTCCCACTCTCTGGATTTGGATGTTATCAGCTATCAATGCTTGTACTGTTTTCTGTTCTCTAGGTAGAAGGCACAAACCATTTTCTTCCCAGTCATGTGCACGAATACTTGTAGTGTTGAAGAAACATGAAAACAGTTTAATTAGAGAGAACGCCAGGCCTTTCCACATTCCCCTCAGAGGAGCACCTACCTGTCAGCAGCTACAGCCAGAAATATTCTAGTGCCATTTCCAACCTGGTTTGAAATTCTTAGCCATTACCTGCTATGCATCCATATCAACAGATCTGGATGTCCCAATCTCTGCATTTGGCAACTTATTTTGCTTTAACATGGCCGAGGACACTGTTAAGGTTTTGCATTAGAGTACGAGTTTGATGAACGTGAGGTCTGTATTGCTTTCGGGCAGCCGCTGTTGACAGAATTGAAAGCCTCGTGGTGTGTCGGAGCATATGGTCGACAGCGTTTGACGCAATATAAAGGTGAAAAGAAATGCACACGTCTTTCCCCTTCACTAATGTCTAGGCTTTTCAGGTTTTGGATGAGTGAAGTGTGTCCTAATGCAGGCTCACCTGTCACTAATTAGTGCTAATTCATTTGAGTGGCTCCCATGAGATCACTAGGTTACATAGATGACATTACTAGTTTCTCCTGCCCTTTAACATCTGCATTTCCACATCAAAAGCTATTAAATTACATTTTAAATTTAAATTAATGGAGATTGCCTATCTCCTAGAACTGGAAGGGACCTTGAAAGGTCATTGAGTCCAGTCCCCTGCCTTCACAACAGGACCAAGTACCCTCCCTGAGATAAGCTATGTATGGGACACATCCAACCCACTTAATTAACTATTAACAGGGGTCCTACAACTGACTGATACTTCTTCAGCTGTTTTTTCTATCTATCTATCTATCTATCTATCTATCTATCTATCTATCTATCTATCTATCTATCTATCTATCTATCTATCTATCTATCTATCTATCTATCTATCTATCTATCTATCTATCTATCTATCTGCTATTTCCACTCCAATTCATCTGATGAAGTGGATCTTACCCATGAAAGCTCATGATTCTATATATTTTGGTTAGTCTTTAAGGCCTACGCATTGTTTTTAATATTACCAGTCCTTTAGATTAAATAGGCTTAAACCCTTTCCTTTCCTTTCACAATACACTTGCTTTTTATTTAAGGCGCATTGTGCCACGGCGAATCCGGCTTCTAAAGTTAGCTGCTTAAATCGTGCAAATGGCAACATTTCAGTTGCTTTGTTTTGCATGCTCTGGGCCAGTGGTCACCAAGCAGTCGATGGGGATCTACTGGTAGGTCTTGGAGCCTCTGACAAGTGATCGTGATTGGTTTGGCCAAGAGGCGATCAAGTGCCAGCACTTCAGTTGCCCCTACCCCCACTGCTGTGCACCTCCTGCCCTTGGTCTTGGAGCTTTCTGCCCTCCCCGGGAGCCTCCTGCTTGCGGTACAGAGCAGGGAAGGGAGAGGAGGGGCGCTGATGTCAGGGTGCCCCCTCTCCCACCCTGTATTCTGTCTTCACAGAATGGGGTGGGGGGACAACAGGGCTTGGAGTGGAGGGATTTTGCTGGCTGCTTTTGAGAATGGTGCAGGGCCAGGGCAGGGGTGAGCCGGCCTTAGCTCCACTGCATCACCGACCAGGAGCTACCTGAGGTAAGCACTGTCCAGCTGGAGCCAGCTCTGAACCCCTGCCCCAGTCGTGAACCCCCTCCTGCACCCCAAGCCCCTGCCCCAGCCCTGAGCCCTCCCCAGACCCAAACTCCCTTAGGGTAAGTCTACACTACCCCCCTAGTTTGAACTAGGGGGGTAATGTATGCATACCGAACTTGCTAATGAAGCCCGGGATTTGAATTTCCCGGGCTTCATTAGCAGAAAGCCGGCGCCGCCATTTTTAAAAGCCGGCTAGTGTGAACCCCGTGCCGCGTGTAGCAGTGCAGCACGGGGTTCGCACTAGCCGGCTTTTAAAAATGGCGGCGCTGGCTTTATGCTAATGAAGCCCGGGAAATTCAAATCCCGGGCTTCATTAGCAAGTTCGGTATGCATTCATTACCCCCCTAGTTCGAACTAGGGGGGTAGTGTAGACATACCCTTACAGAGCCTGTACCCTTCTGCCCCAGGCTCAGCTCAGAGCCCCCGCACACCCCAAATCCCTTAGCCAGAGCCTGCGCCCCAACCCCCTGCCCCTGCCTGGTGAAAGGGAGGGAGAATGGGGGAGGAGGGAGTGAGCAGGGGCGGGGCCTTGGAGAAGGGCCACAAAGGAGGTGGGGCCAGGGTGTTTTGGTTTGAGGTAGATCCTGGATTGCACTTAAATTCAGAAAGTGATCTTGTGCTTAAAAAGGTTGGAGAGCCCCGCTCTGGGCGGTCCCTGGCCGTGCGGATGTGGGGTTCGGGTGCAGTTCTGGTGTGACATCTTTCGGGAATGATCTGCCAAAGAGTAAAATTGTAACGCAACAGTGACCTCATGCCACTGTGAATATGGCTCCTCTCTGATTCAGCACTTGATTATGTCTCTGGTGGCCCAAATCTAACCTCCTCCAGAGAAAGTGTGGAATAAACCAGGAAGGTCTCAGTTAAGCAGTGTATTTAAACACGTGCCGACTTAAAGCATGTGAGTAATGGATAAGTACCTTGAGGGTAGGAACCATTTCCGCTTCTGGCTCTGACAAGAGTCAGGTTAGTACTTAAAAACACTTTAATCCTCGTCGATTTCCTCTGTCTAGAATAGGTTGTAAGCAGTTTGGAGAAGGGGCTGTACTTCTCTTTCCCTGTTAGTAGAGCCCCGAGTCCCCCATCAATGCTCAGTAAATTCAGCAGTCTCTTTTGAGAATTGGATCTCTCTTAAAAAATGCCTTGTAGCTTTAATAATGGTTGTAGGTCTACATTTCCAAGCCGATCTCAGAAATTCACCTGTGGAATTACACAGTGGAGGTAAGTACAGTGCATGATTCAGGGGGAAAAGCACAGGAAGGTGGATAAAACAAGCAGCGGAGGTCCAGTGGCTAGTTGCTCAGGCAGAGGGAGAGAGGAAAACCTTGTAAGGTGGAAAGAGATGCAGTGGAGATGGTTCTTGTACCAGCATAGGGTGCATCTAGACTGCAGGGTTTTTTTCTCACATTGGTAAACCTCTTTCTACGAGGAAGAATGCCTTTTCCAAAAGGGTTCTTCTGGAAAAAGGCATGTGTGGATGGGGAAGAGAGAGTTCTGTGGAAAGAGGAGGAAAGAGGAAAAAGCACAGGTGCCCTGGTGGCTACTCCATCAACTGAAATGCAAGAGTGTGTCCATTCAATGTGGATGCTATCTTTCAAAAAAGCAGATCACTTTTTCGATGTGCTTTTGCAATGTGGATGCTTTGTTTTGGAAGGAGTTTTTTTGGAAGATCTCTTCTGAAAAAGCTTCTTTTGAAAGAAGCTTGTAGTCTAGACATTCCCATGGGCGGGACTGAGGGAAAGAACAGTGGTTAGATGCCAGGTGAGGCAATTTGGGGGGAGGGCGGAGAGAGAAGGTTGATGGGAGAAAAATGGAACAAGTCCAGAGAGAATTTCAGACCAAACGACTACGGAGCTAGGGAACAAGGGCAGTTTCTGCATGCGGAGCTCCTGTTGCCTACTTTCCCCAGCCGCAACAGACATAGTATTTCTACTTTGATTTGTGAGTCCCATTGTGTGCGGGGGGAGAAAGTAATATCTTGCTTGGAGCTGACACATCCTTCAGTGGAAGACTGCAAGGTCTGCTTATTAGCAGTGAATGACATGCTGAAATCCTGACACACAAAGTTCTTATGTTCTAAGGCAATTATTGACTTTCTGCTGGGGAACGTGCCTGTCCTTCCAAGAGGTGCTTTCATCCTGCGTCTGTCTCTCTCTCTCTCTCTCTCTCTCTCTCTCACACACGCGCACGAATATGCACATGCACACACACACACACACATGCTCACATACATATGCACACACATGCACGTGCCCATGCATGCACATGTACACGCATGCACGCACACACATATACACATACCCACACATGCTTCTGAGCTGCCTTTAAAGAAGCAAGGAAGAAAGGACATAATGTAGGTTGGACATACAGGCAGTCCCCGACTTACGCGGATCCGACTTATGTCGGATCCGCAGTTACGAACGGGGCTGCCCCAGAGTACACGGACTGCGGGACCTCGCGGTCCTGCTGCCAGTGTACTCTGGGGCTTTCTCTGCGTCTCCCTGGTCTGCAGACCAGGAAGACGCAGAGCAAAGTCGCGGAGGGGCTCGGGCAGTGGGGCAGCCCTGCTGCCCGAGCCCCCCCCCCCCCCCCACGTGCAGCTTTGCAAAGCCGCGGGGAAGCCGGCAGCGGAGCAGACCAGGGAGACTGGGAGCAAAGCCGCGGAGGACCCAGGCGGCAGGACCGCGGTGCGTCTCGGTCCGCCGCCCGTGTCTTCCTGGTCTGCTGGGGTGGGGGGGCACAGCCAATCCCCCCCCCCCCCCCCAGCAGACTAGGCTTTTCTCCGGACGCCTGTGGCAGAGCATCTGGGGTGCTGCCGGTTGGTCCCCCAGCATCGCTCTGGGCGCTACTGGTCCAACCCAGCAGCACCCCAGCTGCTCTGGTCCTGATTCAGCCGCTGCTGGTCAGTTTCAGCAGCGGCTGAATCAGGACGCCTGGGGCAGAGCAGATGGGGTGCTGCTGGGTTGGTCCAGTAGTGCCGAGGAGCGGCGCTACTGGAGCAACCCAGCAGCACCCCAGCTGCTCTGCCCCAGGCGTCCTGATTTAGCCGCTGCTGAGACTGACCAGCGCTGACTACAGGAAGCCCGAGGCAGAGTTGCTCTGCCCCGGGCTTCCTGGAATCAGCTGCTGATCAGTTTCAGCAGCAGCTGACTTGGGGACGCTTGGGGTTCTTAAGCTGATTCTGTATGTAAGTCAGAACTGGCGGTCAGTTTTAGCGGCGGCTGAATCTGGACGCCCGTTCCGACTTACATACAGATTCAACTTAAGAACAAACCTACAGTCCCTATCTTGTACATAACCCGGGGACTGCCTGTACTGTGCTAAGCATTGCTCAGCTATGCAGCTTGATCTGAATGCAGGAACGCTGAATGCAGGTGTGTCTTTCCTCCGGCCTTGCAATGATCCGATATCGATGCCTGAAGCTTGCAGCCCCTAGAGGAGCAAAGGAAGAACCACCAATTTAAGATGTGCCTTGTAAGGCATCAGGGCTTGCCACAAAGTTGCCCCTCTCCGATCAGTGCTAGTGAGAGAGTACGTGCCGGAAAGCTAGCAAACTTTGATGGAGCCCAGCCCTTTGTCACAGCCCCGGGTAAATGCCCTTGGGTATGTGTGAATGGAAATCTACTATACGTTTGAGAGAGTTTGTCTCTCTCTCTGTCTCTCTGTCCAAGATCTCCTCCTAAAGGGGAAGAGCTAGGGCCACCACATTCAGTAGACAGCTTCCTCTTATCACAACTTAACACAAGGTCTGGCTTTGGCCGTGCCGGGAAAATGGGTGGGATTGCTTCTCCTAAAGCCATACAGAAAAGAGACAGAATGACAGAATTCCCAGGCAGGTGAAAGGGGCTGTTTGTGGGGCATGCCCCCGCCCCCAACCTGGACTGCCCCAGTCCTGAGCCTCCCACTCCTCAGGTGCCCTTTAATGAGGGCGGGAGGGGGGCAGAAGCTCCCCTGCCTCAGATTTATATGGGGACATTGCTGGCTGTTCCCTTATCAGGGAGTGAGGGGAAAGTGCCCAGTTTGCTTCATTCCTCACTCTGGCTGGGGACTACAAGGGGCAAAAAAATCTGGAGCTGCCCCAGCTGGGGACATGCACCCCTCCCCAGGCAGTGCCCAGTGGAGCTGCAACGGCCAGGGAGAGGCACTTCTCACCTGGCCCCAAGCTGCTGTGGTGAGAGAGGGCTGGGGCCGTCCTCTCTCATTTGCTAAGCCTGCCTCCTGACCCCCTCCTCTCTGGTCCCACCTCAGGGCAACAATTCAAATGAAGCACATAAGTTTTCATTTTATTTTCCACAAAACAAACATGGATTGAGAGAAGGACCCGAGCAATGCTGGGTACATCTTCTCGTTTTAAAATAAACGTGATCCACATTTGCCTACAAGCAAAAGGCTTTGTGAGTGACTGGCATTTTCTTGTGTAAATCCTGGTGCATCAAAGAAAACAGGGGTGCAAGCGGTAGATCCTAAAGAAATCTGCTAATGCAGCCGCTAAGCGCCGAGTATCCATTGATTGCAATGGATGTTCCTCACTCACATAGCTAGCATGGTCACCTACTGGGACCATTCACCTTACTTGTTTTACACACTCACTCAGGCTATGTCTAGACTGCATGCTTGCTTGCTTTCTATCTCCCCCATGGGAATGGCAGCCACCAAATCAGAGGCTCATTTAACTGCACATCCACTAATGTGATCTAGGCCATTAAATGCCAGCAGTGTCCCACTGCAATGTGAAACTGGATGGGAGGGATTCTGCCATATCTACCACCTCTCCAGGAGGTGGAGTACCTAAGCCAGTGGGCAAAGCTCTCTCATCAGCGCTTTTAGAGTCTTCACCAAGTGCACTGGTGGTGCGACCGGGCCCGAGGGTAGCCTCTGGAGTGATGGTAGCGGGGACAGTGATCACAAGTGGAACTAGTCAGCCTTTGACAGAACCGTTTTTTCATCCAAATTTACCAGCTCTTCAAAATGGAAACATTCTGGAGGGTCATGGAGATTTTGATCTGATCTCAGCACAAACCTGGCTGCTTTCCTGCCCGCTCACCCACTTGACTTCAGTACAGGTTGAATCTCCTAAATCCGGGACTTTCTGGTCCAGCAATATCAGTGGTCCGACAGAATCACAGATGTTGCTGGACCAGAGAACCCCAGCGCCTGGGAATGTGAGCCAGTGGGGAGGTCAGTGGGGGGGGACAGAGGCCAATAACTCAATTTTCATAGAATTCGGAAGGCGCTGGTTCCTGTTCTGAGCTGGTACTAAACCAGATTTTGAAACTCTCCATGCACGAGAATTACCATTCCCCACCTAGCTCTAATTACCAGGGCTAGCAGCTTCCTGCTTCCGCGCATACGTTTCTTCGGCTGAGCTGAGAACGAAAAGTCCTCTTGCGACAGAAAACTGCAAACCTAGAGGCGTACTGGGGAGAGTTGCTTTTTCTGCAGAAGCAGCATGTGCTGCTCTCACAGAAACGGCACCAGAGCGTGGACCGTTGCTCCGTTCACAGATTTGAAGACCAGAAGGACATTTACTCTGGCCTCCTGCACAAGAATTACAGTTCTTCTGCCTTTACTTGTTATGCAGTGTCGTCTCTCCTTGCTTCCTTTGTTGCAGTGTCTGGCTGTAGCCTAATTTTCTTCTTTTTCAATCCAGCAATTTGTCATCATGTCAGTGGAGGAGAATAAAACTTAGGGCCAGGACAATCCTGAGAGAAACGGCAGTGTCAGAAGTTGGGCACCTCTTTTGTTTTAGGGGAAAGTCAAGCATAGCTCATGAAGCTAATTGCCCTGAACGGATAATGTGATTTACAAAAAAAAAAAAAAAAAGGTTGACAATTTAAGAGGCTACAGAATCCTTTCTTCGGCCAATAATAAGCTGTCTGGCTGGTCGATTTCAGGTGTCCTGGAACAAAAGCTACATTAAAAATGTATTTTTATTTCTACTGTCATGCTCTGAATCACAACATTGTCCTCTTTCTCCTTTAAATTAGCACTCAGGCATTTTATGAGGTTTTAGGGGTTGGAGTCTCATCCAAATGCAAGCATGTTAACCAAGCTGACAGTTCATTGTCTGGGTTAGGAAGCAGACTAGGGTTTGGATTACACAAGATTTCTGCCCTCCTGGGCAGTATCCAAGTCAGGTTTGGAAAACCCCCCCCACCACGGGCTTGGGGCTTGATCTGGAACCAACCTAGAAGAGCAAGTTTGGGGCTGGGAGTTAAAAATCTTAGGGAGAAGAAGTTTTGCTGTTATGAGCACTGTGCAACTCTTCTGCCATCATCTGTTGCCGACACACAGGAGTGGAGGAGGGGCTACATGTTGGCCCCTTATGGCCTGTTTTTTGACTCCCCAGGTCTGCACTCGCCCATTCAGTTCCTGATCCAGAGAGAAGGGCTGGTTTTGGATGCAGAGTATCTTGTCTGATTTCAGCCCCATTAAGCCTGAAACCTAACTTGGGTTGAACTTCTCACCCCAGAACACTGAAGCTTTGCTTGGACCTGCCCCAGCTCTGAAGTCTGCCATCTTCGCTTGTCTCCAATAGACCTTCCCAGGCGAGAGGCTCTACTGAAGCATGCATGTGCTTTTACACCCTTGGTGCATGGTGCTGCAGGAGAGAGGGAAGGTTCTTCAGAGAACTCCGATTTTTGCCAAAGTTCCTGCTTGAAAATGACTTAGGGGGATGGAGTTTGAAAGACCTGACTGTGACTCGGCCCTTGCACAAATGCATGGGATGGTGGGGAGGACACAAGTAACCTCGCCCCTCTAGAATGCCCTGCTCAAGTACCGGTCACAATTTCAGTCCCTGCACTCAAAGTACAAGGATCAGTGCAAGGGTAGTGCAATCTTCGCGATGGGCGTTCGCACCGGGTAGCTTGGAGCAGGGCTGATAGGGAGGTGCTGATTGCTCCCTTGTAAATAGCAGCAGTTGGCACAGAAGCGAGTAGTGGGCGGGAGTTATTTATTGGCACCTAGGAGTCCCAGTCATGCGTCAACCGCATTGTGCTAGGCGCTGTACAAACACAGAACTGTCCCTGCCTCCAAGAGCGGCATGCAGACCTGCAGAATACTTGCATACTTTATAGCATACCTACCCTTTTGTACTCATTAAAGCAGGGTCAGGCAAGATGCGGCCCGGGGGCCGGATCCGGCCCAGCTAACCCTTTGATCCAACCTGCAGACTGCGTCTGGCTGCTTCCTATTTATATCCTGCTATCCGTGCCACCGAGTTTCTAGGTGGTGGCTCAGGCAGCAGGATCCTGCCAGAGCTGCCCTGGCAGGGGCCAGAGCAATGAGCCTTTTAAGTAGCCGCAGCAAACCCGGGCAGCTGCCAAGCATTGCGGTAGCAGCAGGGCCATGAGTCACGAGCCCTTCGGTGTGTGTTTAATTCAAAGCCTCTGGCCCCAGACAACTCTGGGGAGAAGCAAGTTCATAGCTCTTCCCCTTCTGCACCAAGCACTGCCCTTCCCGGGGAGTGGATCCAGCCTGTGATCATTCAGCAGCCCCCCTGTGAATATTACTGCCCACCCCTGCTTTAGAGCACCCACTCCACATGCATGTGCAGATAGGTCTCTTAATCCCATTTACTGTCCACGCACCTTCTCCCCCTCCACATGCATATCCTGTAAGCGTCCATGCAAAAGTGGGTGTGAAGGTGGATGAACGAACTGTGCCACTGATAGAGATGGCTAGATATCAACTAAGTCTTACAGGTCCTCCCCGCCACCTGGTCCTGGTTTTCTGAGCACAAAACGCATGAGATTCTTTAACCGCTGCAATCCGCCCACCCCAACATCACTTGTGCTGGTATGTGGCTGGCGGCTGTGCAGCCCAGAAGGCAGCCTGGGAATAAATAACAAACGACATGCAGCCAAATAGCGAGCTGCGGGCCCATGTGAGCTTAACTTTGAAAAAGCCATCCATCTCGTGTGGGCTTACCTCCCAGCAACATTGGCACGGGCGCGTCCAGAACTCAGTGGCTTATTGCTTAAGCTGGTCTGAGAAGGAGCAAACAGGAGCATCTCATGCTTAAAGCAATCTCACGAAGGCAGGGCAAACCTATTGATTGACCCTATGAAAAATCAGTGGGTGTGTTATTGACCCTACCTGCTTTCCCTTTGGGTCTCCGGTATTTTGCAGGTCCGTGAGAGAGGGGGTCAGACCTGAATCCAGCACAGGGTGCTTCCCAGAGGGAGCTGACTGCGTTGACTGGAAAGCGGTTTTACGAAGTGGGGAATCTGATTCAGCTGATGGCAGGCTTTGACTTTGATTGTTGTGACTTATTCCTCTTGTAGCGGTGTGACGTAGCAGGGATTGTATTCGCTCTTGTAGTCCCCTGTATTCCCTCTGGTTTTATATTGACTGTTCACTTTGTTGTGTTGTTTGGGATTCTGCTGTCCTGTGCAGTTCTGGAGTGACTCTGTGTGTGTGTGTGTGTGTGTGTGTGTCTGTCTGTCTGCCTGCCTGCCTGCCTGCCTGCCTGCCTGCCTCAGTTTCCCTGGGCACTCTAACACTGTCTGAACGAGGAGAGGAAGGGTGGGCATGACTCAGTCTAACACTTTGGATCTGGGAAGCAGGACTGAGGAGTAGGCAGGGTGGCCTAGAGGGCTGAGACCAGTTGCTGTGTGTGTGAGTTGTGTTTTCAGCTGGTTTAGGGAGAAGGGAGTCTAGCTGGCTTGGGGGGTAGGGTCCCAGAGCCATGGCCCTGGGCCCCGTTATCCCCAAGATGGATGGTACGGAATGCTGCTGTCTCCTGTCACAACAAGCCTGTGCTACTCTGTGTCCCTGTCGACGAATAAACGTTCTGTTCTGTTTGCTGGCCAAGAGTCAAGTCTGACTGTGAATGGGGGTGCAGGGCCTGGAACCTCCCCCACACTCCGTGCCAAGCTGCACTGCAGGCTCCAAGCAAAATCATGGTTCCATTGTGCTAGGCAGCAGGTTTGATAAGGAAGTATTTCTTCATGAAACGCACAGTCAGCCCACGGAACTCGCTACCAGGGGGTGCTGTGATGGGCAAAGCTATAACAGGCTTCAAAAAACACTAGATCTGTTCATGGAGGAGAGGTCCTTCAGTAGTAGTTAGCCTAGATGGTCAGGGATTCAACACCGTGCTCTGGCTGTCCCTTGCCTCTGACTGCCAGAAGCTGAGAGGGGATGACGGGATGGATCAGACAGTAATTGCCTGTTCTTTTGATTCCCTCTGTAGCACCTGGCATTGGCCAAAGTTAGAAGACTGCATGCTGGGTTAGATGGACCAATGATCCAACCCAGTATGGCCGTTTTAGGTTCTTATATTGTTATGCCGTACTTAACCATAGTAAAACACAGGGCTTATAGTGTAAAGAGACAAGTCAAAGAAAGGGTTGGGGAGAGGAAGAGATTGAGAGGAACGAAGAGACCGAGAGATTAAGTGACAGGCCCAGGGTAACACAAGGAGTATGTGGCAGAGGATCTGGGTTCAATTCCTAAGTCCCACTCTAGTGCCTGAAACGGGTTCTATTTCCATTGGCCAAGATGAGTCTGAATTCTCCTGAGGTCGGGGAAGATGTTGCCTCCTAACTCTGATTCCAAGTGTTTGGAGCAATCAAAGCTTATTGCTACCAAAAACGTAGTGAGGTTTGACCAAAGCCGTAGCTTTCGAGAAGGGCAACTCCCAGAGTCGGGCCTAGTTCAGTCTCAGTGACATTAATCCTTTTGCCTCCCAGTGCTGCTGAAGCATGTAGGTGTCTCATTCACTTCACATCTTGTTAGACTTTACAATCTGAGGCTTTGTCTATACTTACCTAGAAGGTTGAATTAAGATATGCAACTCCAGCTAGGTTAATTATGTAGCTGGAGACAACGTACCTTAATTGGAATTTCCACGTGGTCGCCACAGCAAAACGCTCCCATCAATTTTCCTTACTCCTCGCAAGGAGCAGGAGTACTGGCAATGATGGAGGCACCCTGTGAGTTTGATTTAGTGGGTCTTTACTAGACTTGCTAAATCAAACTCTGGAAAATTGATCACGGCAGCGCCAATCTTCTCCACAGTGAAGACATAGCCCTTGACACATGGAAAGGACCCTCAGAGGTCCTCTAGTCCAGCCAACTGCCCAGAGGCAGGACCAAGTAAACCTAAACCACCCTGACAGGTATTTTCCTAACGTGATCTCAAAAAATGCCCCTGATGGGGATTCTACAAACTCCCTTAGAAGCCTATTCCAGCCCTGTGTCTAAGCATTGCTGATGGCCGCTCCATCTACCTATAACCACAGCTGTCCTAGACCTGCCATTTACTGCTACTGTTGCTTTTCCAGTACAGCTGGTTGTAGAAATGACAGACAATTTCATGATGGTTCTACAATGGAGGTCACGGTTGGAGAGCTAGAGAGCAGAGGAGAGTTATAAAAAGCAGCCAAAGCTTCCTTGAAAAAAAAAAAGCACCTTGTTACAAAGAATATTTCACAAACAAATTGTCTTATTTTGCCTCACTTGCGTAATGTACAGCCCCGTGATTGGCAACGGGGAATTGTTGGCTATAAATCATCTTATCCTGAATATAAACCAGGGTGTTTGTTTCTTTGGCGTTTTTGCTTATTTCTACCTCCCATCAAAATCTTCATCTCTCGCATTGTCATCATGTCCCCAGTAACAAAATGTCGTCATCTTTTTGGATTGAAATGACTGCGTTGAACATGTGTGCTGTCATGTTCCAGGATGCCCTAGGGCCCAACAGAAAATAAAATGCATACATTGAAACAAAATGTTTTGGTCAACCCCAAACAATTGTTTTTCAGAATTTCCCTTCACCGAGAATTTCGATTTTTTTTTTGTCATTCCAATTCAGAAAAAAAAATCCCCTGGTGAGACAGACTGTCTGTCCACACAGCGCTTGGCTTGAACCCTGTGCAGCTTGAGTCTGCCTCTTGCTCGGGCGGGTAGTGAGAAGAAGTGCATGTGTTTGCAGCTGCATCAGTACAGGTGGCTGCCCTGCCTCCATTTCCCAATCCGGGTTTCGGCTCCAGCGACAGACATGATGCATTATTCTTAGGACTGGGCTTGTACCGAGGGACCCCAATGATGGACGAGGTGCTGAATCCACACGTCATGAAATGACGCTTCCTTGCGCCAAGGCGTTTGCAATCCGCGGGGCTTCCAGCATTCCAGAATGCGCCAGTCACGAGGGTTCTAAGGCGTGTGATGTGCAGATGCCCCAAAACAGCTCTCACCGCCGCGGTATGGAGGGCCTGACGCAAAGCCAAGGGGAGGCTTTCCATTGACTTCAGTCCACGTGCTGGATCAGAGTCGATCCAACCGCTGCAAGGACAACAAGAATGTTGCTTGCCCACTGCAGGGAAATGACAGTCCTGCTGTGGTTTCTCTGGCTCCATGTCGACATAGCAGTTTTATTAGCTGAAGGCCCTTGGGAAGGGGGAATTGGAAAGGGCGGGGGAACCCTCGCTTGCGTGGCTCCAGCTCTCCAGGCGCTTTTCATCTGGTCTGGTTCCGATCATCATCCTGGGGAGGGACTGACCAGGCTGATTACTCTGTTGCAGCCCCGTCCCTGACTCGCCGGTCAGGCAGCTGTATCAGGCTTACAACAAAAACAGCCTCCGCTCTCCTAGTTGGATGTAAAAGCGGGAGCGTGTTCCATGGGAAACAGCCATGCCAGAACGTAGAGGTCAACGTTGCTCAGTGTTTCTTGGCAAGCGAAAGCGCCCATCATGTGGAAGCAGGTGCCTGGGGGATCGACATGGAGGGATGAGCTGAGCTCCAAAACATGACTGGAAATAATGGCACGCGGGAAGGCGAGGCAGCCAGAGAAATATCCCAGAGCAGCCAGCTCACCAGCCACCCCCCAAAACCCGTCGGCCACCCTCCTGTGCGAGAAAGTCATTAGAAGCCACAGAACTATTTAATCTGGTGGGTTGCCAGGGAGATGACAGCTGCCACCCAGTGAGTTTCTCTGGTGCACCATGTAGGAAGGCAAGGACATAAAGGCCGTGTCCAGACTCAGGGGTTTTTTCGGGAAAAGTAGCCTTTTCCCGAAAAAACTTCCCCTGCGTCCAGACTCAAGCCGCGTTCTTTCGAAATTATTTCGAAAGAACGCGGCTTTTCTTTCGATGGCGGTAAACCTCGTTTCACGAGGAAGAACGCCTTCCTTCGAAAGTTCCTCTTTCGAAGGAAGGCATTCTTCAATGTAAAGAGGCCGTCTTCGAAAGAGAGCATCCAGACTCGCTGGGTGCTCTCTTTCGAAAAAGCGGATTTCTCTTTCGAAAGATCCGCCTGCAGTCTAGACGTGATCTTTTGAAAGAAGCTCTTTCGAAAGATGCTTTCGAAAGAGCCTCTTTCGAAAGAAGCCTGCAGTCTAGACATAGCCAAAGTCGGGCGCTTAAATGGCTGTTTTCACAACTGATACCTAAACACTCCTGGATCAGCATGCGGAGCAAGTGTGTTTCCTTTGTTCAGGCAAAGGGCTTGATCCTGCTTTTCTTCCTTGGAGGAAAAAGCGCTCAGTGCCATCCTACCAGCGCTCATCCTACCGTAACAAACCAGCCTGCATAAGGATGCAGGGAAATGTCTCGGTAAAACAACAGCCTTTGGTTTCAGGTAGCCACTGATTATAAATAACAAGCGGAGAAAGATATGTTCGCAGAAGCATGGAAAACGCCGTTGGCTCTGTTCTTTCAGCCTGATTTTTTTCACCTTCTTTGATAGTACGAGGAGGTCGGGGCGCGAAGTTTTGAGTCTCGATTTCCAGTGTAAAAAGGTTCGGAGAGCGGAGGGGGGTTGCATCACAGATGGATGGGGCTGTGGGCTTGGCTCTCTTGGTTTTTGTTGCAGAGAGACTGAATCTGCAGTGATTGAGGTTTAGATTGGGTGTTAGGAAAAGCTTCCCAATTGTTGGGGTGGTTTGGCAATGAATAAATTACCTAGGGAGGTTATCCATCACTAGAAGTTTTTAAGAACAAGTTAGATAAACACCTGTCAGGCATGGCCTGGATTATACTTAGTCCTTCCTCCGTGCAGGGGACTGAGTTAGATGACCTATCTCAGGAAAGATATAGACACACTGGAGAAAATCCAGAGAAGGGAAACAAAAATGATTCAAAAGCTAGAAAAATATGACAGATTAGAAAAAAATGGGGTTTATTTAGTTTGGAGAGGAGAAGACCGAGGGAGGATGTGATACGTTTTCCGGTACCTAAAAGGCTGTTACAAGGAGGAGGGGGAGAATTGTTCTCATTAACCTCTGAGGACAGGGAAAGAAGAAATAGGCTTAAACTGCAGTAAGAGAACAATGAGTCCCGCCATGAGGGCAGGGAACTGGACTAGATGACCTCTCGAGGTCCCTTCCAGTCCTATGATTCTATTAAAGTATAACCCAGTCTCCCAGGAGTATGACTAAGGGGTGGGGGATGAGAGGAGAATAAGTAGAGCCTTTTCTGCTCTCCAAACAGATTTGCCCTGTTGTCCAAATCACCATGGCCCCATGTAATAGCTTGTAATACAGTTTTGATGAGTTTCACATTTTGCTCTGAGAAATCTGCAGCTTTTCATTGTCACTTTCAAGAACTGGAGCTACTCTGAAGTGCAACAATACATGGAAAATGGAATATTTTGCTTATTAAAGTAAGTTGGAGTCCCATTTTAGGGGCTGGCAATCAAACCTCTGAGAGCCTAAGGAGCTGGAGCACATAATGCCGCCCCTTTCCAAAAGAAACCTCGGTGCGTGCCAGTTCTTTTATTGATATTGTTAAAATAAGTTGAGTCCATTAGAAGGTATTATTGAAGGAGCAGAACTTAAAATATATCATTTTTATGTTATTAGGCCTTTCTAAGCGAGGTGTCCTCCTACAACCAGATAAGCTGTCCCATTGCTGGGATTACTAGGCTGGAACTTACTGGAAGCTTTTTGCCACAAGAATTTGATGGGAACAGATTATTTTCAAGAAAATAAATGGGAGTAGGACGAAAATAATATCAAAATACATAACCTCAAACCACATTGGAGAAATTTCCTGACAGAAATGTTGTGTCTCATAATAGGGGTTTCACTGATGTCCTGGGGGAATCTAAACTAGCTGGGAAGGGGTCGGCTGCACCTGGAAACTAGGAATTTGGAGTCCATCTCCCCCTCCTGCATTCCACTTTTTTTTCCTTTTCATTTGTGGGAAAGAAAGGAAGGGAAATCCTGAAGGAGTCCAGACATTTTGAAGACGTGTAAAGTCATTGACCTTCCTGACTAGTCCATAATGTTTCATGGCGTGACCAAATACTGACGTCGGAGGAAAGGACTCCGGCCTACGACAGGGATTTTCTAAATGAAGAAGCCATTAAGATGAGGAAAGCCAGCTAAGCATTAAGACAAGGAGAAGAGAAAGAGCTTGTGGTTAATACAGCTGCCCACAGAAGGACTGAATTGAAACATAGACTCATAGAACTGGGAGGGACCTTGTGAGGTCATCGAGTCCAGTCCCCTGCCCTCATGGCAGGACCAAGCACCATATAGATCATCTCTGACAGGTGTCTGTCCAACCTGCTCTTAAACATCTCCAGAGATGGAGATTCCACCACCTCCCTGGGCAATTTAGTCCAGTGTTTGACCACCCTGACAGTTAGGAAGTTTTTCCTAATGTCCAACCTAGACCTCCCTTGCTGTAATTTAAGCCCATTGCGTCTTGTCCTTGCCTCAGAGATCAAGGAGAACAATTTTTCTCCCTCCTCCTTTAACACCCTTCAGTACTTGAAAACTGCTATCATGCCCTCTCCCAGTCTTCTCTTTTCTAAACTAAACGTGCTAGGATACTTTTCAGAGGGTAAAGTCTTTATGCATAACTCGATCCCTGCAGTAGGGAAAATATAAGGGTCGCATCTTCAAAACTGAATGCGCCTGTAGAGTTGTGTGAGCAGGAAGCAGGCTTTGGGGGACCACCTGGGTCCAGTATGACACCCAGTTGGCATACTCACATACATAATGTGTGCTGCGTGTTTGTTGGGTATTTGCATCCTTGTTAGATATGCATGAATTGACATGTGCAGTTGCACATGCTTCGTGTTGAAAATTCAGCCAGCTGTTTTGGCATTTGAGTGAGTGTGGAAGAGAGAGGCCTGTTTATCGCTGAGCTGGAAATGGAGAAGGAAAGCATGTCTGAGTGGTTAACGGGAGAAGTGATCCTATCGGCATGTGTACTTAGGTTAGGTTCAGAACACTGGGAAAGACTGGTTCACTGGAGTACAGAAATGCTGCTATCCCGTCAGAACGCTGTAGGGATACAGCAGGAAATACAGCACAAGGAGCTGGAGTTGGAACTTAAAACGAGACTAATTTGATACAGAAGGAGCTAAAATATTGAAATGGAAACTATGATTCTCCCATTCCAGGGTGAAGTCCAGATCAGGAAGGGGATGTGTTACCCCCTTCCCTGCAACCTTGTGCTTTGCTGCTATAGCTCCCAACTTGGGCCTCCCACTAGCATGCACATCACGCTGGACATGTCTACACAGAAGTTGAATTAAGATAGGCCACTTCTGCTACGTCAACTGGGTAGCTGAAGTCGAAATAGCTTAACATGGCTTTTGGTGCTGTCTACGCAGCAGGAAGTTGAAGGAAGAACACTCTTCCTTCAACTTCCCTTACTCCTCGTGAAATGAAGGTTACAAGAGTCTTGAGTAAGAAGTCCGCCATCTCGACATTATTTTGAAATAACGTCAGTTATTCTGAAGAAACGCTGCTGTTTAGGCCTACCCACTGTGAGGGTCTGCGGACAGACACAGCCCTGGTCCAGCAATTCTGACCCTAGCAGCCTGTCAGCAAACACCAGCCGCTCCCTAGCTGCCAGCAGCCTTCGTTACTGTGTGCAGCGTGACCTCGACACACTCCCAAACAAGGACTTTCCCCAGAAATATGTGTTCCACCCTGTACTGGCCTCCTGGGGACAGGTCAGATTAAAGGTCCGCTGCCCCTTTTAAGAAACACGTTTATCTTCTCCCCCCCACCCAGCTTCTCCGCTAAACACATTTCAGTTGTAACTTCAGCTGATGTTTTGAACTCTTCATATAATGTGGCTATGTGTGTTTTGTCACCTGCGAGTTGTTCGTTTTCAAATGATGCCTTTGTGAGGCATATTTTGTACGAAGATTATTACACTGGTGTTGTAAGGTGTGACTACGGGGTGAACAGGGTCATGATGGTATTTAATGAATCTTGTACAATATGGAGTTGGGCAAAATGGGATGTAGGTTTGGATAATTCAGGGATGCTTAGCTCTGAGTTTCACTTTATTCAAAGCCTATAGGTTTTGTGCAGGGTGGTGGGAAAAGAGAAGACGTCATAAACAACCGATCTGGATAAAGAGTTTTGGTTTTGATCTTCTTCTAACAGAGGCCTACCCGGATTTCTTCTGACTTTCCATGTGTGCGAGTCTCCCTGACCTGAGCAGAAGCATTGGATGTTTCAGACAAAAAGGACATTGGGTGTGAATATTAGAGGCTTAGAAGGGGAAATGCAGTCACAGTGAAGCATGCTGGGATGGAAGGGAAATAGTTCAGTAACGTACAAGTTAAATACCAGAGTGGAGCATGAGTTCCCTGAAAGTAACAGTACTAAACCTTGGTATGAAGGCTCAGTGCTATGATTGTGCCGATGGATCCAATTGTGCTAGGTACTGTACAAACATGGTGAGAGAGTTCCTGCCCCAAAGAGCTTCTAGTGCAGCAGTTTTCAAACTTTTTTTCTCATGACCCAGTTGAAGAAAATTGTTGATACCCACGAGCCAATATAATGTGATTAGAGTGCCAGCTCCGGGGTGAGGCTGAGGATGGGAGCTTTGAGGTGCAGGAGGGGGCTCTGGCTTTGGAGGAGGGGTCAGGGCAGGGGAGGAGGGGCTTCCCTTGAGCAGCTCTGGGTCAGCGGTGCAGCGGGCGGGGGGGGGGGGGCTAAGACAGCTTCCTGCCTCCTGACCATGCTGCCCCCAGAAGCAGCCGGCAGCAGGTTCCCAGCTAAAGGGAGTGTGGAGCTAGTGCTCGGAGCAGGGGCAGGGCATGGAGCCCTGTGTGCACTCCCCACCTCACCTAGGAGCTGGGCTTGCTGCTGGCTGCTTTTGGGGAGCAGCACAGTCTGTGGTGCCGGGACAGGCAGGGAGCTGCCTTAGCAGCTGGTCACCTGATCTCCCTGCAGCAAGGAGACCCAGCGCCCGACATCCCACGACCTGGTTCTGGGTCATGATCCGAAGTCTGAAAACCAGAGGCCTAGTCTAAAAAGTCAAGATGGTCATGCGACACCGTGCTCTGGGTGTCCCTAAACCTCAGGCTGGGCAACACGGGTCACTTGATGATTCCGTTCTGTTCACTCCCCGCGGGGCAGCTGGCACTGGCCATTGTTGGAAGACAGAGCACTGGGCTAGATGGACCTTTGGTCTGACCGGGGCACCATTTCAGATTTTGGTGGGGGGAGACGACCTGTGCATGCTGTAATGGGAATGGCGGGGGAGGGTGGGCAGAGGCTTCAGCAGTGTTACTGAGCATGCTCAGTACAAGCCAAGTACCAAATGGGGGAGAGGGGAACCAACCCCATCTGTTCTCCCGCTCACACGCATCATCTCTATCCAGGGGTTACTAAGGCACTGGAAAACTCTTATTTTTTTGGCAGACAACTTAGAAGTTAACTGAAAGGAGCACTGTGTCTAATTCCTATATAAACGAAAAAAATTAAATCAATGTTAGACCCAGTCAGCTCTGACACTAACATATTCTGACATCTTGTGGCAAGTCACTTAAGGGACAGTGGTTAGCCTTAACATTTTAATGTATATTCTGACTTTGTTACTAGCTCTGTGGAGAGAGAGAAACCCCGTTAAGCTCTTTCTCAGCTCTGGAAGGAGAGTGGGGTCTAGTGGGTTACAGCAAGGGGGCAGATACATTTCAGCTCTATAAAAGCACATCAGAGTGGCCATACTGGGTCAGACCAAAGGTCCTTCTAGCCCAGTGTTCTGTCTTTCCACAGTTGCCAACGCCAGGTGCTTCAGAAGGAATAAACAGAAGAGGCATCATGATGATCCATCTCCCTGTCGCTCATTCCCAGCTTCTGGCAAACAGACACTAGGGATGCCACGCCTGCCAATTTTGGCTAGTAGACATTGATGGAGCTATCCCCCTTGAACTTATTTTCTTCTTATTGGAACCCTGTTATATTTTGGGCCTTTCCACCATCTCCTGGCAAAGAGTGCCACAAGTTGATTGTAGAAAAATAATTTATTTTGTGTGTTTTAAATCTGCGGCCTCTAAATTTAATTGGGTCAGCTTCTTGTGTTATGTTAGTGAAAGAATAAATATGATTTTCCTATTCTGTTTTTCCACACTGTTCATGATTTTCTAGACATCTAACATATCCCCCCACCCTTTAGTCATTTATTTTCCAAGATGAAAAATCCCAGTCTTGTTAATCTCTCCTCCTACAGAAGCTGTTCCTTACCCTTAATAATTTCTGTTGCCCTTTCTATACCTTTTTCAAATCCAATATAGCTTTTTTTTTAAGCAGGTTGACCACATCTGCATTCAGCATTCAAGATGTGGGCATACCATGACTTTATGTAGAGGCAATATGGTATTTTGAATTATTACCTATTCCTTTTCTAATGGTTCCCAATATTCTGTTAGCTTTTTAGTTTTTAGACTGCCTCTGCACATTGAGCAGATGTTTTCAGGGAACTATCCACAAGGATTCCAAGATCTCTTTCTTGAGTGGTAACAGCAATTTTGTGTCTATAGTTAGGATTGTATTTTCCCATGTGCATTACTTTGCACTTATCAATGCTGAATTCCATCTGCCTTTGTGTTGCCCAGTCACCCAATTTTGTGAAATCCCCTTGTAGCTCTTTGCAGTCATCTTTGGATGAATCCCTGTTCACCTCCTTTTCAAGAACATTTATAAGTTTAACACAGTGATCCAAATGCAGACCTAAGCAGCACAACACTCATTCCTGCTCCCCCCCCCCCATCTTTTACGTGGAGTACTGGGCAATGTTTTCATGATGATCTAAGGATCCTTCCATTACTGCAATGCTCAGCCTTTGTTATTCTTCATCACCTGCCTCCCTCTTTTTTATAACAAACTCCCTTCCCCAAAAGCAAAGCTGCAAGCAGCTAAAAATCTGTTACATTTAAGAACTGCCTCCGGAGTCAGGGCATGCAGCTTTAAGCAGACCTCAAGTATGAAATCCAGGGGGTTCAAACTCAGGAGGAGGGGCTGCCATCCTTTAGCCCCTCCTTCCCCCCAAATGGCACCCTTGTCTGACTCAGTATGGCCGTTCTTAATATGATGTGATATGCAGATCAGTAATAGAATACAACATAGGTCTGATGGGACGTGTCGCAACTAACACTTCTAGTTTTCAGGCCCTGCTCTCCTTTCCTCTCTCTCTTGGCTTCAGTGCCCTCCGACTGATGCTGCCACGGAGAAAGGTTAATATTTTTTCCCTTATAGCTAGGCTCCCATCATACCTGTTTAGGATCTAGGATTTCTAGACTCAAATATTCCTGACACCAGACCGAGGTCTCACTCTTGAGAGGTATCAAAATAAATATCCTTAGCCGTGCCCGGCTGTTTTAAGTGAAAGAGGAAGTGGCAGTTTATCGCTGTAAATAAATGGCTTGGGGAAATGATCAGACCTCTTATGTAGGCAAAGGTTCAGGAAGTTGTAAGCGTGGATTAAAAGCAACATATCTTGTAACTCCCTGCTTGTCTATAAAGATCTGTATTTCCACAGAAAAGAGTTCATTGACGTCCAGCATTTTTCCATCAGGCCACATCAGACCTGCCTTTGATGCTTTCGGTCCCGGCAGCTTGCCTGCAACAGTGAACAGTGATGAAAAGGCTGCTCTGAGCATGGGCAAAACCTCCTCTTGCTGGGTCTGCTGAAGTGTGATCAGGCCATAGAGTGGACTTACCTAATTAGGAAAGTCCCCAAGCCAGTGGCTGGGTTTGCCTGGTGCGTTGGCGGCATGCTGCCATGGCTGAGTCCTCCAGAGCCACCGTAAGAGAGTGTCTCTTTGGCTACATGAAGAAGGGCTGTATTCTGTGGAGGTTGCTCTTTGCATCACACACATTGCTCAGCTCTGTAGCCGACACAGAAAAATAAAGAGCGGGACTGAAAAGGCAGTAAGCCCAGGGACTATTCTACTTATCTACAAGACAGAGTCAGTATTGCAAGTGAACTGCATGAACCAGATGCTACGTCTACACTACCTTGCAATTCAGACTCTGGGAGTGTGGATAGCAAATGCACACCAAAGTGCCGAGCTGGAGCTAAGTTTAGTTGCATGCAAACTAAATGGTTCCTGGTTCACATCAATGGAACCCTATTTGAATAGGATTACATCAGTATGAACTAGGAACCTTGGAGTTAATGGCCACAGCACCCATGTGGACGAATTACAGTACAGCACTTTGGTGTGCGCTGTTATTCACACCCCCGGAATCCGAACTACGGGGCATTCCAGACAAGCCCAGAATTGGTGAACTCGCAGACAAAATCAGATACATATGGTCTGCAAGGTTTCGTAAGCAAAACTTGAGAAGTCATTCTTCTGCACTACTCTGCACTGATTAGGCCTCAAGTGGAGTATTGTGTCCAGTTCTGGGAACCACATTTCAATAAAGATGTGGAGAAATTGGAGAAGGTCCAGGGAAGAGCAACAAAAATGATTGAAGGTCTAGAGAACATGAGCTATGAGGGAAGACTGAAAGAATTGGGCGTGTTTAGTTCTGAGAAGAGAAGACTGAGAGGGGGACGTGATAGCAGTTTTCAAGTATCTAAAAGGGTGTTACAAGGAGGAGGGAGAAAAATTGTTCTCCTTGGCCTTTGAGGATAGGACAAAAAGCAATGAGCTTAAATTGCAGCAAGGAAGGTTTAGGTTGGACATTAGGAAAGACATCCTAACTATCAGGGTGGCTACGTCTAGACTACACCTCTGTGTCGACAGAGAGATGTAGATTAGGCATGTTGAAATTGCTAATAAAGCAGGGATTTAAATATCCCGTGCTTCATTAGCATAAACATGGCTGCTGCTTTTTTTTGAAATGGAGTTTTTTTGAAAAAAACAAAAACAAACCTGGCAGTCTAGATGCGGATCTGTCAAAAATAAACCCTTTTTCGACAGATCCTGTATTCCTCAAAAAATGAGGTTTCCAGGATCTGTTGAAAAAGGGTTTATTTTTGACAGATCTGCGTCTAGACTGCTGGTTTTTTTTGAAAAAGCACCCATTTTGAAAAAAGCGGCGGCCATGTTTATGCTAATGAAGCGTGGGATATTTAAATCCCTGCTTCTTTAGCAATTTCGACGTGCCTAATCTACATCTCTCTGTCGACAGAGAAATGTATTCTAGACGTAGCCGGTGGTTAAACGCTGGACTAAATTGCCTAGAGAGGTTGTGGAATCCCCATCTCTGGAGATATTGAAGAGCAGGTTGGACAGGCACCTGTCGGGGATTGATCTAGATGGAGCTTGGTCCTGCCATGAGGGCAGGGGCCTGCTGTTGAAGATCTCGAGGCCCCTTCCAGTTCTGTGATTCTATGAAATGCAGAGAGAATGGTTCCCTAACAGGACTGCTTAGTCTAGTCAAGTCCAAAGCATCGTGGGGCAAAGGGTTTGATAATGAGAGACTGTCCCCAAAGAGCCCCCAAAAAGAAAAGATTCATTCACTGAGGGGCTTTAGGGTCTGTTCATGTTGTACATTACCAGATGGGGAGGCAGCTCTTTTGCCTATCATGGCAGGAGAGCCGTGTCCCACAGACCTGCATTCCTGGGACAGTTAGTAAGTACATTACATGCAAAAGTGGGTTAGCCCAAAATTACCTGCTCCCTGATCCTTGGCCATAGGGGACTAGATATGCAATCCAACCAAGGGCCTTTGTTTAGCAGAACCTGTGCAATTCAGTTGTGAATCTGGGTAGGGGGAATGCTGCGTGGAGCCTACAGTGGGTTGCATGCACCCTTATGTTCTCCAGAGCCACGTATGTGGTGCGGTTCCCTGTGTCCGTGTGCGCCATGGATTGGCCTGGTAGATCTTCTCCCTGTAGCTCCACCAGGTATGGGGCATGCAAGTGCTGCCAGGCTATTCCAGCCTACAAGCTAGAACAACAGCATGGGAGGAGAGAAAGGTTACTTCTTCCCAGCCCCCGAGAAACTTGTGCACACAGTCTGACTGCCGGAGCTATGCATTGTGGTCAGAACTTTGGCCTCAGTTATTTCCCACTAAAACATGCTCAGTTTGCCAGTGGGAAAACAAAATCCATTTTTCTTACTGTCAAGACTAAAATGTCCCATTGGGATCAGAAAATCCATCTGTCTCATCCTGCCTTGGACAGTCTCTTGCCATCAGACCTGACGTCACATCTGCAATTAGATGCCGAGTGACGATTTACTGCTGATGTGCAAGCAGGATCAGAACCCAGCTTGCTGTCCTGGTAGACACGCGGAAGGGCAAGTGGAGTGAGAAGGTGTGACTCTTATCGGACTTCTTCCTGTAAACAAATGGATGTGTCGCTTTATTTTTGCCAATCCCTCTAGCCCAAGGACAACAAACAAGTGAGGCAGGGAGTGCCATTTTGTGCTGCGGTTGTACAGCACCGCGCATGAGTTCAAATTGTGACAATATTTATTATTGATTTTAGAGTTACAAAATATTAAGCTAATTTTTGAGGGTAGGGAAATAAATTGTTCCTGCCCAGTGGAGCTGACAGACTCGCCAAACTCCTGGGCAAGGTGGGAGGGGTCCAGTTCCGTGCCCCTGGAAGGGGCGTGGCCACAAACAGAAGGGGTGGGGCTTAGGCTAGCCTCTCTCTGGCAACACCTCCCCCTAGGAAGCCTTGAGTCCTGGCCGGAGCTAACTGTGCAGGGCTCTGGTGGCGATTTAAAGGGCCGGGGTTCTGACCGCCACTGTTGCTGCATTAGGGGAGCTCTGGCTCACCGGGCCCCGGGAGAGCTGCCCTCTTTGCCCCCTCCCATCAGTGGGCCTGCTCCTGGCTTTGAGGTGAGATACTTTGCCAGCCACTGGTGGAAGGTAGAATTGCACAAACCGGGACTAAATTCTTCTGGGGTAAGTTGATGATTATGATGGGAAACACAAGCTGGTGATCGCCTGTATTCATTCATGGTGGGGACTCATTGTCTGATTTAAAGGTGGGCTTAGTGTAGCCAAGTTGGGATGAAGAGAGAAAGGAAAAGTAGATAAGAATCTTAATTATGTCCTTATTGCACAGGGTAGTACTAAGGGGTGTCACGAACAGCTCGGAGACCATGTACCTGCAATACATCTCTTGCAAATAGGATGGGGAAGGGCTTGTCTACACAGGGCCACTTGGGAAGATTAACCTGAATTAACTTTTAATGTGGTTTGTTAAACTGCATTGAGCACCTTTGTGGATAGTCTTATGGAGAATTAAAGGGGCCTTTCTGTGATTTATCCTCATTTCATTTGGAAGTGAATCAAACTCAATCACAGGAAAGCTGCTTCAGTTCTAAATAAGAGCATCCAGTTAGGGCGTTCATGTGGCTGAACTCACCGGTTTTAACTTCGTACCTTTAGTAGATTTGGATTTACTTTCTGGAGTGTTTCAGTGTGGTAACACTGGAACACTCCAGAAAGGACTAGCCCTTAATAGAGGCTATTGCCAGGCTCAAGAAAGCCACCTGCTATTAGCTTGCCCTGTGGAAGCCACACAACAATTACCTTAGTGCAGTGGCATTCACACCTTTTTTCTCATGACCCAGTAGAAGAAAACCGCCGGCTGTAGTGGATCAGACTATTAGTCCCATACCAGATACTTCAGAAGGAGCCATACCCTTTGGCTTCACCTGCATCCTTCCCTGGGAAAGTTTTGTTTGGTTGGTTTTTGTCCCCACCTCTGTTAGGCAGTTATCTCCCTAAGGTACTTAGATGGTCTCCATCCCAGTAGTATCCCAGCCGTATATGTATTTGTCCTCCCAGCACTTCCTGTGAGGTAGATGCATGTATAGGTGGGGAAACTGAGGCACAAAGCACTTAAGAGACTTCCCGAAGTCACAAGGAGTCTGTGGAGCAGGAAGTAGGGATAGCACCTAAATGACTAGACCAGGCGACTCACAAGCCGCACGCAGCTCTCCACCCCTGAAAGTGCAACTCGCAAAGCCGCCCCATGAGCCCCTACAAATGGCCCCTGGTGCAAGGGAGCCATCCATCATGGCAAAATGGCGTCGGCAAGATGGTGCTGGCCGGCGGGAGCCTGATGTGGCCAAAAAGCCTAATCTGACTAGAACAGGGCCTGGTGTTTAAAGGGACAGTGTCCTTTTTTTTAAAAATTATTTTTGCTTGACAATTCTGGCTGGTGGGGAGCTTTCTTTTTTACTCAACAATTCTGGTACGGCTCTTTGCATTTTTTCCGCCGCTGTTTTGTCTCTCTTCAATTAATGGGTTGGCCACTCTCCGTTAAACCATGTGATTAACCCCTTTGTGTTTAACCCCTTTTTGTTATAACCCTAGGTAACCTCCCCATCCATCTACATGCCCTATTCTTTTGTGAATCATGCTAAACGCTTAGCCTTTGTGACATCTTGGGGCAATGAGTTTCACAGACTATCACTGTGCATTGTGTGGAAATTAGCAAAAGACTGCTCACAGCCATGACATCGATGTAACTTCCATGAGTAGCCTTGTCAATAGTGCAAACAAAACCTTGGATCTTGGTGGTTAAAGAAAAGAAGAATCAGCAGAAAATAGAAGTGCTGTCTCTCTTATTATTTTCATATCGCTGGGACTGTCTGGTTTAAACTCCTCATCTTTCATATCGCAGCTCTGTTTTGTTTCCCTTCCACCCTGATCTAGGGGAAGGTTTGTTTCCTCCCGCAGTGGAGCCAGATTATCAATGGGAAAAATGAAAAGGTTTCTTAAGCCCACTGCGTTCCTTCCTGATCCTCTGTCAGTCGGATCCCCCTGCATCACTCTTGCATATTTTTGGGATGTGGTGTGGTTTCTCCTGGTCTGAGGTTTGCTGCTATTTGCTTGACTTTCAAATGAGATCCTCAGCACAAACGCGCACACGGCTTTAATTGTGAAAAGAGCCAACGCTGCGATGAACTGTCTCTGGTTCTGTTTTGTTTGCATCCTCGACACTCGGGAAGAAAAAAACAAGCATCCACTCTCATTTGGCGCAATCCGCTTTAGATAAGGCTCGATGTGTTTTGTCTCTGAGCAGTCAGAGACAACACTTTTGTTTCTAATCACATTTTGTGTATTTACAAAGCCTAATAAATAAAGGACAAAGAGCTTCAGCGTGGAATTCGGATTTTTTTTCTTAATTTCCTGATCCAGCTGTTTCATTATCAACTGTTTTGTTCCCTACAGTCCGGGTTCCAGATGTGCCTGGAATTAAAATGTCAGCTGAATTAGAGTGAAACACGAGCTTTTTTTTTTTTTTTAATCTCCACTCCTTGCTGTGCGTGTAGCCATAGTGAAAACTGCAGCTTCACACCTTCTTTCCATCCACTGCACTGGCACCAATGGGTCAGCTGCTGTGCAGGCATCCTCCCTTATACACTGCCTCAGATTTGCCCCAGAGCGACCAGCTTGTGGTGGTGGTTTTAGCACTGTGGGCAGCAATCCACAGGAAACTTGACCAAGATCCTCCTCTTTCCCCTCCCGTTCATTGCACAGATCCCACCAGACGACAGTCTGATGGTAACAACGTTTGGTTTCTACCACTTTGGCTTGGATTTGAGCTGGTGATTGGCTCCAGACCCCGTCACCAGTTCTCTAGGCCTGGAAAAACAAATATTTTCTGCGGTAGATCACAGATGAAAGACTGTGTGGCTCGGGGGAAGGGGGTTGTTCTAGAACCAGAAGTATCGGAGTTCTAATTCCAGTGGTTACACTCGTGCTCTGATTGTCTTTGGACCAAATCGCTGAACATTACTGCCGGTTCCCCACTGTACAATGAGGTAACACTGTAAAGTCACCAGTGTTGCAAGGATCATGTCATTGGTAAAGTGCTTTAAAGATCTAAAGCCCTGTAGAAATGCCAAGTATCCTTAATGACTAGAACAGGGCGTGGGTAAACTGAACTCCTGGATTCTATTTCTGCCTCGCTGAGCTAATGATCGTGAAGCATGATTGTATAACCCTTCGCAGAAAAAAAATAAACAGATCTGCCTTAAAAAGGCCAGTATTGCTTTCTCTGAAGGCATTACATTTTATTATTCATAACATGCAGATCACATGATGGTAATTACATTTGGTGTTACCAGGAACTTGAGAAAGTTCAGGGTAGCTGCCAACAAGACCATGGCATGTGCCTCAGTGAATTAAATGTTAGCAAGACATGCTGTGCTAGGGTAGCCTTTTGAAGGCTAAAGTATCTCGTGCACACATCATAGCTTGGTCAGAATAGTTTAACCAGAGGATGGGGGCAAGTTGGGTGGGGGGAAAGAAATCCACTCTCTGGCCCCCAAAAACAAGTTGCTTCTATGGATCCAAATCCTGCATCCAAACACTGCATATGTAAATCAGAAGTTAGATCCAGATTAGATTTTAGCACACCCTACTAGCTTTATTGTGGGCTAAACCAAAAGCCTCTCAAAGTCTGGAGTATTCACCATCTCATTCTGGAGGCATGGTTCCACAGGCTTTGGAAGCAGGAAGTTTTGAGTTCTAATCCCATTTCTGCCCCAGTTTTGGTTCACATCCTTTCTGTAGCTTCTCTGTAAAATGGGACAAGAGTGCAGTGCTTATGTAGCTCCCTCATGCGAGTGTGGGGAGGACTGACTAGTCCATGGCTGTCCTTTGCTTTGAACACACAAAGCGCTATTGAAACATAAAGTGTTAACGCAATCGTAATCTGAATGTCATGGCTTCCGCCACCTTTACTTTTCCCCCACGGGGAGTTTGAAATGGGTGGCGCACGTTTGACGATACCACATCAACCTGTGCGGAAGCATCACAAGTAGAGAGCTACTGAACAGGAATCTCAGGTAATTTACGGAAGTTTGTCCTTTCTTTTTCTGTTTCAGGAAAAGCACTGCTGTGTTCGGGTGAACAAAGCGTGAAGACGTACTGGTAAGTGACAGAGGGGTTGACTCCACTGCTACTTCTTTTCCACCTTATTTTTTCCCCCAATTCAGCTGTTTCCTTTGCTAATCACCCCTTTGCTCTGGTAAATCATTGGGTCCAAGCCGGTCCTTGCTCTGAACAACTTTACATGCATGATTATTACAAGCCAGAATGAATTCCCTGATGGATCATCTTTATCAGGAAGACCTACCGTGACCTCCTGAGCCAAGACAGCAAAACCATTGTCTGTGTCTCCAAATGGAATGATAACTAGTGCTAGTTGGAAAACAGAGTTTCCATCCAATGGGAAATTCTGACAGTTTTTTTTTGGGGGGGGGGGGAAGAGGGAGGAAGGAAAATGCTCCTGAATCATGATGAAAAGTCAGTTCTCCTCTGCAAACTGGGAATGCCATTTAGAGACACAGAAAAAAATCGTATTGATGTTGTGTGAGTATTAGAATAGATCAGAACGTTCTCGATATGATATATAGATATGTGAAAATTACAAGTCAGAATGAAATGGAAGATTGCTACAACTTTGAAATGAAACGAGAAAGTAAAAATGAACCATAGTAATGGACACACAGGCCCGGCCTTTGGGCAAGGCGAGCGAGGCGGCAGGCTTGGGCTCTGCGCATTCAGGGCCCCGTGGCCCCACGCATTTAGGGTCCCGCGTGGCCCAGCTCTTGCTCACCCGGCTGGTGGCGGCTCACTCGCTGCCCTGACTGGGAGCCACCGGGGCGTGTGGCTCAGCCAACCCCAGTGTCCTGCCATGGGCCTGGCAAACGCTTTGGCTGGGCCTGTCGGCACGTTCTCACAAAGCATTTAACTTCTGACAAAACCTGCATTTTCTGACCAAGCCCACCCCCCAAAACTGGTTCACCAATTTTTTTGGAACAGGTCTATTGCTAACTTCCACTTATAGTCATGTTAGGGGTATGTTACTGACTCGAATACATTGTTAAACAAAATCATTCTCCCTTCTCTCATTGATGCTTCCCATTTTCCTCTGACTCCTGTCTATAGCTCTGGGGCATTGTTTTAATCCATATTATCATTTTCATAGCCCATGAACTCAACTGTGTGAATGTCAAGTCGAGATACACAAAAGAGGAGGCACTGTTTGGTTTTGTAAAATCGTACCAGCAGACATATTGCTTAGTCCTGTGTCAGCCAAGACTGTCTTCAATCTTTTTAGTCTCGTGAGATGAAGTGGGTCTTACCCACAAAAGCGTATGATCCTGTATATTTTTGTTAGTTTCTAAGGTGCCACAGGACTACTCCTTGTTCTTTAAATTACAGACTAACATGGCTACCTCTCAGAGAGTTTTTAATCTTTTTAGTTTTCTTTCCGTCTGCTGAGATCTGATATGTCGAATTTCTGAAGTTGGGACTATGTGAGTGGCCTGCAAGATTCCTTCCCCTTACTGGGCACTTTCTCTAGAGCTTCAGACATAGGGTGTGTCTAGACTACACGGCTCTATCGCCAGAGCCATGTAGATTAGTTTACTAGACATACCCAAATGAAGCCGCAATTTAAATAATCCCCGCTTCATTTAAATTAAAATGGCTGCCGCGCTGAGCTGATCAGCTGTTTGGCGGCACAGCGCTGTTGTCTGGACGCTCCGCGGTCGACATCAAAGGCATTTGTTGACCTCCCCGGTTTGCCTCGTGGGATGAGGTTTACCGGGGAGGTGAACAAATGCCTTTGATGTCGACCGTGGAGCGTCCAGACTAGCGCTGAGCCGACAAACAGCTGATCGGCACAGCGTGGCAGCCACTTTAATTTAAATGAAGTGGCAATTCTTTAAATCGTGGCTTCGTTTGGGTATGTCTAGTAAACTAATCTACATGGCTCTGGCGACTGAGCCATGTAGTCTAGACATTCCCATAGATACTGTCTATGAACTCCATAGCCTTCTGGATGTTTCAGGACCCTTCACACTGATCTGCTCTGCAGAGAGACACATGATTCAAACAAAACTCACTGCCGCCTTCCCCTGACTACTTCTCCCTTTCTTTGGACCTAAAAATCAAATTCTGTGATGACAGTTAACTGCTATCTTGTGCCACCTTCTCTGTTTGCCTGGCCTAAATGTAGACACTTGATCATTGGATGGAGGGAATTAAAAATTAGGGAGCAATGTACAAAAAAAAAAAATTGGAGAGAAAAATGAGCTAATGATAAGAGTACGGGACTTGGAATCAGTACAACTACATTCTGTCTCCAACTGTAGTACTGACTTGCTTCATTGCTTTAGACAAGGTTCCAGAACTGTGGGGCCGTAGACCAGGGGTGAGAGAACTTTTTTTGTTCAGCGGCCACTGACCCACAGAAAAATCAGTCATCCCCCCCAAAAGAAAACAAACAAACCCGGGGCCGGATCTGGCCTGCGGGCCATACGTCCCTCACCCTTGCGTCAGACACGTCCAGAATATAAATGTGAAATAGAAAACTAGAAATGGCCCAGACTAAGTAACCTGAGTCTGAACTTTCTTGAATGTAGGGAAAGCTTGGATCCACATTTTGCAGATCTGGCCTCTTGTGCAAACCTTGTGAGCATAGGCATTCTTTGATGTGTCTCAAACTTTCCAGGTTAGATAATGCAGTCCAGAGAGAGCCTCTTTCACAGTATCTCATAATTTCCTGAATCTCTCAGATGGGCAGAAGTTTATGAGCATAAAAGTTAATGATTTTTCTGCTCTCAAAAAAATGTGCCTCTTCAGTTGAAACGTTGGCGATAAAGATTTGTAGGGTGACGGCCAGTCCCTGCTCATCGTAACAAGCTCTCCAAATAAAAGGTTTGTAATTCTAGGCAATAAAAAAGCCCTCTTGAAGTGAACCAAGTGGAAAGCTTCTCTATTCCTGTTTTCTTCCAAATAATATTTTTGCCCTGAATTCTCAAGCATCGCTGGAGAATAAAAACCTACAGATGTGAGTAATTTAGATATTGAACAATAAACCTTTGATGTACATATTTGAACAGGACCAACTCTGCTTCTATGGAACGCCTGAGACATATTTACTTGACAGAAGTAGAGTGTTAAAACAATAAAATCTGAGGCGCAGACATGACATTCTTTGACTTTGAGGCATTTTGTATCTCAGTAGCAAGTGTGAACAGCATGGCCTAGGCATGACAGCTGGGTAGTTCATCTTTATTCAGTATGTGCCACAAAACATAACCCAACACAAAGTGGCACCAGGAAGCGTCATGGCCGCCATCTTGCCCACCGCTATGGATTGAACAGCAATCTCCTCTGTAACTGGCATCCGTTGTTACAAGTTGAGCTAGATTGCATAGATGTAGCCTGTAACACACTCAGATCCTCTATAGCAGGGATGGGGAACTTCAGGCCCGGGGGCTGAATGTGGCCCCTGTCTTGCCTGGATCTGGCCCTTGAGGCTCAGGGCTCCTCCCTCCAGCATTGGGGAGTGTGACGGGGCAGAAGCACCCTGCATCGCCTGGTGGCCGCATGCCTGGTGGCTCTTGAGACGAAGCTGCCGAGCCGGGCAGCCCGCGGTCAGTCCGCGGTCAGCCGCCCAAGCGGCCCCGACACAAACCACGCGGCAGTGCGCCAGGTGTTCTTGGGCAGCTGCGGCAGCAAGACGCCCGGGCAAGCCGGGGATTCCCGGCGACGTCACGGTGCGGGTGACGTCACCCCGTAGCCGCGGCACCGGGCTGGAAGCGAGTCCATGCTGGGCCGGGCGGGGCCCCACTAGCGAGCAGCAGCGCAGGGATTTAAACCCCAGCTGGCGTTGCTGGAGGGGGGGAGTGCCGAGAGCGTCCTCCCATGGAAGAGGGCAACGGATGGGCCCCAAGCCGAGGAGGTAAGCTCCGACTCGGCAAGCCAAACCCAGGTGGGGAGGAAGCAGTCCAGGGCGGGCAAAGGGAGCCTGCGGGCTGGCGCGTTAAGGCAGACGCCCCGCTAGCCGGACCAGACAACCCTGACGTCCGAGTCCTTAGGGCCCTGGGCTGGGGTCCGTGAGAGGGGGTGGGCCCGGACCCCCCTTTTCCCACCACGGGAGGTAAGCAGGCCTCCGACATGAGAGAGGCCGGTGGGCCGAAAGTACAATTGACTAGAATGCCGGGAGGCGATCTATGGGGTGACGGGAGCATGGGATTAGGGGTAGGGGTGGGAAGGACGAACGCGCCCGCGGACAAACGCATTTACAGGGAGCCTGTGCTGAAACCTCAGCCCCCCACTGCCCCACTGCAGGGCCGGAGCACAAAAAAATCTACTGGCCCTGGCCCCCCTAAGCTCTGATGTGTGAGGGGAATGTGTGGGGAGTGTCTTTCTCCTTCTCCGTCAGGACCACATCAGTATGGGCTTGGTTTTTTATTTTTGCTTCTCACTTGTTTGCGGCCCCCGACTGTCTTTTCTGTCGGTCAGCGGCCCCCGACCCAGAAAAGGTTCCCCACCCCGGCTCTACAGATTTGGTACAGATGGGGATGTCTCACAGGGACTAACTCGTGATTTACCAAAAATGTCTGACGTTACTAGCTTGAATGGTGGGACGTCCATGTGTGCACTCACCCAGCTCCCCCCTGTTGCACGGGGTCAATTCCCTCCACCCTCACAAATTCTTTTTCAGGATCTGTGTAGAGAGAAGGCCAGAAACTGGGTGGGATAGAGGAACATGTGGACGGGTCAGGGAGAAAGCTGGAGGTAGAACTCCTCCGGTCTCATGGGGATTCCTCAGAAAAGATAACACAGCTTGGGCTATGTTATCTTTTCTGCCTAGCCCCATTGGACCCCGAGGCCAATGACTCTAATGATTCAGGGTGCGGCAACCAGTGGGATCAGCCAAATTTAAGTCTGACCATTTGACTTCTCCACTTCCACACCATAGAATTAATTTGGGTACATTTTCATTGTTAATGTTTCCTCTGACTAATATTGGACGTGTTTTGCAACCAAGAAGGGGGTGGTAGACTCTTTTCAACAAGCCTCTGACCTTGAATATATCCCACATGATTTCTAAGATGTTCATTATTTTTTCCACTGCAATGATGCCTTTACTGTGAAAGATACTATATGTGGGGGTGAGGTGCATGTGGAGTTTGTCTTCAAATTTCTTCTAAGGTTTTTTTTCATGGTGTTATCTGTGTAAGCCAACAGCTGCTGCCTCCTACATGTCATTTGAAAACTTTACGATGGTTCACCCATTTTTATTTTTTGCTACATCTGGGCATATTTGTCACAAATGGATTTTGACGTCAATTTTTGCATGTTAAGTAGTCAGAATTTTTAAAAAATAAATGAAATTCATCAACCCTTCATGTTTACGCATGACCTACCGGCTCGCGTCTAACCCATATGGTAGATGAGATTTTCTCCAAAAGTTGTTTCCTTTTATGTCTCTAGCAAACCATAGAGACCAAAATATGATCTTGCGAACTTAACTATATGAGCATTCTTAGAAATCTTGCATAGCAAAAAATATACTGAATACCGAATCATGCTGCAGGCAGTTATCCATCAGCATGTAATGTAAATATTCTCATCTGTCATTCCCAGGGATGCATTTCAATTTGTTTTGGATGGTTTTCTTCACGGGAACCAGGCCTGCTGATGGGGGGTGGAGTGGGGAAATCAAGTGGGCAATTGCCCAGGGGCCCAGTGATTCAAAGGGGTGCTGCCTCTGCTACTGCAGCAGCTGGAACCCTGGGCCCTTACAATTGCAACCAGAGCCCCACTTCGCATGTTCTGCAGGGCTCTGAGGGCTGGGTTGGAGCCTGGTACTGTGGGCCGGGTGGCACTGAAGGTGACTGGCTTGGCCCCGCCCCTTCCTCTCAAGGCCATGCCCCTTCTGTCCACAGCCGGTCCCTTCCAGGGTGCAGAGCTGGGCTCCCCACACCTAGCCCAGAGACCCCTGGATGCTATCAGTCCCCCTGACTGGAACAGGTGTAAAATGTTGTTTGTACATGTGCCACTCCTCTCCGTAGTGTTTGTATACAAGAAAGGTTCAGTTAAAATGGGATTTATTATTCAATATATTTGTAAAATCAGTCCACCACTTTCAAGCTAGTTAATGAGACAGATGCGCAAGTAGGAGGCCAATTATAGTGTCCAGGTCTGTCATCTCTGTGTGTGTCTGTTTAGTTTGGCAACGCATGTGTGGTCCTTGTAACTTTTCACTAGTGGACTTTTCTGCCCACGTCGCAGAGCCTGGTAAAGTCGTCATGCTTTGAATGAGAGTGCTGAGGATGGTTTAAGATGAGAACAAGGTTTCCTCGTTACTGCCCTTGGCTAAATGAGAATCCCATCACTCATCCACCATGAATTATCTCCCCTCCCTACACGCCTTTTCAGAGAGAAGAGGTGCATACTCTGAGAATCCAGTTGTTCCCTGGTTTTGTGCCAGATACTAGGCTGGTACAAATCAGTATCTGAAAGTCGCTGGCGCTGTGCCACAGAACAAACAGGCCTTTAAAAAAAAATGTCCTGCCGAGAGAATTCTCTGTAGCATAATTTTCATTACTTACACATTTTTGGGCTGTGGTAGACAAATGCTAAACTCAATTACGAAAGAAACCTGGAAAAGGACCCAGCTATCTCTGAAAGAAAATCCAACCTTTTAGCTAAGCTTTCATCGGATGCTTCACATTGCATAAGAGGCCAATGAGTCTGCAGTTGAGGGATTTGGTGGGTCAAAGAGAAACCTAATAATGTTTCCTACGCCCAGCTGTTTGCTGTGATCATGTTATCGCTTAAACCTGAGCTGATTTGGTGGGAAAGAGGCAGGCTAATGGTTCAGCTGTTTTAACCATCTGCCTGCTGATCATTTTAGGAACATCCAATGCTCCTTTTGAGTGATAGAAAGGATCAGGTATTTCCTAATATCTCACTGATAGTTATAGAATGTTAATAGGCTGGAGCAGCATAACAAAGCATAAGAGCATAAGAATGGCCGTACTGGGTCAGACCAAAGGTCCATCTAGCCCAGTATCCTGTCTGCCGACAGTGGCCAGCACCAGGTGCCCCAGAGGGGGTGGACCGAAGACAATGATCAAGCGATTTGTCTCGTGCCATCCTTCTCCAGCCTCTGACAAACAGAGGCCAGGGACACCATTCCTACCCGCTGGCTAATAGCCTTTTATGGACCTAACCTCCATGAATTTATCTAGCTTCTCTTTAAACTCTGTTATAGTCCTAGCCTTCACAGCCTCCTGCAGCAAGGAGTTCCACAGATTGAATACGCGCTGTATGAAGAACTTTCACTTATTAATTTTAAACCTGCTACCCATTAATTTCATTTTGTGTCCTCTAGACCTTATATTATGGGAACTAATGAAAAACTTTTCTTTATTCACCCTCTCCACACCACTCATGATTTTGTCTACCTCTGTCATATCCCCCCTCAGTCTCCTCTTTTCTAAACTGAAAAGTCCCAGTTGCTTTAGCATCTCCTCCAATGGGACCCGTTCCAAACCCCTGATCATTTCAGTTGCCTTTTTCTGAACCCTTTCCAAGGCCAAGATATCTTTTTTGAGGTGAGGAAACCACATCTGTACATAGTACTCAAGATGTGGGCGTACCATAGGTTTATACAGGGGCATAAAGCACCTGGAGGAAGAGTTAAAGTAAATAAGGGGATGTTCCTAGAATGGGCATATGTGGTCAGACCAAAGGCCCATCTAGCCCAGTATCCCGTCTTTCACCAGTGGCCAATGCCTCAGAGAGAATGAACAGAACAGGTGATCCTCAAGTGATCTATCCCATCACCTTCTGGCAAACAGGCTAGGGACACCATTCCTACCCATCCTGGCTAATAACCATTGATTGACCTCACCTCCATCTAGCTTTGAATCTATTTAGCTCTTTTTTGAACACTGTTGAAGTCCTAGTCTTCAGAACATCTTCTGGCAAGGAGTTCCACAGGTTTGGTGTTGAGTGAAGAAAAACTTGTTTTAAACCTGCTACCTATTCATTTCATTTGGTGACTATCCCTCATTCTTTTGTTATGGGAAGGAGTAAATACCTCGTCTTTATTCACTTTTTCCACACCAGTCATGATTCTATAGACCTCTATAATACCCCTCCTTAGTCATCTCTTTTCCAAGCTGAAAAGTCCCAGTCTTATTAATCTCTCTTCATATTGCAGCCTTTCCATACCCCAAATCATTTTTGTTGCCATTGTCTGAACTTTTTCCAATGCCAAGATATATACTTTTTGAGATCTGCACGCAATACTCAAGATACGGGTGTATCTTGGATTATATAAAGAAAATAAGCTATTCTCTGTCTTATTCTCTATCCCTTTCTTAGTGAATCCTAACATTCTGTTTGCCCTTTTGACTGCTGCTGCACACTGCGTGCATGTTTTCAGAGAACTCTCCACAGTGACTTCAAGATCTCTCCCTTGAGTAGGTACAGCTAATTTACTCCCCATCATATTATACATGTACTATAGTGGGGATTATGTTTTCCAATATGCATTAATTTGCATTTATTAATATTAAAATTCACTTGCTTTTTTGTTGCCCATTCATCCAGTTTTGTGAGATCCTTTTGGAGCTCTTCATGGTCTGCTTTGGCCTTAACTATCTTGAGCAGTTTAGTATCATCTGCAGATTTTGCCATCTCACTGTTTACCCGTTCCTTCAGATTATTTATGAATATATTGAATAGGGTTGATCTCAGTATGGACCCCTTCTCTCTATTCTGGAAAGTGACAGTTTATTTCTACCTTTCCCCCCTTATCTTTTAACTAGTTATCAATCCATGAGAAAACCTTCCCTCTTATCCCATGACAGCTTACTTAACAGCCTTTGGAGAGGGACCTTGTCAGAGGCTTTCTGGAAATCTAAGTATATTATATTCCCTGGATCCCGCTTGTCCACATGCTTGTCGACCCCCTCAAAGAATTCTGGTAGATTGGTGAGGCGTGATTTACTTTTACAGCAACCATGTTGATTTTTCCCCTCAAAATTATGTTCACCTATGTGGCTTACAATTCCTGCTGTTTGGCAGAATTTAATAAATGAACAAGACTTACGACTGTGGCCAGAAGTCTGAGGATCAAGGGAGGGAAAGAAGTAAGGTGAATAGAGCTGAAGACGGAGAGTCAGGATTCCAGAATCTATTCCCTGCTCTTCCACTGACTTCCTGTGTGACCTTGGGCGAGTTGCTTAATCCCTGTCTCTGGTTTACGCATCCCACCCCTTCGTGGAATGAAAGGTCTTTCTTTGCAGATGGCGTTGTTCATACTGTGGTTACTGGTCTGAAGAAATTTAAAAAATAGTTCCTTTTTTAGGTTTTGGGGGAGGAGTTGGTATATATCTATTTATATTTTGTATACACTGAAGCCATTACGAGCTATGCATGGATGTGATCAAATCTCTGTTCCGATCAGATAAGAGCTGAGAGGACGCCTAAGTACCGCCTTGATTTTGCTTTGACAAACAGGAGTTTACAAAGGTATGAACAAAGAAGTATGTGCTGAAAAACGGTAACATATTTCCATCATTTCCAAAAGACCCGAGCGATTGCCACATGGGATCCGATTCACAGGGAATGAGTAAGTTACACATCAGTAAGTGCTCAAGTATGTGGAACGGAGTCAAATTAAGTGCAGAGGGACTCAAAGTAAGTGTGTATTAAAGCATTTGGGGTTGAAGCAGAGTTGGGTGTGATGCCAAAGAATCTAAGTTGACTCCTGCTCTAACCAATCACTCGTTCCTGTCCGTGATGTCCCCGCCATGTCAGATTCCTCCACTGTGCGATTTAAAGACGGGCCGTTCCATTCCTAATGTTGTGAAATGCCTCTTCCCTCCTCTGGTCGTAAGCCTGCCAGCTATGTTGACAATAGCTGAGGTAAAAAATGGGATGGAATGTTGCTTTGGTCCTTACTGAGTTTCACTGAAGTCTTATCTTACTAGATGATTTACCCAGCGCTGCTCGAATCCTTAACTCAATTCATTTCTGTTTTTCTTCACTGAACTTGTTGCTCGAGGGTGGAGCGGGAGAAGAGGGGTTCACTGTGCAGGCTGCCCCAGCCCTCTCTTACCACAGTAGCTTTGGGCCAGGTGAGAAGCACCTCTCCATGGCTGCTGCAGCTCCCCCGGGCACAGCTGGGAGAGGGGTGTGTGTGTGTCCCCCAGTTGGGGGAGGTCCAGGTTTGTCTGCCCCTTGCACTCCCCAGCCAGAGTGAGGAATGCAGCAAACTGTGCACTTTCCCCTCACTCCCTGACATAGGGGAACAGCCAGCAATGTCCCCATATGAATGGGAAGGAGCTTTAGCTTAGGGGGTGTGAGGCTCAGAGATGGGGGCCCCCACCTCCCAGCTAGCCCCTTTCACCTGCCTGGTGATTTAGACTCTTGGCTATATGGTTTTATGTATTCCGAGATGGGGGGAGCTTCAGCCCTCCCCCCCCACACAACCAAATCCTGACGTTGCTGTAAGTTATGATAAGAGAAAGCTGCCTATCAAATCGGGTGGTCCTAGCTCTTACTGGTTAGGAGGAGTTCTTGAACAGACAGACAAACAGACTCTTGCTTGCTCACAGACAAACTCCTCACTCTTTCAAATATATTGTAGATAGAAAACTTAAGTCCCCCCCGACACACACACACACAGCTAGAAATAGATACAATCAGAATATCAAAAAGTGCCTTTGAGACCCCCAGCACATCTAATGAAATAACATTGAGTCATAGAAATGTGGGACAGTAGGTCGTGACTGTTTCAGCAAACTCACACATTGGATTGAAGCTGCTGTTGGTTTCCAACTTATAGACCAGTGTTTCTTAAACTGTGTTCCACGGCACACCGGTGTGCTGCGAGGCAGTCGGAGGTGTGCCACAGTGAACAGAATTCAAAATGGCCACCTTAAAGGGGCAGGTGACTTTATTTTCTCAATAGCTTTATCCCGACCATTTTTCCCCCGGACCTTTTTTTCTTTTTGTTTTCTCAACAAAAAATCCTCGGTGTTCCTCATAAAAAGAAAATTATTGTTTGGTGTTCCTCAGTCTTAAAAAGTTTTAGAAACACTGCTATAGACCCTTAAGAACACTCAAAGCCTCTTTTTTTGGTGGTTTTCTCATGTCAGGGGAAACCTGCACTGTTCCTCTCTGGAGGATGCCTCTGGCATTGTTTGCCTCTGGACTTTTCTGCTTTTGAAACCTCAGCGTGGAGGAGAAAAACGGGATCGTTTTGGAAACTTGTGTGTCATGTCGTAACGTGTGGCATTGGAATCACACTTGAGGTTTCTCGCTGACTTGAATAGCTCTTGTTTATAATGGCTGCTTCCAGTTGTGCTGAAGGAAGGGGAACAGATATGTTCTTCTCAAGCCCCATTGCCAGTGGCAACAGTTTTACGACCTGGCATCTTTCAGTCTGGCATTAATGAAATGCAGCCGCAAGGTTGGACCGACGGATGCTTGGCTAGGACGTGGTATGATGAGGCCTCTACTGCACGGGAACACTATGCAAAAGCAGGACTCTGAACTCCCTGGATGGATCAGGGCTCAGAAGAGGAGCAGTAAGCCCTGTTAAACTGCTTCTTCCTTCTCCCTCTCCGTATCTGCTGGAAAAGAGTTCAGAGACAGGACTGGGAGGTTGGAGACTTGCTGGGCCACAGACTTCATGAGTCCTCTTTGGCAAGGTCTCTGAGTTTGGCTCCCTCTCCCCACCTTCAAGCAGAAATGGCATGCGACTGTTTCACAGGGCGGGTACGAAAACAAAATTAGCACACGTGTGTGCCCATCACGCTGACCTTTTGCTTCTCAGATGCAGTGAGAAAACCCGTAGCTCAGATTCCTGGGTGAGCGTTCTATCGTCTATGTCCTTCAAGAGACCAGGCAAGACAATGGTCCCTCTAGCCTGAAAGTCTATAAAGCTGTCAACCTACAGTAAAAGAAGAACTTCATGGGATCGTAGAAGTGGGTGAAGATCTGCTAAATCCACTCACTGCTTAAGACCAGGCTTCCTTTGAGGAATCTAGTTTTTGGCAATGAATTAGTAGGAAATCCAGGAATGCACCCAAAAGTCCCTGAAGGAGCCATAAAGAATTTACCCCTGCATGGGGCCCTAAAGGGTGGATTCGTAACTCAGTGTAAGGGCAAAACGTCCCCATCATGTAAGGTGTGCATGGAGAAAAAGAGGGATGGGATTCACACACCTCAGTGATGATTTGGTGGACTTTGGACCAGATGTGGGTCAAATCTTGCCTTTGATCTATGCATTGACCTTGCCTTAGGAGTGTGGGGCAGGGGGGAAAAAAGACACAAAGAGTAGGGGATGGTGCTTAGCCTAGGGATGCTAAATATCAGTTAATTGAATAGTCGAGTAGCCTCGTTATCGGTTAGTCAAGTATTCTGTAGTCCCCCGGGGGTGGGGCCAGCAGCCAGCGCACTCCCGTCCTACTCCTGAGGAGTCCCCTGCCCCACTGCAGCTCTGCATTTAAAGCATATTAGGAGCTGGGTGAGCAGGCAGCCCTTCTCAGTTCCGGCTCGTGTCGGGTCCGGAAGCTCTGAGCCCGCCTAGACAAGGGCTGCTGCCACCCTGCACTGCTGCCTCTTTATCAGAGGCAACAGCGTGGGGTGCCAGGCGGGAGCTGGTCTACTATGGGAGCCAGTTTAAAAACCAGCTCCCCTCGCGGACCGGCTGCTTGTCGCCCCATGTTGTTGCCTCTGATACAGAGGCAGCATCATGGGGTGGCAGGAGCCCCTGTCCAGGAGGGGTCTGAGCTCCCAAACATGGCACAAGCCAGAACTGAGCCGGGGTGCCTGCCGCCCAGCTCCTAATACACTTTAAACGCAGAGCTGCTGTAGGGGTATGTCCCAGACCCGGTGTGAGCCAGGACTGAGCCGGGATGCTGGCCGGCCTGCTACAAAATTTACTGACAGCATTAGCCTATCAACTTTTGCTCATTGGCTTATCGGTTAATTGACTACTCTGTTTCATCCCTAGGCTGGCCCAGACACTGCATGGACCTTTAAAGCTCAGAGCATGAGCCGCAGCGTGGCCATGCTCACCAAGAGGAGCCCGTGAATGGGTGCCCAAGGAAACAGAACATATGCAGCTTCTCACCCCAGCCCGAACTTGACAGAGTCTCATTTTCCTGAGGCAGTAGGAGGGAACATGGGGTTAGTAGGAGGATAATGATCTTCTGTGCACTTGTGACATAAACGGATTCCCTAGCCCCTGCAGAGATCCTTGTACCTTACCCCTTCCCACAGCAGCTGTGCAACTTTTGCCCAAACTTTGCCGTGCCCATGGCAACCAAGTGGAGTTGTTGGGGGGCAGAGTGGAGAGAGGGAGGTCCAGCTTCTAGCCTTGTGAGAGAGACCCACAACCTATAGCTACTCTGCCTGTCTCATCTACAGAACCTCCTACCTATTCTGCGGCCACAGTGTGGGGGGGAGGAGGCTCAGATAAAAGCCTACTTTGTACCAGCCAAGAGGAGCCGTAAAGCTTTTTCTGAGGGGATGGAAGAGTGAGGGGGAATCTGGAAGGCTTTGGCAGTCTTCTGGATTTTTTTTTTTTTTTTTTTTGGTCTTAATGATTTTTCTCTGTTTGGAGCTGGAGTCTTGCCTAGAGGTTGTGTCGTCGTTGTTTGTTTGAAGGAGTTAAGAAATCAAAGGGCCTTTGTGCTCCTCGCTCTTGCTGAGCAATGGAAATGTGTTTTGAAATTTCACCAGTGAGCCTCATGTTTGAGAAATCCATGTCTGCTTGCTCTTGATTCCAAAGTCACAATTCATTAAGTAACTTTATTTAGTCAAAGGAGAGAGACCGGCTTCTGGAAGTGTTTTTCAGATGGGTCAAACCACAAAGTTACCTTTTTCTTTTTTTTCTGAACCCAAGCAAACTTTGTCCTGTCTTGATTCACTTCCTGTGCCCCACACTGTGGCCACATCTTCACTTGCTATGCCGGAGATCTATCTTCTGGCATTCGATTTAGCCAGTCTAGTTAAGACCTGCTAAATTGAATGCTGAGGGCAGCTCCAGTTGTCACTAGTACTCCTCGTGTCGCAAAGAGTAAGGGAAGCCAATGAGAGTGTTTGCTCTCCTTAGCCTCCCACTGTGAAGATGGTGTCAAGATCAGCTTAAGGTAAGTCGACTCCAGCTACGTATTTATGTAGCTGGGGTTGTGTACCTTAAGCCAACCTTCTGGGTCTAGTGCAGACCTGATGGAGACTTGAGTCCATATAGTATCAAACTGTAGCCTTCTATCCATTGGAGCATCTGAAGATAAATTACTGATAATGGGACTGATCTATCGAAGTACTTAGGTTTCCCATTACTTACCTGAAGAACTTTACGTGTGTGCTCAGTCCTTTCTGCATGTGTAGTCCATGGGACCACACATGTACATAAAATTAATTGCATGCTGCAGCCTTGGGATGTTAATTTCCAGCCACAATACCAAATGCAGAATCATTTGTGCAAGCAAAGAGAGTATGTGTATGCCAACAGCAATGAGCATGTGGTTGCTTGTGCAAATAATTGTGTGCGCAAAATTAGAGGTTTAAATTTCAAGATCAGGTTTAGTCTCCTCTTGAGGATCAGACTTTTGGCGACCGTAGTTTTCAAATTACTGCCCCTATTTACATTTATCTATTCAGAGGTTACACCGTGGAAATACAGGCATAGCCTTCCTTTAATGATGGCTCAAGAATTGTGCTACTCGTCACACAAGGATGACACCCAGCGATTGTTTTCACTGAGTATTGCCTTGGGAGGAGCAGTTTGGGGCTCTGCGTTTGTGTGGGAAGGATCTTGCCTTTAAAGACATTTTGTGCTTTTATAGAAATGGTCTCAAGAAGCAACCACAGATGACTAGTTTGAAAAGCCAAGCGAGGGATTTCAAATGGGACCAGAAGGCAGAATTCTTTCACAACATGCTCACTGCTACTGCGAGTGGCCGTTTTAATGCATTCATGAGAGGTGAATGCACTGCCCCCAAACATTTATTTACTTATAATTGATGCCTTAGCTATCTGTTGTGTACTATATACCAGATGCTACAATAATGGATACTTTAGAACTGTGGTTTTCAAACTTTTTTTCTCATGACCCAGTTGAAGGAAATTGTTGATGCTGTGACCCAATATAATTTGACTAGAGCATGGGATCCGGGGTGGGGCTGAGGAGGAGAGCGTTGTGGCCTAGGAGGGGGTTCTGACTTGGGGGGAGGGTGAGAGCTGGGGCAGGAGGGGCTTCCCTTGAGCGGCTCCCGGTCAGCGGTGCAGCGGGGGGGCCTATGAGGGGGAAATCTCGCTCCCCTGGGGTACAGAGCCCCCAGAAGGGTCCGAGGCCGGAGGTCAAATCAGTGAGGCAGGAGAGAAACCTAGAAGGGAAAACTTTATGATGCATGCATGCAGGCTGTCACTTCCAAGAGTGAAGCAGCAGCCCTGACAGACAGATTCAGGTATCCTATATACAGGATGCTTAGACAGTTCAGTTGTGGATTGTTCTTCTTTAACATATCAAAGTCTCAGCAGAAGTACTCTGAGACTTCTGTTCACCCCAGGAGTGCTAGAAGTAAGTTTTTACAGTATACAAAGCCACATGAGAACTTGAGTGGAGGAGTCTACAAGGCAAACTGTGACAAAGATAAGGGTTTACATGACAAATTGTGACAGACTAGGAGTATCCATGAATTTGAGAGAGTCATTTGTAAGGGTCTTTGATTAGAGCTAATTTGATTTCTCTCTGTTACAGGGAGAGAGGCCTGGAAAACTTTTTAACCCTTACAGCAGTTTTCTTTTAGAAAGTTATGATTTCCGCACAGTCCCCCCTTTGACACAATTGGAGTTATTTGATTTTCCCCACACCTACCATAGCTTCCTGCCTCTCCTGGCACCGCAGACCATGCTGTGCCCCAGAAGCAGCCAGCAGCAGGTTCCCAGCCAATGGGAGTGCGGAGCAGGGGCAGTGCATGGAGCCCTGTGTGCCCCTCCCAGCCCCTCACCTAGGAACCAGGCCTGCTGCGCAGTCTGCGGTGCCAGAAAAGGCAGGGAGCTGCCGTTGCTCTCCCTCCACTGCTTACCTGTTCCCCCCTGCAGCCATGAGCCCCAGAGCCTGACATGCCACCACCCCGTGCTGGGTCATGATCTATCATTTGAGAACACCTACTTAATAACACCGTTGTAACAAACCACAAGGGATCATGACCGATTTGTCTCCTCCGTTCTACCTCCGCATACCCTGGCCCACAAAACGCTGACTTGATTGTGGTAGAAGCGGGAAACTCCGACAGAAGACGTGAATCGGTTTGGTTTATTTTCCAGCCATTGCCACACAGGGGTCAGCATCCCCTGACTGTGCAATCAGGCAGAAAGGATAAGGATGAGCGAGAGCACAGTTTGAGGAGACCTGAGCTCACTTCCGTGTTCCCTCACAGACTTCTGCAGCAAGTTCTCCGTGGCTGGCCCCTGCAGCGGAGTCCTGCTCCCTGGAGCCGAAGCCCTGGGACCGTCTCACCACCCTAAAAACCTATCTCACCTTGAGTCCACACATCTACACGGCAACAAAACAACCTCACAGGCTGAGCTCTGTGACCCTAAGTCAGCTGGCTTGGGCCCGGTGTTAGTTTTTCAGTGGTGTGTGGACATGCCCCTAGCAAAGTGGGATTACTAGCACCATTCTACCTCACAGAGAGACTGGGAGAACAAATACACTAAAAGTAGTGAGGCTTGTGCTCCCCATGAGCTGTGCACTTGTGCAGTTACTCAGGAGAGATTCCAGTGTTGCCCCGCTGATTAGCTGAGCGCCCACAGGTCGGTTTTTATGTTTTTTCCAGGTGGTGCACTCAGTGCACATAACAAAATTTATTCCACACACAGAGGGAACATTGCTCTCAAATACACTGGTGATGCAGGCCAGTACCTCAGGCTACATCTAGACTGCAGGCTTCTTGCGCAAGAAGTTTTTTGCAGAAGAGATCTTGTGCAAAATCTTCCTGCGCAAGAGCACGTCCACACTGCAAGAGCGCATCGGAAAAACGATGCACTCTTGCGCAAGGGAGCGTCCAGACTGCATGGACGTGATCTCTCAAGAGAGCTCTGATTGCCATTCACAGAATGGCCACCAGGGCACCTGTGCTTCTTTTGATGGGCTGTTTTTGAGAAAAAGCCCCGTTTCCTGTCCGCACACACCTTTTTGCGCAAGAGCTCTTATACAAAAAGGCTTATTCCTTGTAGAAAGTGGAATAACTATGGCGCAAAACCCCCTCTCTTCTTCTGATTTACTGTAAATTTTCTTGTGCAAAAATGCGCTTGCAGTGTAGACACGCCACGAGTTCTTTTTGCACAAAAACTCTGCAGTCTAGTCGTAGCCTCAGACAGACAGGCCAAGTTTTCTGGCACTCAAGCCATGCCAGTTTTTCATTATGGTGTTTAGTTGTTACACTTACCCTGTGCACCGCTGAGGGTAGACAAGGCCTTATATAGCTAACGGGGACTCCACTTACACCAATTCCTATGGTCGTGACTGTAAAGTTCAGATGTTTTTAAACTGTTTGTTGTTTTCCCACGATGAGTTTGTCTCTGCTGGTGGTAGCTCAGAAGAGCTCAGCTGGGTGAGCAGTGAATCAGATAAACGCCATATGGGTATGAGTAAGCAGGATGACTTCTCAGTGATTCTCTCCCTCTTTGGAAAACTCTGGTTTGGATTAGATTCGTATTTACCGTTCTAATGGAAAGGTACTTGCCGTCCAAGTGTGCCTGCCAACTAGAACTGTTCAAAAATGTTCATATTTCCAGCATTTTGGTGAAAATGCTTCACTAAAAGTGTTGACAATTTTTCATGGACACTTTTCTACCGCCATTGCTGCTTTTTTTTTGGACCAGTTCTTCAATCAGAAATTGCTGTAACAGACAGGCTTGCTTGAAGCCCCCTGGTCTCTGAATTGCCATTGATCCTACTGGGAAAGGATTAAGTGGGAACTGCTGATGTACAGAGGTAAGGGACTCATCACCTATGTGGATATAAGGGAAGTGGGAATGGAAAGAAAGAGGATCTACGGGGTGGGCTGAGCCATCCTAATGAGGATCCTAGAAGCAACCGAGCTGGGTGAGAAGTTTGAGATGAACTTGTGTTCTTGTTAATTTCTGTATTAATAAAGCTGGACTCCTGAAAGACCTGGTTAGAGAAAGGCTGGGAAAGGGACCTGTCTCACAGTTCCCATCCTCTTTATTATTTTAATACTTTAGTACTTGGTTTGAGTGCAGGAGGGCAGCACTGAAAGATAAGCCCTGCCAATGGTAGGAAATCGGTGTATGCTTGAAAATGGTTTTCAAGCTATTGATTTAGGGAGATCCTACATTGTATATAGTATGCAGAGTTACTGAGAGCTTCTAGAATCAGTGCATTAAGGCCGTGTCCGCATGGAGACATGCAAGAAAGTGAAGTCAGTGGACATAAATTAAAGCACATTAAACACCCACGTGGATAATCTCATACAGGTGTCAAGTGGTTTTAGTTTACTTTCTTCCAAAGAGGATTAACATGGGGCATTTAATGTGATTTAATGTATGTGGATTAACTCATAAGAACAACATAACATAAGAATGGCCATACTGGGTCAGACCAAAGGTCCATCCAGCCCAGTAGCCTGTCTGCTGACAGTGGCCAATGCCAGGTGTCCCAGAGAGGGTGAATCGAACTGGTAATGATCAAGTGATCTCTCTCCTGCCACCCATCTCCACCCTCTGACAAACAGAGGCCAAGGACAACATTCCTTATCCATCCTGGCTAATAGCCATTTATGGACTTAATCTCCATGAATGTATCTAGTTCTCTTTTAAACCCTGTTATAGTCCTAGCCTTCACAGCCTCCTCCGGCAAGGAGTTCCACAGATTGACTATGCGCTGTGTGAAGAACAACTTCTTTTATTTGTTTTAAACCTGCTGCCCATTAGTTTCATTTGGTGGCCCCTAGTTCTTATATTATGGGAACAAGTAAATAACTTTTCCTTATTCACTTTCTCCACATCACTCATGATTTATAGAACTTTATCATATCCCCCCTCAGTCTCCTCTTTTCCAAGCTGAAAAGTCCCAGTCGCTTTAATCTTTCCTCATATGGGACCCGTTCCAAACCCCTAATCATTTTAGTTGCCCTTCTCTGAACCTTTTCTAATGCCAGTATATCTTTTTTGAGGTGAGGAGACCACATCTGTACACAGTATTCAAGATGTGGGCGTACCATGGATTTATATAAGGGCAATAAGATATTCTCTGTCGTCTTCTCTATCCTTTTTTTAATGATTCCTAACATCCTGTTTGCTTTTTAAACTCGGCTCCTTTAATTGATTTACATTAGCTTTGCTGAGTATCCATGTTTAGACAAGTCTTCATAGTGAAATTCACCCTTCCCTCAGGACAATCAAGAGTGAATCTGGTTCTCACTCCGGCTTTGGAATTTGTCTGAAATCCCCAAAGGGGTGAATAGACAGTTAAATGGCTCGCTTCTTTTGTGATCCAGTTATTATTCCTCTAGGAACAAAAAGTCCTGTGGTGCTTTTGCAGATGCAGACTAACACAGCTACCCCTCTGATACTATTCCTCTGGGGGGAAACTCCCCTGAGCAGAAATACCCAGCACCAGTTCTGTCCAACACCTGACTCCTTAAATGATGCTCGGGTCTTATTCTGGCTCAATACACTGGACGTGTCCACCCTGCTTGGGCATCTGTCCGTGCTGATTCCCCACTCTGGCAGAAGTGGGGGCCCACAAAAGCAACCCCAAAACCTTCCCTTTCCAGGCTTTGATATAAAACTTCCCCCCAAAATCTTAAAAACCCAGATTCTGGGGATAACATTCGCTGCCACCATCAAGTGCTTTAGAACCCACAAACAGGGGGGGACACTTGAAACCAACCCCAGGGCACCCCCAGCTCTTTGGGGGAAAAGAGCTTGAAAAAAGAAAAGAGAAAATACAAATTGCAGTCTGTTGTGGCTGCCTCTCTGTCAGGCAGGTAGATATCCACACCGACCTTCCAGACACAAAAAAGAACCAATCCCAGTTACTTAGTGTGACGTAGTGGGGGTACTTGCTGGGCTGTGGTGACCTCTGCTGTCTGGAGCAAGACCCAGCAGGGAAAACCTCACTATGCAAAGGTGATGCCAAACTGGTTGAACCAGATACCCCCCATGGAGAGGAACAAAGGAAGGTGGAGGCTGCCCTGGCTGGGGGGCAGGGCTGGAAGAGGGTGAGTTAGTTGCTGGCTGGAAGCATGGAGGAGACAGCCTAGGGAAAGGGGCTGGAGTTTAGGGGCCCAGTCTCCCCCATCTCAAGGGGGCCTGAGGCATCCTAGCCCAGCTCTGTGACCAGATTCCATCTGTGCTGTGCTGTATCCTGGAGAGGCAATAAACTTCCTCTATTCCACCGGCTGGTGCAGTCTGTTTGTGCCATTTCAGGGTGCAGGAGACGGGGGACCCCCAACGCGCCGTCACACTTAGAAAAAGAAAATAACCTTTTATTACCAAAACAAGATTACAGTTGCAAGCATGATTAAAGTGACTGGATAGTAAGAGTCACGAATTAATAAACTCATGGGGGATTCCCATGGGTTCAGGGAAAGTCCTGTGGCACTTTTGCAGATTCAGATTAACATGGCTACCCCTCTGATACAATTCCTCTAGGCTAGGGTGCAGCTCCCTGAGCAGAAAGACCCAGCACCAATTCTGTTCATGAGCTTAGTTACAGGAAGGAGAAAAAACCCCATTTCTAATGCACAGACCTTAGATCCAAATTCCCAAACCAGAAAACAATAATACCTGATGGATCTATCTAGGCTTTGCCCTACTTACAGATGGTGAAGAGTCTTTTCTTGGAGAGAGACATGTCCTCTGTCCCTCTCCGTACCTGAAGAGCAAACTGGCTCAGAGACAAAGGAGGGGAAACCCCAAAATTCCTTTATCTCAGTTTTGAAATCCCTATCTGCATTTCTATTGGCTGAGCAGATACCTGGCTAGGTACAGGGACATAGTTAACCCCTTAGTCCCAAGGCTGCTGCCCATCCCTCATGGTTATGAGAGCATCTGTCTCCCTCAGCTCCAGCTCCCAAAGTTCTATCTTAAGGGGAGAAAGGGCTGGATTCTTTGGGAACCATCACTTTTTCCTCTCACCGCATGTCCTGGTCAGGAATCTGGCGGCATTTTTCCTACATGTCACACTCTAAATCAGTGAGGGGCAGCCTAGCCCAGTGAGTGGACCATGCGAGTGTCCCTCCTTCATCTCAGTGGGCTGCAAGATTGTCTTAACCAAGATGGTCTCCTGAGAGAGGATAGTTCTGCTCACTGCACTTGCTACCTAGAATTTGTCGGGGGTGGGACCCTAGCGGAGCTTTGATTGGCTGCAGAGGAGCCCAGGGCTTTCACCGTTCATGGTGTGTACAGTCCACCCGCACGTCACGTCACATGCCTTGCTTGACATTTGCGTCACTGTTATGCTTAAACGAAGCACACAAGATCTTTTATAGGGGAAAAGGCAGAACGCCGCATTTCTTGAGAATACAACAGTTGCATATGCTTTTCAATCACACACACACCCACAAAACATCACACATACACAATCCTGCCAGATGATGTTATAGTTACCAGTCCAGAGTCTGTGTCAATCTAGAGGCCAGCTAGATTGATCGCAGAGGGGGAGCAGGGCCTTTGTTGGTCGCAATCTGATGCGCCTCTGGGGATGGTAGCAGACGAACCCAAAGTTCCATAGCAAAGCACCTTGCTTTTATAATCCTTTTCTCTGTCGAAATCCATGGATTCCGCTCTGTCAGCTTGTGACCGGAATGTTATCTTGTTGATGTCAGTCGTTCCCAAACATCTTCCAAGGCTCATCCTGTAATCAGTCGTCTTTTGGGGGTGCCCGCTTCACTTCAAGGTTCATCAATCCGCCAATCCTCTGGTGAATAGGGGGTACACATCGATGGTTATAGATGGCTTCTCTGCAGCCAGGTTGTCTCGTGTTCTGGCCTTCACCCACGCTCGCTCACCTCCCTCCTCTGGCCATCTGGTTCTAAGCAATATAACTTCACATCTTATCTCGACACATTCACACTCCTCACACACACATGAGCAATGTTACAAGGGTTTTCGAGGTTTTGCCTGAGATCTGCATCGGGCAAAGCAAAGAGGCGTTGTAAATCAAACAATTAAGGCTTCGACCTTCAACATTTTTCTAATCTTATTAACACAGACACAATACCCAGAACTGTCTTTCCATTTAGGCCCATTTACTAAACTCACTTTTAGGGCAAAGGAATAGACATTTAACTAAAAGGACTTGATTCAATACAATATTAAATGTATATTGCTACATTATTAGACTACATTACTATATTGCCAAACCTAAAATACAAATATAAAAAGAATAAAACTTTCAATCCTAATCACTATTGTAAGACCGGTAGGAAAAAACCATGCCGATGAAAACCAGCAGAATCTGGCAACCCTGTTCATGGACAATAGTAAACAAAACATCTTGTGGGCCCTACCTAGAACCCCCATGGGTTGCCTGCAGTCCTTGGGTCGCAGGTGCCCACCAGTGATATAAACTGTGTTTCACCAGGGCAAGGACAGGGAACCTTTTTTGGGTTGGGGGGCGCTGACCCACATTAAAATCAGTCGAGAGCCACACACAAGTGAGAAGCAAAAAACCAAAAACAAACCCTCACTACTGTGGCCCCTGAATGAGGAGGAGAGAGACATTCCCCTCCCATACAAGAGAGTAACGGGGCCCAGGCTGGTAGATTTTGCATGCTCTAGCCCCACTGAAGGACAGCGGAGGGTGGGGGTGCTGGAGTACCAGCGCAGGCTCCCATATGCTGTGCGGGGAGCGGGGGGAGGAGAGCCTCGGGGGCTGGATCCAGGCAAGCCATGGGCCAAATGTGGCCTCCAGGCCTTAGGTTCCCCACCCCTGCACTAGGGCCTGGGCTCCACGTAAGGGCGTACACAGTGGCCCTTCACACATGGGTGACATTCATTCTAGCTGAATAATAATAATTAGACCAAAAAAGGGAAAACCACATAAAGCTGTTTAGGATTCTCCGGCGAATCCAAAACCATGGGTGATTAACAGATCAGTTCTTGGGCAAGTTGAACTTTACAAAAAAAAAATTGTTTGGGTGAAGAATAATAATAATAAAAAAAGACCAAAAACCCCAGACCGCTCGCTCGGTGCCGACTTGAGTCATGAAAACCTTTTGCGTTTCCATCCCGTTCTCTGGAGTCAGACACCAGCTGAGCTTTGCTAATTTGGGCCAGTCAGAGTTATGAAACATTATAATGTGAGGTAACCACAGAGTGACTAAACCCAGCTTGAATTCGCTGTGACTCAGTGGCTGGAACATCAGAGTTCGATTGCCCAGGTGAGGCAGAGGGGCTGGCCCCACCCAACCTGGGCATAAGTCGCTTTGATTGCTTTACTCTTAGGATTTCAGGTGCTGGCTCTTAGCGATAAAATTATCGTGTGGGTGTATAGGCGCTGTGATGTTGCTGAGCAGTTATGATTCTACCCAGTAGGACCTGCACGTATCAGCCGGGTATAATACCCTCGCTTATTAAGCTTGAAATTCACACCAGTGCACAGAACCAGCATAAGGCATATATGCCACTGAATTGCCATGCTGAGAGTTAAATGGCTTTGAAGCAGTGTCTAGGCAGGGGCAGGCCCAGAGGCTGGATCCAGCCTGCCAAGCCTTTTGATTTGGCCCGTGGCCACGCCGCCGAGACCCCAGGGCAGGCTTCCTGCCTGTTTCATGCACAGGCTGCTCAAAATGGCTGGCAGCTCCCTCTAGATGCCAGGCGCCCTTTACAGGGCAGTGGGAGACTTCAAGAGCTGTTCCCGGCCCCAGCCCAGTCATCACAGCTCCCATTGGCTGGAAACTGGTCAATGGGAGTTGCAATGACTCGGTAGGAGGTGGGCGGAGCACACAAAGTCTCTCCCCACCCCTCCTGCGCATGGAGGGAGCAGACAGCCATTTTGAGCCACCAGGGGCAGCAGCAGGCAAGGAGCCTGTCTGGGTTTTCCAATGGGCCGCTGGCCAGGAGCCTTCTAGGTAAGCGCTTCATAGCCAGAGGCTGCATCTGGCATACCACCCCCTCCCACAACCCAACTCCCTGCCCCAGGTCACCACCCAAACCCTCTGCATCCACCCTCCCTTAACTCAAAATGCCTCCCACACGCTGCACCCTCTTCTACACCTCTCCACCAGGCCAGAACCCTCTCCTGCACCCATAGCCTCTCCCAGAGCCTGAACACCAATTCACTACTCCAAGTCACCTCCAAAACCACCTGCACCATCCCCTCGTCTTCTGTCCCAGGTCACAGCTTCCTCCCAGACTCTGCACCCCCTCCGATGGCCCTTCCCCAAGTCAGAATTCTCTCCGGCACCCAAAGCCCCTCCCCAACACTGCATGCCAATTCCCTGCCCCCTTCATCCAAACACCTTCTCAGACCCCACACCCTCTCCTGCACTCCAGCTCCCTTCTGCACCCAACCTCTGTCACAGCCTCACACCTCTCCACAGAAAAGTGCAACCCTTGACCCTGTACCAAAATCTTAGAATCATAGAATCCTAGAACTGGAAGGGACGGTGAAAAGTCATCGAGTCTAGTCCTCTGCCCTCATGGCAGGACCCAGCACCAACTAGCTCATCCCTGATAGATGTCTGTCTAATCTGCTCTTCAATATCTCCAGAGATGGGGATTCCACAACCTCCCTGGGCAATTTATTCCAGTGTTTGACTACCCTGACAGTTAGGAACTTTTTCCTAATGTCCAACCTAAACCTCCCTGGCTGCAGTTTGAGCCCATTGCTTCTTGTCCTTCCTCAGAGGTCAAGGAGAACAATTTTTCTCCCTCCTCCTTGTAAGACCCTTTTAGATACTTGAAAACAGCTAACATGTCCCCTCTCAGTCTTCTCCTTTCCAAACTAAACAAGCCCAATTCCTTCAATCTCCCCTCATAGCTCATGTTCTCTAGATAGTCTTGGAGTGGCCCTTATAAAAAAATATTGCCCAGCACTAGACGCATGGGTGTGTGCTGTCTTTCTGCACTGGAGTAAATTATGTTAAATTGTGCTGAGTAATCCAGGGCTGTAGCTTGAAGGAATTGGGACACACACACAGACACACACACACAGACACACACACACACACACACACACACACACACACGACCCATGCAAACTGTAAGGGTACGTCTACATTTGCTCCCTAGTTCGGACTAGGGATGCAAAAAATGAGGAGTAATGTTAGTTCGAACCAAGGGCTTTGGTTCGAGCTACCACGTCCCTGCGCGCACTTCCTGGTTCGAATCAGCTGTGATTCGAACTAGCGTGCCGGCGAGATCATGCTAATGGAGTGCAGGATATTTAAATCCTGGCTTCATTAGCTTCTTCGCTCGTCTGCATTTGCATCACTAGTCCGAACTAGGGAGGAAATGTAGACGTACCCTAAGGGAACCAGCCAGGTCTGCTTAAGGTCCAGGTCTGAGTGCCTGCTACAAAAGTTTATGACTATCAAGGCTCCAATTTTCCATGCTGATGGGGTCCTGCTGACTTTCCTGGGGCGCTGTGCAGGTATAATCATCCTAAATGCTTCCAAAATCAAGTCCAGGGTCCAAATGTGTTCATGAAGAAGGGCCAGTTCTGATATTTTTGACCCAAGATAATCTCCACTCCGTCCCTCTAATCAAAACAGCTGGACTGAAACCAAATATTGAAATCTCAGGATTTCCCGTAGGGTGGAAATCCCCAGAGTTTCATCAGCACTGTTAAAAAGCAAGTCATCACTTCCCCCCTCAAACATCTCTCTCAGCTTCAGTTACTGATATATCCAAAATGCATACAACCTCCTGAATAGCTAAAACTGCAGAAAGCACCTCGCTTTTGATGCTGGGTTAGTTTTTGCATGTGCGATCAGCAGTAGCAAGAGAAATATGAGCATTGACTTCAGGGACGGGCAGGTAAACAGTCACTCGCTTGTCTTTGTAGCACAAGTAGCAGGATGCTCTTCCAAACCAGTTATTTGCTTTTCTAAAGAGACAGTTTGGGATCTGATGAAAAGCAGCATGTAAGAGCCAGGTATTATTATTATTAGAGAGAGAATCTGTTCATCCCAACGCTGGGCGGATTTCCTGCAGGAAATGCTGTGGTAACTTTTACACGGAGCCAATTCTTTCTTTACCCAGAAGAGACGAGTTGGAATTTTGTGAACAATTTTTGTTTATTTGAGAAATATTCAGTTTTTTTCAATGAGGAACTGAGGAAAATTTTGTTTATTTGTAGACTGAAACCAAGTGAAAACGTTTGAGCAATCCTGTGGCAGCTTCAAAGCTAACAATTATATTAGGCCACGAGCTTTCATGACTAAAATCCACTTCATCAGATGAGTTGGAGTGGAAATTACAGAATCCAAGGGATATATAACAGCAAAAGAAGTTACCAGTTAATTGTAGTACCAGTGTTAATTAAGCTAATTATGTCAGGCTTGATGTGTCCCATTCATAATATTTGATGTGGAAATGTGAATATCAAAGGTGGGGAAATTGCCTTTGTAGTGCATTAACCAGTTAATATCTTTATTCAAGCCTAAGTAGATAGTGTTGAACTAATAAATGAACTTCAGTTCAGCTGTCTTCCTCTGTAATGTGGTGATAAAATTCCTTTGTAGAAGAATGGGTACTTTTAAATCCATTATTGAATGGGGAGGTTAAAATATTCCCCTACAGGTACATGTGTGTTACCATTCCTGATGTCTGATTTGTGTCCATTTAGCCTTTGTTGCAGAGACTGTGAGATTCTGCCAATATACATGGCAGCGGGACGTTGCTTACACTTTATGACACATATCACAGTAGTGGATGTGCAGGTGTATGAGCCCCTGATTTTGTGGCTGACTTAATTATCTTCATTAACACTGGCCCTACAATTAACTTGTAACTTCTTTTGCTGTTATATATCTCCTGGTTTCTGTAATTTCCACTCCAGCCCATCTGATGAAGTGGGTTTAACCCACAAAAGCTCATGACCGAATATAATCATTAGTCTCTAAATTGCCATGGGACTGCTCATTGTTTTTAAAATAGCTAACACGTCTACACTTCTGAAAAAGTTTGGATTTTCATTTCTGGAAAATTTCCACAACAAACGACCCCTTCTTCCCTGGGGAAAAAAAACTCTGCTTTCAACACTGAAACACAAACAGTTTTAAAATTTCCCCGAGCTACTTCTGAAATTTGCAACCAGCTGTAGTTGCTTGTCACGGGATTTCTTGGGGTTGGAATTCTGTAGACCGGGCATAAGTGCTTCTGTTTTCCAGTTAATCCAACCCATTCCCAATGCCCCATTGCCTGGCACGCACCCACTGTCAGTGTTTTCAAATGAGTGTAATGTTGTTACATGCTGAGGCATGACTCAGTCTGGGAACCTTTGATGCAGTTGTAGCCTCGACTGTCTGGTGAAAGATGACTGTATTCCCATGGGGGTGAGATTAACCTTTGTGAGGGCTACCACAAAGTGCTTCGAGCTGTTAATATCCAGTTTAAGGGTGTAAGGCAGGGTAGGGGAACATGGCTTGCCTGGATCCAGCCCCTGAGGCTTGGGGCTCCCCCTTCCAGCTTTGGGGAGCTAGCGCTCCCACCCAGACCCCGCACCCCCACTCTGCTCCTGCACCCTCCTTCCCACCCAGACCCCACATTCCAAGCCTGCTTCTCAGCAGCCCCCTCTCACATATTGAACTCCTCATTTTTGGCCCCACCCTTTAAGTATAGGGGGCCCACAAAATCTACTAGCCTGCCCCTCCCCCCAAGCTCTGGTCACTAGTCTTTTGTGCGGCCCCCAAATGATTTTACTATGGGGGCAGCAGCCCCTGACCGAGAAAAGGTCCCCCACCCTACTGTCAGGGGAAGTTACATGGCGCCTAGGAGCCTGTGACATACGTGGTCAGTGCTGCTTAAGCCCGTAGAGTTCCTTACTTACCCTGGATTTGTTACACTATTTATTTACTTTATTTAGAACTAGCAGAAATACCCAGTGTCGCCCGGGGAAAATATAGTAAAAGGAGTGATGAATGAACTAAGTCAATTACATTAACATAGATATTGTATTGGAAATACTTTTCTCTGATATATTACTGTAAGAAATTAACATAGCTAGTGATGTGCTTACAACACGACAAATCCCACAGGGTCTCTCTTGTTAATCCCCGCAAATCAGGAAGGCCCATCTTCCCTTAAAGACTCTGTGCAAACCAATGCCTGCAGCCTCCTTGCCAGAAGCCCTGAGAAGTGGAGGCAATGTCTCCTGGGCTCTGCAGCAGCAGCAAATCCCTGCTCCCCAAGTAGCCACTCCCCGAGTGCCTTCAGTGCACGCTCCGTGGGGCAACCCGAATGGACTTCTTAATGGCAGCTGGTCTGGTTGCATTGATCAGACAAAGCAAAACACCTTGGCTACGTCTAGATTGCATCCCTTTTTCAGATATTTTAAGAGGGATAAAGGATCTTTTGGAAAAGGCTTTATTTTCCGAAAGATCTGCGTCTAGACTGGCACTTTTTTCCGGCAAAGCTCTGAGCCGAAAAAAAGCGGCAGCCATTTTTATGCTAATGAAGCGGGGGAGATTTAAATCCCCGCTTCATTAGAAATTGCGATATGTTTGCAGATGATACCAAACTGGGTGGGGTTGCAACTTTTTTGGAGGATAGGGACATAATTCAAAATGACCTTAGCAAGTTAGAGAAATGGTCAGAGGTAAACAGGATGAGGTTTAATAAAGAGAAATGCAAAGTGCTCCACTTAGGAAGGAACAATCAGTTCCATACATACAAGATGGGAAGCGACTGTCTAGGAAGGAGCATGGCGGAAAGGGATCTAGGGGTCATAGTGGACCACAAGTTGAATATGAGCCAACAGTGTGATGCTGTTGCAAAAAAAGCAAATATGATTCTAGGTTGTATCAACAGGTGTGTTGTAAGCAAAACTCGTGAAGTCATTCTGCCGCTCTACTCTGCACTAGTTAGGCCTCAGCTGGAGTACTGTGTCCAGTTCTGGGCGCCACATTTCAAGAAAGATGTGGAGAAATTGGAAAGGGTACAGAGAAGAGTGACAAGAATGATTAAAAGTCTAGAGAACATGACCTATGAAGCCAGGCTTCATGAACTGGGCTTGTTTAGTTTGGAAAAAAGAAGATTAAGGGGGGACATGATAGCGGTTTTCAAATATCTAAAAGGGTGTCACAAGGAGGAAGGCGAAAATTTGTTCCTCTTGGTTTCTGAGGACAGGACAAGGAGTAATGGGCTTAAAGTGCAGCAGGGGAGGTTTAGATTGGACATTAGGAAAAAATTCCTAACTGTCAGGGTGGTCAAATATTGGAATAAATTGCCAAGGGAGGTGGTGGAATCTCCCTCTCTGGAGATATTTAAGAACAGGTTGGATAGACATCTGTCAGGGATGGTGTAGACGGAGCTTGGTCCTGCCTTGAGGGCGGGGGGCTGGACTCGATGACCTCTCGAGGTCCCTTCCAGTCCTATTATTCTATGATTCTATGATTATGATTAATTTGCATCCCTTTTATGAAAAAGGGATGCAGTCTAGACATAGCTCTTCAGACCAGGTGCAAGGAGTGATACCTAGATGATCAGAACATTCAGCACCTGAACGTACCTGTTCTAATGAGAATAGGCTATTCTGCGTGTACCGTGTCCTCCTCAGGCTCCACGGTGCTCAAAACCTCGTCCAACTACCCACCTCCTCTGTACTGCGAGCTGAATCCTGCAAAGTGCTTAATGCCCGTGGCTCTTGCTGATAACGCACACAGCTCTGCCAGGAGAACGCAGGCAGCCCAAAGGAGGGCGAGTTGTGGGATGGGCTGTTTGGGTGTGGGGGGAGGGAAGCAACTTGAATTTCTAGAAGGGGATCAGTCGGAGCCCAGCTTCATGAAGATGTTGAGAGGCTGTGATAGCTGGAGGCTTCTCCCAGCCTCAGTTAGCAAGGCTAGACCCCAGCCAGCATCATCCACTTTTGGGTCTGTCCTGGAGACCTGCTGGTGCCCTAGTATAGGGGAGGTTGCTGATTCTCTGCCCCACTGCAGCCTTTCCCACATGCTTTATCCTCTACGATCTCATAGTTGCAGGTGATGTGACACTCTTAACAGAAGAGTCCAGCAAATGCCTATGGTCAGGTGCTACTAAAAGCTAATTATCAGAGGGCCCAATTGGAGCTCTGGGGGAACCATGGGATCTGATTTCGAGATATATCCAATCCAGTTATTTAAGTTAGGAAATCAGTAGTATCTGTGCAAAATTTTGTGTTTCTAGCTCTTACCATTTCAGAGATTTTTCCGGATGGACAAACAAACAAAAACTTTCGGAAATATTTATAAGATAAGAGGATGAATCCTGGGACAAGCTGCTCTATTTTGCTGTGTACAGGGTTTGGAAGCACAATGCAGCATCTACATTGCCAAAGCACTGGGACTTTCTATGCCTCAGTTCTGGGACTGGCAGGAACCTGGCTGAGAAATTATGTCATCAGCTAAAGCGGCACCATTGGCGGGGGGGGGGGGGGGAAGAGATCCTAAATCACTTTCCCTTCTGCCTTTCACAATGGCTTTGTATTTTGGAAAGAACAATTTAGCGTTTAACAGTCACACAAACGCGTTAGCGTTGCAACGTTAAGGTTGTTCTGGCTTTTGTCCAGGCAAGGCGACAGGGTGGATTTGTTTCCTATTTCTGATACTGTGAGGAATCCATTCAGTTGGTGGTGTCATTACAGAGCCTTTTGCCAAGAAGATTGCCTCTACCATAAGAACATAAGAATAGCCATATGGGGTCAGACCAAAGATCCATCAAGCCAATGCCAGGTACCCCAGAGAGAGTGAGCATGATCCCTCCCCTTCATCCACTTCCAGCCCCTGACAAACAGAGGCTAGGGACACCATTCCTATCCATCCTGGCTACTAGTCATTGATGGACCTAACCTCCATGAATCTATCTAGCTCTTTTTTGAACCCTGTTCTTGAAATGTGGCGCCCAGAACTGGACACAGTACTCCAGCTGAGGCCTAACTAGTGCAGAGTAGAGCGGCAGAATGACTTCACGAGTTTTGCTTACAACACACCTGTTGATACAACCTAGAATCATATTTGCTTTTTTTGCAACAGCATCACACTGTTGACTCATATTCAACTTGTGGTCCACTATGACCCCTAGATCCCTTTCCGCCATGCTCCTTCCTAGAAGTGGACTCCAAATCTCCTGAATCCCAGTCTGGTACCTTAACAAGAAAGTCATCCTTCCTCGTAAATTGGAGACCTTTGAGAATTTAGCCTGAGTGGATGCAGGACTGCAGCGGTCAAGCCTGGATGTTAAAAACGCAACATTTCTGGAGTGCTTGGACCCCGAGTTTTAGATGTAGCTGATACGGACTTGAGGGGCAGCTGTTAAATTCGAATCCAAATCTTAGGTTTGGATTTCATGTCCAGCGTGAGGATGTTTGGCTCTGGGTCAAGGCCCATCTCCTGTAAAAATGTGGGAAGTTTGCTGATTGTGCTGTTAAGACGTTAACCGCACGGACACCTGGAGAGGAACTTCTGAGCTTCTCTCAGGAGTCTTGCAAATCTATGTAGAAATACCCTGGCATCATTCTTTGCTTCATAAAAGATGTTTTAGGAATGAGGAAAGTGAGCATTTAAAGCCCAGAGTTGGGCACGAAAGACAAAATTCCCATTGTTCACTCCAGTGCTTTCATGTGAAACAGATTATTCAATGTGGGAGTCTTGCAAGATCTCTTCCTCCCCCCCCCCCCCAGTGGTTGAAAAGCCACACTAGTGCAACTCAAAGGAAACAACCTTTGAAGCATCTGACATTCTGTGCCTGTATTTACACTGCGGAGGACTGGGCCAGTTCCAGGCACTTAAGCAAACAACCAGCGTAATGCTTTTAATGGACAGAAAGATGACAAAGCTCTCTAGTCGGTTCCCCTCCCCCATCCCATGGCAAAGATCCCAACAACAGCCTTTCTTGTGGCATTTTGCTCTGACTATCGGCAAATTGCCAGCCTTGCTGGCTCAGCTGCACCCAAACCTATGCTGCCTTGGAAATTGCAGCCCTACAACTCTAAGAAAGTAACAAAGAGGTGAGCAAAAAGCAGCCGGGAGTCAGAGCTCAAACCACAACTCCAGACGCTTGCGAAAGTGGGGAAAATTTGGGTCAGAACTTGTGTTCCCTGTAAGTTGCGCGCGGGTATGAGCACTTTGGAAAGATTCATGTGCTGTCCCGCTGATCAGCAGAGTGCCCACAGCTAGGGGTTTTGTTTCTGCATGTGGTGCACATTCACACATGCCTCGGTGCACATAACATTTTATTCCACACATGGATGGAAACAATTAGCAGGAACCGTGGTCAGAACTAACCCTGTCCCCCGCCTGCTTGGAGGATCCCCAGGGCAGCCACACTGCGCCTCCCCCGTCTTCCCCAGATTCATCCTGCCTGATGGGGAAAAGCTGCAGCAGCGACTTGCGTCGATGTTGCGTTTGCTAGGCCATCTGCAGGTTCTGAGCCCAACTACCCCACCCTGGAAACTGCCTGGGGCATATCAAAAGCATCTTCGATACGAGAGCGGCTTTCCCCAGAACAGGCAGAGCTACCACTGCAGCAGCTGAGACCTCCCTGGACCCTTTTAAATTGCCCAGGTCTGTGGGCATTTTCGCCTTTTCCTTTCTGCCCTCGGTGGCTGTGCCTGCCTGGAGGAATGAGCCACCGTGGGAGTCCGGGTTGTTTGTTTTGGTTTTCTGTGTCACTAGTTTTTAAATAATGTTTGTGGTGCTCTGGACGGTTGGCTGGAAAGACATCTCAAGAGTGGTATGTTCCATTGAGACTCATGCAGACTCTCCTCCTGGAAGGGTTTTGAGGCTCCTTTCGTCAGCACTCAAAACTCCCATCGATTGGAGCTGTTCTGTGCTTGGCCAGGCCCATGCCTGGAAGTCTTGGAAGATCAGCAATTGGTTCTACCCGTGTTGGGTGGTGAAGTCTTCGGAAGGGGGCCTGGACAGACAGAGGCAAACAAAGAGTTCCTCCAAGGAGGAACCATGTCAAAATTACAAATCGTCCTTCCTTTGGGGTGAAGAGACCTGGCCCCCTATTGCCTTGAGAGCCTGGTTTGGGTCTTGCCAGGATCTGGGCACCCCCAGGAATAGATATCAGGAAAACTTTCACATATCACAGCTCCTACCAGAGCTGGGTTCTCACAGGCCTCTCTGGCAGGGATTTTATATCTCTGGCCCCGCCTCCTTGCTTCCCGTCAGGTGGGTCATCAGGGCCAGGTGTTGCCCTCCAAGGCTCAGGGAGGGACGCCTTCCCCTTCAGGTCAGCGGGCGGCCACTCCGCTTTACTATAGAGGCAGGAGGGAGAAGGGAGTTTTCCTTGTTAATTAATACTGGCTCAGTTAATGAGCACAAGCATGTGCCTCTGATAGTTTTTTGGAACATGGCCATGGAGACCTGGACAGCTGCATTTTCATAAACTGGGAAAATAATTTGAGGTTTGTTTTGTCTTTTGAAAATAAGCCACTCTGACACTGTTCCCGACAGCCTTGGGAGGTTTTGTCGTGTAGCTCAACCAAGACAAGAGGGTAGTCTTATTAGAGTTCTTCCAAAGAATCCACACAGCTTTGACGTCAGATCCTCAGCAGGGGGGCGGAATTCAGCGAGCTCCACTGAAGTGAGCACACGCAATGCTGTTTTCCCTTTCCTAGGCAAAAAATTCTGCTAACCAGTTTGTGGTGACCTCTTGGGTTGTCATCTGAGACAGGCTTCTCTGGACTCTCTTTTGTAAACATGCAAAGATCCCTTGGCTCCCTGAACTCAGTTAAAGAAAGGGAGTTCTGAGATTACAAGCTCTAAGGAATCGTAGAATCATAGAACATTAGAACTGGAAGGGACCTCGAGAGGTCAAGTCCAGTCCCCCTGTCCTCATGGCCGGACCCAGCACCATCAAGACCATTCCTGATAGATGTCTGTCCAGCCTGTTCTTAAATCTCTCCAGTGATGGAGATTCCACAACTTCCAAAGGCAATATATTCCAGTGTTTAACCACCCTGACAAAGTCTTTCCTAATGGCCAACCTAGCCCCCCCTTGCTGCATTGTAAGCCCATTGCTTCTTGTCCTGTCATCAGAGGTAAAGGAGAACAATTTTTCCTCCCTCCTCTTTGTTAACACCCTTTTAGGTACTCAAAAGCTGTTATGTCCCCTCTTAGTCTTCTATTTTCCAGAGTAAAGAAACCCACTTCTTTCAAGTATCAGAGGGGTAGCCGTGTTAGTCTGAATCTGCAAAAGCGACGAGGAGTCCTGTGGCACCTTATAGACTAACTGAAGTGTAGGAGCATAAGCTTTCGTGGGCAAAGACCCACTTCATCAGATCCAGTTCTTTCAATCTTCCCTTATAGGTCATGTGTTCTGCACCTTTCATCATTTTTGTTGCTCTTCTCTGGACCTTCTCCAATTTTCCCACATCTTTCCTGAAATGCCCAAAACAGGACACAGTACTCCAGCTGAGGCCTAATGTAAGTGCCTGGACACTGCAGTGATGAGGTGCATACAACCAATCAGGTAGATCGGTATCCTAAACCTGTAATAGCATTGCAGAAAGAAACCTGACTATCTCATAAGAACATAACAATGTAAGAACAGCCATACTGGATCAAAACAAAGGTATATCTCGCCCCGTATACTGTCTTCCAACAGTGGCCAATGCCGGATGCCCCAGATGGAGTGAACAGAACAGATAATCATAAAGTGATCCCTTTCCTATCATCCATGTCCAGCCTCAAACAAACAGAGGCTAGGGACACCATTCCTACCCATCCTGGCTAATAAATATTGATGTACCTAATCTCCATGTGTATATCTAGTTCTTTTTTGAACCCTGTTAAAGTCCTGGTCTTCACAACATCCTCTGGAAAGGAGTTCCACTTGTTGACTGTGTGCTGAGTGTTGTTTGTTTTAAACCTGCTTCCTATTAATTTCATTTGGTGTCCCCTTAGTTCTTGTGGTATGGGAATAAGTAAATAACTTTTCTTCATTCACATTCTCCATACCTGTCATGATTTTATAAATCTCTATTCTATCCTATCCTTCCTTGGGGTACGTCTACACTGCACAGCTATTTTGGGATACTGGAGGTATCCTGAAATAGCTACTCTGCGTCTACACAAGCTGCCTGTTATTTTGAAATATTTTTTGAAATAGTTGGTGCACTATTTCGGCATCCCGGTAACCTTCATTCCACATAGATGCACCACATTTCAAAATAAGCTATTCTGAAATAGATTCAAAATAGGATATGCAATTTGCATGGCACAAATTGCGTATCTTATTTCAAGTTTAGGGTGCTGTGTAGATGCACCCCTAGTCTCCTCTTTCCTATGGCTGCATCTATCCAGCAGGGCTTAGATCAATTTTCATAGCTTATTTCGAGTTATGTCAATTGCGTAGCTTATTTCAAAATTGGGAGTATCTACACAGCACTTATTTTGAAATAGAGCCCTCTTCCTCCAACTTCCCTTACTCCTTGTACAATGAGGGTTACAGGAGTTGGAGTAAGAAGTCCTCCAGCTTGACAGTATTTTGACACTATTTTGAAATAGCTGCCTGCTATGCAGATGTGGACTAAGTTATTTCGAAATAATGCTAGTTAGACATACCATAAGATGATAAGTCCCAGTCTTTTTAATCTCTGTTCATATGGCCTTCATTCTAAACCTCTACTCATTTTTGTTGCCTTTTTTGAACCTTTTCCAATGCCAATATATCTTTTTTGAGATGAGACGACCCCATCTGTATGCAGTATTCAAGATGCGGGCGTATTATGGTTTTATATAGAGGCAATAAGATATTCTCTGTCTTATTCTTTATCCTTTTTTTTTTTTGATGATTCCTAACATTCTGTTTGCTTTTTTGACTGCTGCTGCAAATTGAGTGGATGTTTTCAGAGAACTGTCCACAATAATTCCAAGATCTCTCTCTTGAGGGTTGATAGTTAAATTAGTCCCCATCACTTTGTGTGTGTAGTTGGGATTATTTTTCTGAGTATGCATTACTTTGCATTTATCGACATTAAAATTAATTTGCCATTTTGTTGCTCCGTCACCTAGTTTTGTGAAATCCTTTTGAAGCTCTTCACTGTCTCCTTTGGTCTTAACTATCTTGAGCAGTTTAGTATCATCTACAAATTTTGCCACCTCGCTGTTTATCCTGTTCTTGAGATCATTTATAAATAGGAGAAATAGGATTGCTTGCAGTACAGACCCTTGGGGGACACCCTTGTGGGACACTAGTTACCTCTCTTCATTCTGAAAACTGACCATTTTTTCCTACTCTTTGTTTCCTATCTTTTAACCAGTCATCAATCCATGAGAGGACCTTCCCTCTTATCCCATGACAACTCAATGCATGGCACTGATGAAATAAGCCTCCTGATCCCTCTCCCATTGAAATAAATGGGGTCTTAGTGCCTTCAGCTTTTATGGGGAGCCGGATCTGGCCTTTTAACAATAATAAATAGTTATAGACAGGGCTCACCGAACCGTGGCAAGCCCTGCTCGCCAGCTGCGCTGTCCAGCGATCTGCGAGTGCGCAGATCGCCTGAACCCGGCTCTTCCGGGTTACAATCTACTCACCCGGGGCGAGTAGATTGTATTATTTGTCAAGCCCTGGTTATAGAAACCTAAAGTGCAAATAAAACAGAAGGAAATAATAAGAGAAATGGACCCATCCCAGGTGCAAATTCTGGGGCTAAGTTTTGTTTGTCATCTTGTTTCACAGACAGACCGACTGACTCTGCAGCGAATTGCCTACATACGGCATTCAATGATTTAGTCCATTAGTATTTTTTAACTTAAAAAACAATAAATGGTCTGGTAGCACTTTATAGACTAACAAAACGTGTAGATGGTATCATGAGCTTTTGTGGGCACAGCCCACTTCTTCAGATGACTGGAGTTTTGAGTTTAGGATGAGCAGACCCAAAATAAATAGGGGAGAAGGGACGGGGAGGGGGAAGGGAAAAAAGAAGGGGGGCAGGAAACAAGGAGCAGAGGGTATGGAAATATCAAAGGCTGTGTCTAGACTACATCCCTCTTTCGACAGAGGGTTATAAATTAGACACTTCAAAATTGCAAATGAAGTGGGGATTTAAATATCCTGCACTTCATTTACATAATTGCATAATGGTGCTCTTTCGAAAAAGCGCCATTTCGAAAGTAAAAATGAGGAGTATGGGATCTTTCAAAAAAGCCTGCAGTTTTTGAAAGAACTGAGTCTAGATGGCAGTTTTACTTTAGAAAGGGTACTTTTTCGAAAGAGCACCATTACGCAATTAAGCAAATAAAATATGGGATATTTAAATCCCCGCTTCATTTGCAATTTTGAAGTGTCTAATTTACATCCCTCTGTCGAAAGAGAGATGTAGTCTAGACACAGCCAAAAGGGAAAAACAAGTAGGAAGAACTGGTAATCTATGAGCACCTGAAGATTGGATAGTGGAAAAGAAGCAGATAAGGATCAAAGGATAGCAATTAGATAGGAAGGGTACTAATGCAAGAATCGACACAGACAAAGACCTGTTGGCACCTTCATTGAACGGTAGGATGATAACTTTTGAAGGCAGGCTCTGGAAATTACTAACTAATCTTAGTGCTTTTTGGATGGCTCGGTCAGGGAATCTCTCCTCCTAAAAACACTGGGCTTGTGTCCCGTGTTTATTCTTCTCAGCATCACATGCTCAGGAAGGGCATTGCTGGTTCATAGAATGGTCTCCCATGGGGAAGTGACAGGCCGATTAGTTGCACTCCACGGCAAAGGGCTTTGTTGAAAAGTTCTGCACATAGCCGCTGGTAGCTGTGATGGTGTGACGGGGCGGATAGGCCTCGCACTGAAGGGCAGGGAGTAGCTCAGGCCCAGCTGGCTGAGAAGGCCCCACCCCTCCAGCCCTGCTGGGCATGCTCCCAGCAGAGCCTGGGTATAAAAGCAGAGAGAGCCCTGCAGCGAGCGAGGCCGCAGGGGGAAGGAGGAGTCCACGCTGTACCAGTGTTTCTGCAGCAGCTGAGACCGGAGTCACTGCCTGTGCCCGAACCAGCAGCCGCCGACCCCAGGCAGGCAGGAGCACCCGCATCCCCGACGGCGGCCCCGGCAGGTACGGACTCTGATGGACCGCAGGGGAGCCAGGGCGTGGTAAGAAGCAGCCCAGGGCAAAGGACGGATAGTGCAGCTCGGCGTATATCGTCTGGATTCCCCACCGAGCGGGCAGGAGCCACAGTCCCTGCCTCAAGGGCCTTGGGCTGGGACCCGGTGGAGAGGGAGGGCCTGGGTCCCCCTACCACCCATTTTCCCTTCCCTGGGCAATCAACCCCTGGTCCAGAAGAGGCTTCTCTGGGTGGCTAGGTCTCAAAAGCCGTATTTACCCTGATAGAGGGGCACAGACTTCTGAACTAGGCTGTTAGAACCGTATTTACCCTGATAGAGGGGCACTAACTTCTGAACCAGGCTGTTAGAGCTGGACTTACCCTGATAGAGGGGCACTGACTTCTGAACCAGGCTGTTAGAGTTGGGTTTACCCTGATAGGGGGACACTATCCTTGGCGACTGGGCTGCCAGAGCCATATTTCAACCTGGTAGAGGGGCATTGACTTTGTGGTGTAGCCAAGGGGGGACGGGGGGACGAGCCCCTCAACAGATGGGAGAATCTTTAGCAAGTTCAGTGTCCTAAACCATAAACACATTCCTAAATAACCTAACTCCCTCCTCCCTCACTTGCACACATTGTATTTCCATGGGGAACTGTAGTTCAAAATGCAATGACAACTCATTTCCCCTAACCAGATATGACATCTTGTGAATAGTACCAATATTTCAATGCTATGCTCCTAGCCAGCTAGACTGCCTGGACTACTTATGTAGGAGTCAGTCTGAAACAATATTTACCTTTTGATAAGACTTTGGCTCTCGCTTCTTAGACTCTCTCTGCCTTTTCCTCTGAGCTCCTCTCTTTCTGTGCTTTGTGCCTTGTGGCAGTGGGGTTCAGTGACCAGAGCACTATATTAAAGATCCAGGTTCTATTCTGGTGTCGGCCACTAGCCTGCAGAGTGACCAGGGGCAGCTCACTTCAGCCCCCCATGCCTCCGTTTGTCCATCTGTAAAATGGGAATAATAATACTGCCCTGCTTTGTGAAGGGTTTTGAAAGCTGTTGATGAAAAGCCCTCTAAATAGCAGGTTGGTGGTATTGTCATTCTGCTGCTTCGTCTTTATATTCGATAGCAGCTTAACCTGTGAGGTTAATGTGCTGGAAAGGACCAATCCGAATGAATTCAGCGGTTTCAGTGGTTTGTGGAGGAGGATGCTCGTGCCTCCTTCTTTTCTCCATCAAACTACTTCTCCGGTCCTGTGACGCTTAGTGGTGACTTCATCTGTGTATGTCTCCTTCTCTTTAACAGCTGTGCTGTAGCTGTCCATGATTATATGTTTCAGGCTCTCCCAAGACGAGGATTTTGTGGTTCATCTAGTGTATTTTACATGCTGTAAACCACCGCCTACAAGTTATCTGTTATGGGGTAGAAATAATAACATACAGATATTGTTTCCCCTTCCTCTGAAATGCAGCTGTGTCAGAGTTAGAGCTCTCACCAGCACTGCGCCTCCTGCTGGTCTAACTGGGAATTAGCTCTTCCCACCTTGGAGCATCCCCTGTTGGCTGGTGTCTCACTCTCAGTTATCTATCTTCACCACCACTTCAGGCCCCATGTTCCTCCTGGGCCATGGTGCTCCTTCCCTTATGTTACTGCCTCACTCTGGGGTCCTCTGCCCCCTGAACCCATCTTGTCTCAGTGACCCTCTGCCAATCATCAGCTAGCCCCTACCTCAGGGGCAAACTGCAGTCTGAAATAGCCACTCATCATTGGCAAGAGGGTGCGGACCTGCTGCCTTGCCTGCAGCCCCAGTGCCCCTCAGGCCTTGAGAGCAAGGCCTCAGCCTGGGAGTTTGCCTGGCCAGAGCTCCCTAGCTCTGCCTGCCCTTCCTCAGCTCTGCTCTGTCTCAGGTACCCTCTGTAGCCCACCAGGCAGCCAGGTCCTTCCTTCTCCACAGCTGGAGCAAGAGTGCACATCTGAGCTTAGCAGCGCCTGTTTATACCTCCCCAGCTGGGCCCTGATTGGCCCACAGTCTCAGCCCTCTCCCAGGGCTGGCTTTAAGCCTTATTTTACCCGAGTGGGGTGACCACCTCACTACAAAGAGACTGCCTCTGGAGTGGCACGTGGCAGCTGCTGAACAATGCACCGAAAATGAATAATTCATATGCAGCTTACACACGCCTTCAGCTTCAGTACTGACAGCTCAAGCCGTCTGCAGTAATGTCAGGTTTCAGCGTCGGAGTTCAACAAGCCCTTTGCAAGAGACTCTTCACCCCTCTGGTGTTTGCAAGGAGGCGGCGAGAGACGTGATCCTGCACCGAGCTACCCATTTCACAGACTGCCTTTCGTGTCCATGGTTGCCTAAGCAACAGTCGCCATAAGCTCTCCACAAGACAGACACCTCATAGCCTATGTGCTTACGGTCGGATTTTCAAAGGGACCTTGAGAAGCAGACAGGTGCTTCGTGGCATTTTCAAAAGCAGCTGAACAACTAACTTGGTGGGTGGGAGGCACCGAAAATTACTGTATATTTGAGAGTGTTTGTCTGTCTGTCTGTTCAAGGACTCTGCCTAATGGGGAGGAGCTAGGATCACCATATTCAGTTTCCAAACTTAAAGCAAGATCAGGGTTTGGTTGTGCCAGGACCATGGGATGTGCCTGGAATGGGATTGCTGCTCAGAAAACCAGAAAGAAAAGAGACAGAATCACCAGGCAGGTGAAAAGGGCTGGCTGGCAGTGTCCCCCATCCTGGTCTGGGTCTGTCCCAACTCTCAGGTGCCCTTCAGGGTGGGTAGGAAGGGCGCGGAAACTCCCAGACATTGCTGGCTGTTCCCCTTTGTCAGGGAGCGAGGGGAAAGTGCACAGTTTGCTGCATTCCTCACTCTGACTGGGGAGTGCAGGAGGCAGATGAACCTGGACCTGCCCCAGCCGGGCAACATGCATCCCTCCCCTGGCTGTGCCTGCTGGAGCTGCCATGGCTATGGAGAGGCACTTCTCACCTGGCCTCAAGCTGCTGCAGTGAGAGAGGTCTGGGGTTGTCCTCTCTCCCCAGGGCAGCCTGTATATTGAACCCCTCATCCCCAGCCCCACCCCAGAGCAACTTTTTAAATGAAGAAAAACAAAAATGATTTGAGTTAAGGACTCAAGCATTGCCGGGTAAATCTTCTAGTGCCTTTATAAATGTGATGTTTGGTGCCTGCTCCAAAGCCCATTGATATCCTTCAAGGACCCATCCTGTTCCCACTAAAGTGAATAGTTGTTTTTCCTGCTGACCGCAGGCTCAGGTTCAATGTCATATCCTAAGAACTATAGCTTGGCTCTCACTAGAGCCTCTTATCTGAAACCTTTCTGGTGCTGGAGTGTGCCAGAGCGGAGCATAAATTCTGCAGTTCGGTCCCATGTCTGTGAAGGGTGTGATAGTAAATTCACTCTACAAACACAAACTGCTGTTTCTTTCCTTTACTTTGTGCCTTGCATTCCCTCGCGTTGGTGCTGAGATCGTAATGGAACGCCTCTAGAATGATTCATGTAGCAAAAGGAGCAACCCACAATTATCTTTGTGCGTGTGCTAGGCAGAAGTTGACACCGTTTTTACACTCGGCAAAATAATGGGGTGTTTTTCACCAATCTATCATGCTTAATGGATAGACATGCACAGTTTTGGTAAATGATTACGGAACGCTGTTTTATTGTTCCACATGCACACACACAAATCTGTGTCAGAATTTTCTTTTTGGTATGAAATAAAAACCACATTAATTATGAGCAAGTTGGTACCAATCCAGAGCTCGTAGCTCGTGGGCGCTGGAGTTAGCATCGAACAATTGAACGAATAAATAAAAAAAAAGACGAGAACAACTCCATGGCAAAACATGTGGTTGCTCTTTTGCCTCTTTTGTATTGTCAGCTCAGTGATTTACACTGGATCAGATTCGTTCCAGAGCATGAGAGCAGATCAACATGTTTTTTTGGAACAGACTGGAGAGAGATGAGCCTGTTTCCCTAAAGGTGTGGTGCGCCTTCGGGTCGTTGATCAACTGCTTTTTGTGAGGAACGCGTTCTCGCCTGGACACTGATTTGCGGCCACAGCAACATGTGCAGCAGATTCAGCGTCAGAGAAAACTTTTCTTCTGCACCCTGTGCGATCGAGAGTCCATTTTTTTTAGCGTGGAATATGCTCCTGGTGAACCAAAAAGGGTTCCCAACTTCTGGACGGTCGGTCCTTCATTAGCCAGCGTTTTTTTAAAAATAAAACTTTGTTTCCACAAATAAGTTGCTGGCCAAAACCATCCTGCACTGAAATCCTGACACTGCTTAGGGCTGCCAAAGGGATGGTTTGGAAAGTTTCCTCTTACGCTAAGCCTCATTATAACTTCAGCTTCTTCCCATGACAGGAGCATGTGCATGGGGGAGAGAGACACGAACCTCCTGTTCATTCTTCCCTGAACTCCCATTTTAATGGATCTGTCTTTAAGCTTCACCTCTGGAGACGTGCCGGCAGGGCGGAGTGCACTTGTGTGTGCGCAGACAGAGATAGAGCTAGGTGCACACACGCCACACCTATGCTGTTGCTTGAGAACTAAATTATCCAGGAGTCTCAATCTATCCGTGCGAAATTGGTTCGGAATTTTTAAGTGAAAATTGTCTTCGGCAAAACAACCCTTCCAAATGGCTTCATCCAGAAATGATTGTTTGGAGATCTACAAGTTTCTCTCACATGGATGAGTCACTCACACGCTCTGAGTCAGTCCCCCTGACGGCTCCATGAACATGACTTCATTACTTTAGATTTAGACTGATAGCTGAAAGTTTCCCAAGAAGGAAAAATAATGACAGTGGAAGTCAAAAGAGTGGGAGTTGCATATTCATCCCGATGTCAGCAAATGTTGGGCAAGTGATTCACATATTGGGGGTGAACGCTAGCATCTAGCTTTCTGCTAGAAAGGCACCTGGGAAAGGAAAAGCACAAATGTGTAATGGAGATTTGCACAAGTTATGGAAACTCTGTGTGTGTGTGTGTGTGTGTGCGCGCGCGTGCGCGCACACACATGCACACTTGAGGGAGGTTGTCTCTTGGGTGAGTGAAATAATGTCAAACTTTGATAATGTGGAAGAAGGCAAATTCAGTCCTGTGCGAAGGTCCTAAATTTGGATCTATGACAAGAACATAGGGCTAGTTGAATAGCAAAGTGTATTTCCTGCAGACTTCAATACAAATCTATAGTCAGCAGGGGAGGTTTAGATTGGAACTAAAAGCTTGCTGACTTGGTTACTCACTGGAATAAATTGCCTAGGGAGGTTGTGGAATCTCCATCACTGGATATATTTAAGAGTAGGTTGGATAGACATGTATCAGGGATGATCTAGACGGTGGTTGGTCCTGCCATTAGGGCAAGGGACTGGACTTGATGACCTCTGGAGGTCCCTTCCAGTTCTAGGGTTCTATGATGTCCAAGAAGGAATATTTCAGCAATCAAACCATCAACCTGACTCTGAGCCTCCAGAAGGTTCCATGCCTTCCAGCTTCCGTAACTGGACTAGTCTCCATTTGCCCTCATATTTTAATGATGTATTTGGAAGATCAGAAGCTCTCATGTGATTTTTTTTTCTGGGAAGATTGGCCCATACCACCCAGCCACCTGCTAAAATGATGTTTCCTTTATTTTAGTAGATCTCTGGTGTGGTCATCTCTTTCAGAAATGTCTTGAGGGGTAAAGAGTGAAATAATGTGTTTGGCAAAGGTGTAGAAGGGTCTACACCTTCTACAGGTGTAGATCAGTATATGTGAAACAGATTGTTCCTTCCTGAGTGGAGTATTTGTATTTTTCCTTATTAAACTTTATCCTATTTACTTCAGACCATTTCTCCAGTTTGTCCAGATCATTTTGGGAGAGATGAAAGGGAGTCCTTCTGGATGCCATCAGCAGAGAACACAAAGTGAAGCCAGATGTTAACTCTTGTGTCCTGGCTAAATTCCAGCTGTTTGCTCAATTGACATTTTGCCTACCTATAACTCCAGTGTATGTCTCTGTATTCCTTGCTCAAGTCCTTTGGGTCGGCTGGCATGGGATGTGTGTTTTAGAGAATGGAGAGGGAGATTGCCTCTGCCTCCATAACCCTTCTGCCAGGTGGAGCCAGCAGCAGCCAGAGATGGGTTCATTATTGAGGGGTTCCTCTCCATCCATCCAATGCAGAACTGGCTCAAGCCCCCACCTAGTAACCTGAGAAATTCATACCCCACCGTGGGCGCCATGGAGAAGCAACGCTTCCCCACTCGCAAGCACAGAGTCTCAGCATAGAAAAAAGACTTTTAATAAAAGGGAGGGAAGTAACTTGGCATTAATTTGGGAAAACACCACACATGGGTCATAAACCATGAGTAGAAATCCCACCCAAGTAGGTTGGGCAGGGTCCTTTTCCTCTCGGGTTCTTAAGTTCAGAAATCTGAATGACCCCTTCTCATGGCCAACCTTTCCTTGCACCCCACTCAGTCACTGCCCTTGGTCAGGGAGACCCCGAGTTGAGAGATGCAGCCGCAGAGTTCACCTCCCATCCTGAGTGGCAGAAGGTAAAGAGACATCTTACTCTGCTGGTCACTCACCATCCGCCTGCTCGCTGCTTTCCACTGCTGGCTGCTTGTTGCACCTCTCTGCTGGCCGCCTGTCATTCCCCTTCACCACGGCTCTGCTGGCCGCCTGTCACGCCCCTCCGCCGCTAGTCTGCTGGCCGCCTGTCACGCCCCTCCGCTGTCGATCTGCTGGCCGCCTGTCACACCCCTCTGCCACTAGTCTGCTGGCCGCCTGTCACGCCCCTCTGCTGTCGATCTGCTGGCCGCCTGTCACACCCCTCTGCCACTAGTCTGCTGGCCGCCTGTCACACCCCTCCGCTGTCGATCTGCTGGCCGCCTGTCACACCCCTCTGCCACTAGTCTGCTGGCTGCCTGTCACGCCCCTCTGCTGTCGATCTGCTGGCCACCTGTCACACCCCTCTGCTGTCGATCTGCTGGCTGCCTGTCACGCCCCTCTGCTGTCGATCTGCTGGCCGCCTGTCACACCCCTCTGCCACTAGTCTGCTGGCCGCCTGTCACGCCCCTCTGCTGTCGATCTGCTGGCCGCCTGTCACACCCCTCTGCTGTCGATCTGCTGGCCGCCTGTCACGCCCCTCTGCTGTCGATCTGCTGGCCGCCTGTCACACCCTTCTGCCACTAGTCTGCTGGCCGCCTGTCACACCCCTCCGCTGTCGATCTGCTGGCCGCCTGTCACACCCCTCTGCCACTAGTCTGCTGGCCGCCTGTCACGCCCCTCTGCTGTCGATCTGCTGGCCGCCTGTCACACCCCTCTGCTGTCGATCTGCTGGCCGCCTGTCACGCCCCTCTGCTGTCCATCTGCTGGCCACCTGTCACACCCCTCTGCCACTAGTCTGCTGGCCGCCTGTCACGCCCCTCCGCTGTCGATCTGCTGGCCGCCTGTCACACCCCTCTGCCGCTAGTCTGCTGGCCGCCTGTCACGCCCCTCTACCGCCGGTCTGCAGGCTGCTTGTCACGCCCCTCTGCCGTGGCTCTGCTGGCCGCTTGTTGCACTGCTGCTGCCCTGCTGGCTGTTTGTCACATTGCTCTAGTGCCGTTCTGCTGGCCTCTCATCATTTCTCTCCTCTGCCATCCTGCTGGCTGTCAGTCACCATCCACTGCCATCCACCTCTTGGCTGTGACTTCTAGTCTCAAATTATTTCAGTGCCCAGTGATTTCACTCTTAGCAGCAGGATGGAACACACACAACTTCAACACCATTAATATAAGACAAGAAGCTCTTAATGATGCCCATTGAGCTCGGTTCTTTGTAAAGTCTCTTTGGGTGGGTGGGTGAAATGGGTCAAACCAGGCCAGGAAAGGGAGGGTGTGCCGCCTTCCGATGAGAACGACCTTCCCTCCCCACCTCTTATAGAGCTCTGAAAGTCAAGCTGCTGCTTAGCAAGGTTTTGTCTGCTAACGGTGAGCCCTTTCCTTTGCAACGAGTTAGTACAGTCCTACTTTTCTGTATTCCCACAAAATTACACTAATTGACAACCATATTTCAGCCATCCCTACATTGAATACAAAGATGGCTGGTGTTGGGTTGCAAATTAAGTGGATGACAATGAGCAAAACGCCACTGCATTAATATAAGACAAGCAAAATAGGAGCAAACTGTATTTCCATAGCCACACCCAGGGTGTGCTTAGACTGCAGGCTTTTTTCGAATGACCTAGGTGTAGCAAGACCTGAGGGAATGCTTCCCTTACAGCTAGTTGGAAGGTGGAAGAGGCTTTCGAAAGAGGCTTGCAGTCTAGATGTAGCCCATCGGTGTCTCTAGACTACAGGGTTTTTTTCGGAAAAAAATGGCCTTTTTTCGAAAAAGCTTCCCCTGCATCTAGATTGCTGCCGCGTTCTTTCGAAAGTAAATTGAAAGAACGTGGCAGTTTTTTCAACCATGATAAACCTCATTTTATGAGGAAGAATGCCTTTTTTTGAAAATGCTCTTTTGGAAAAAGGCATTCTTGAATGCAAACAGGGCTTTTGCGAAAGAGAGCGTCCAGAAGTGGTTGCAGTCTAGACGCTCTCTTTCGAAAGAGGCTTGTAGTCTAGATGTACCCACAGGGTCTCTTCCACCTTCCAACTAGCTGTAAGGGAAGCATTCCCTCGGGTCTTGCTACACCTAGGTCATCAGAGGAAAGCTGAGTTGTTTGTATTTTTGGCTTTGGGGGTTGTTTTTTAATAGCATTAGCACCTCTCCAGTGAGTGCAAATGGGTTTAGCAGCTGCTATTCCATTGAAACAAATGTGAGTGGAAATTCTTGCCCATCTTGGCGTTGCTATTTCACTCTGGTGTGTTTTGTTTTTCTTTCTTTTTAATGTTAAAGTGTATTTGAGGAACTTCAAATTCAAGGTCTGTCTGAAACGACAAGAAGGACACCAAAGTGGAGATCTCTGGATGCTACCCTACCGCCTTTAATCCTTATCACTTTGCTATCAGCCCAGTAAGTCCAATTATCTATTACCAGTACGGGGCAGTATTCAGTGCCTCAGAGACAGATGGAACAAACACTGCAGTACGCAGATACAGGCTAACTTCTCCTCAGGGAAGATTCCCTCCTGACCACTCCATAATTAGAGATTATCTTGAGTCCTGAAATATGAGAGTTTATATCCCTTCCCCAATTCCAACCCTTTTTTGGGGGGGAGGGGAGGTGGCTTTTGACAGTATAATTCTCCATGCAAATTAGTAATCCATTTTGAATCCTGCTGTGCCCTTGGTGGTGAGTGTTGTAGGCTGTGTGCAACATTTCCTTTGATCTATTTTGGATTTTCCAGCTTTCAGTTTCTTCAAAGGTCCCTTTGTTTTGAATCATCCCATCAAACTGTAGAAGACAACCCTGTGTGGATACAAACTGTGTATCCGCATCCATAGTCGCAAAAAATGAACCGTGGATAGCCGCTTTGACAGCCGTAGATGCAGATACCCACAGAGATAAAGCCGATATGTGCGGATTTGCAGGGCTCCAACTATGTGTGAATGGGTGTAACGTGCTTTCGGTGCCCCTATCAGAGATCATGACGCCCTGCCATATGATGGTGTCCTTTTGAAAGAGAAAAGCAGCAAGTTCAGACCTTCGGGAGTTGCGTAGGCAGGCCTCTCAGGAGCATCTACTGGCAGAATGAGTGAGAATTGGTCCTCCAGTGGCTAGAAGGGCTAGTAGTAGGCAATGGCCAATCTGGGCCCAGAAAGCCAGATAAAAAGGGTTCGCTCCTTCTTCCAAGGGCCAGGTCTGGCTGATATTGGAACAGAAGACGCTTCCCATGTGCACTTAAGAAATATGGCCAATTCAGGGGTCTAATTTAAACAGCATTTTGGCTGGCCCATGGACATTTGCCCAGGAGACCGTTTTCAGTTAAGTGTTAGATCATTTTTCATAAAAAGGAAGCATGTCCCAACCAGCCTCCTGGGCACATTCAAAGTGAGCAGCTAATCCACAGTAAGTAATTTATGTGATGAATTTGTCCTTGTTCTGGTTGTGAATGGCCTGTGAGCAGTTAGGATAACTGTGTATAATTATCCGTCTGTTAATAGCTTGTGAATCTCTGTGGCTATTGAGAATTAGCGTGGCCCAGGATGGTGCTGATTGGGCATATAGCGTCATGTGATGCTGTTTCTGTTCCTTGTTTGGACGGACCATATTGGTTTAGTTTGGTGTTTAGCATGAGCAGTCGCATTGATGAGCATGACAGGTTGTGACTCTCCACCGCAGCGCCTCCTGTTGGTTACTCGGGAATTAGCGCCTCAGCTTTGGAGTGCCCCCTTCTGGCCAGTGTCTCACCCGGCCTCACTCCACGCTCTGTCTTTGCTCCAGACCCACGTCGCTCCCAGGACCGTGGTGTCCAGCATCCGTCACACTGGTCTCTCAGCCCGCTTCTGGGGATATCAGCAGTCCTCAGTCTCACACCTGTCATCTTGGCCAACCGCAGCCTCAGTCTAGCCTCTCCTCTCAGGGGCAAGCCACAGTCCGTAAAGGCCACTCCTCAGTGTGGCAAGATGCGATGCCAGGGAGAAGGGGGGGAGACCCACGCCCGCCCATTACTGTGGGTCCTGGCCCAGGGACCCTCTGGTGGCAGCCTTGTCCGGCCCTCCTCCTCTCCCTGTTCCTTGGGCCACTTCTCCTACGACCCCTGTGACTCCCTGGCCCTTGCATCAAGGCTACAGCATGGGAGGTGCAGGTTGGAGCCTCTCTCTCTAGCTCCACTCAGCTTGCCCAGCGCTGCTGCTTCTACGGTGCTTCCGCCTGGGAACTAGACCTTCACCCTCCCTGCTCAGGACCCAACTGCTCTGTCTCCCTGGTTGGCCAGGGCTCTGCACAGGCTCCCTCAGCCTGCTTGAACCTCTTCTGGCCACTCCAGTGAATCTGAACTTTTTCCTTTCTGGGTAATCTAATCCCTTAACATTCCTGCCAGGAAACTCATTCACGGACAACGAACATCAAGTTAGTTTAAGGAGTAGTTTATTATTACTGAGATTTATTTTGCAGTAGCACCTAACAGCCACCAGCCCTCTGGTCCCATTGTGCCGGGTGCTACACAAACATAGGACAGTCCCTAAGCTTCAGTAGCGCCTAGAGCAGGGGTGGGCAATAATTTTTGGTGGGGGGGCCACTCCAAGATTTTGGAAAGTGGTCAAGGGCTGCCCTTTTCTGCGGAGGAGGTGCAGGGTCTAGGATGGAGGTTGGGTGCAGAAGGGCGCACGGGGTAAGGGAGTGGAGTGCAGGAGACAGTGTGAGGTCTGAGAGGGAGTTTGGGCAAAGGAGGGGTTTGTGACATGGGTCAGGGGATTAGGGTGTAGGGTCAGGGAGGGAGTATGGGTTCAAGAGAGGATTCTGGCCTGGGGGAGGGGGGATCTAGGAGGGGGTGCAAAGTCTGGGAGGGAATTGTGACCTGAGAGAAGGGGGAAAAGGGGTGCAGACTGCAGAGGGTTTGGGTGGTGACCTGGGGCAGGGGAATGGGGTGCAGGGTCTGGGAGAGTATTTGGGTGCAGGAGAGGATTCTGGCCTGGGGGAGGGGTATAGGGTGGGGTAAAGGGTCTGGGAGGGAGTTGTGACGTGGGGCAGGGTGTGCAGAGGGTTTAGATGGTGACCTGGAGGAGGGAGCTGGGGTGTAGGAGGGGCTGACGTGCCAGGGCAGGCTCTGGCTGGGATGCGCTTATCTAAGTGTCTCCCGGCCAGCAGCCCTGCAGCACCCCCACGGCAGGCTGGGCTCCCTGCCTGCTGCAGCCCCAGATGGCTTGAAACTGCAGGCTGCTCCCTCCGCATGGCTCTTAGCTCCGGGAGAGGGAAGAGGCTTGCGTTGCCCCCTCCCCTAGGCCAATTTCTCAGCTCCAATTGGCTGGCTCTTTCGAGCCAATAGGAGCTGAGGATTGGGCTGGAGGCAGGGAGTTCACACAAAGCCTCCCCCTGCCTGCAGAGCAGAGAGTCATAGGGACTGCACTTTAAACTGCGGCAGCCTGAGGGTCCTTGCAGGGTGGTCCACAGGCCAGATCCGGTGGCTTGGTGGGCTGGATTCGGCCCTCGGGCCGAATTTTGCCCAGCCTGGCCTTGAGGGCCAAACATGAGAGGCTGTATTGTGCTTGGAGCCCTGCATATTGCACATGCACATAGGAAGATATAATCCCCACCCTAACGAGTTCATAGGCTAAATAGTCAAGGCAGATGAAGGATGGGAGGAAAAACTAAGGCACAAAAGTGGGTGACTAGGGCTAGCAGGGACTCACCCCCTGCCCCCACCCCACCCCAATCTATCTACCTACTAGCTCAGTGGCTGCCAGACTCCGTGGTACCTACGCCCAGCTCAGCAAAGCCCTGATGTGCACCATGTGATGCTGCGATGGGCTCTTTGAGCCTCCTGCTAGTCCAATTCCAGGCCTCCCATTACAGAAAGGACGAGAGTCCAGCAGAGGGCAGCAAAAATGTTGAGGGGGCTGGAGCACATGACCTAAGAGGAGAGACTGAGGGATTTGGGTTTGTTTAGTCTGCAGGAGAGCAGAGTGAGGGGGGATTTGAGAGCAGCCTGCAACTCCCTGAAGGGGGATTCCAAAGAGGATGGAGAGAGGCTGTTCTCAGTGGGGGCAGAACAAGGAGCAATGGGCTCAAGTTACAGTGGGGAGGTCTAGGTGGGACATTAGGAAAAACTCTTTCCCTAGGCGGGTGGGGAAGCGCTGGGCTGGGTTCCATAGGGCGGGGGTGGAGTCTCCACCCCTAGAGGTGTTTAGGTCCCGGCTTGGCAGAGGATGATTGAGTTGGGGTTGGTCCTGCCTTGGGCAGGGGGCTGGACTCGACGGCTCCTGAGGGCTCTTCCCACCCTGTGAGCCTGTGATTCTACGATAGGAGCCCGGAGGCCGGAGTGGAGAGCTGGGCTAGGCCAGCGCTGACGGCCAGAGCCAACTCACTGCTGTTTGGATTTGCTCTCCAAGCAGAGCTGGGGTGGGAGCAGGGGGCCAGGCAGGCTTGCACGGCAAATCTCAAGCCTAGTGGGACAGGAACTGAGTTGCCATTGTGTAGGGTGAATGCAGATTGGGCTCGTTCTTCACCCCCCAGCTACTTCCCATCCCCCATTTTTATCCTCGGCCTGTGGGCATAGGAAGGTGAAGTGACCTTCGCCACCGTCACACAGCTGGGCAGTGGCAGAGGCGGGACTCGAATCCAGGTCTCCTTCCTCTATCCAGTAGCCTGCGCTGCCTCCCGAAATCCAGGTCTGCTCTTTGGCAAAGGTGTTGCGCTTCCTGCCGAAGGAGTGGTAGTGTTGCCCGGAGGTCACAGACCAAACTCACAGGCAGGGGAGCCGACGATTGCTGGGAGCAGGGGGTCACATGCTCAGGCCCTTTTGGAGACGAGCCTTATGGTACTCAACAGCCAGCTGAGCAGTAGCATTGCCATGAAGGTCTGGCCCTGCTTGCCTGGGGGGAGGAAAGGGGAAAGATGCCTGGAAGAGTCTGGCGATCAAAGTGAGGGGAAAAGCCGGCAAATCTCCCTAGCTGAGAAGTGCAGTGAAGTCCCTTTGCAGCAGGAGGTGCAATGACAAAGCCTCTTTCCTTGGTTGTGCAATAATTCCTGCGCTAGGAGAAGATACTGGGGACCGCTGATGCAGAGAACTCAGTCCAGGAAGTCCGTGCAAGACGTGTCTACATTAGCCGTGCTTTCGCGCTGTATTTGCATCCTCCTCCTCCGCAGCAGGCGAGCGGCTTGTGTTTACTGGGCACTATTCCCTTCTGAGTTACGCCAGTGCACCCCTCCGCCCACCCTGGAAGTCCTTGGGGTTCTACCAAGTGTTTCTGAGAGGGAAAGTCTGGCCCGGAGCGGGTTCATTAGTCAAAAGCTGGCCTGGGCTCTGAAATGTGGTCATTAGCGTTACTAATTCCATGGTCAAAAAGCGAGAGACGAATGTCGAGTAATCACCATGCGCATTTGCCAAGAGGCTTCATTAAAAGATAACAGATGCTTTAAGGATAAACTAGATTTAACAGTTCTGTGGGATTATTCATTTGTTTTAAATATGTCTGCTGCCACTGAAAACTGCAGGACTATGGGCCCATTCATAACTGTGGCCTCAGTTATGCTAACAAACGTATTATGTAAATTTTCCGTGGCTGAAGAATTCACGCGGCCGGGTCCTGGAGAATCGAGGTGCCCTCGGAATGGGAAAAGCACTCTGCATTTCCATAGCTGTCAAAGGGACTTCAGGCTGTTGGAGCCTTATTAGTCTTGTCCTAAATTGGAGGAAGCGACTCATTCTGTGCAAGTTTCTAGACGGTGCTTGGTGCTGCCGTGAGGACCGGGGACGGAACTTGATGGTCTCTTCCAATTCTAGTGTTCTATGATTCCACATAATCAAAGCAACTCCCACATCTGGTGTGCTGAGGGGTTGCACCTCTGGATCATTGAGACAAAACTAGATGTCCAACTACGCTCCCTCTTTGAGTAGTGAGGGACCAGAGTGGCTCACCAGAGTTCCCACACAGTTTCTCTTGCTCTGAGCTGTAGGACCACAGGGCAAGCTGGGAGCTGTCCTCAGGCAACATGGTAATAGGGAAATTACATCAAAACGCTGCCTTTTCACAGACCACAGGGAGAGCTGGAAGGAGTCCCTGTCTCTGCACGGCCTTTCCTAGAGATAGTGGGTGAGTAGAGCAGAAAGAAACCAGGTCTATTTTGTAGTCAAACCAAAGGAAGTTTTTCTTCACTCAGCGCATAGTCAACCTGTGGAACTCCTTGCCAGAGGATATGGTGAAGGCTAGGCCTTTAGCAGGGTTCAAAAAGGAGCTAGATAGATTCGTGGAGGTTGGGTCCATCAATAGCGATTAGCCTGGATGGGTAGGAATGGTGTCGCTAGCCTCGGTTTCTCTGGAGATGGGTGACAGGAGAGGGATCATGTGATGGTTCCCTATTCTGTTCACTCCCTCTGGGGCATCTGGTTTTGGCCAGTGTCGGCAGACAGGACACTAGGCTGCATGGACCATAGGTCTGACCCAGTCTGGCTGCTCTTATGATCTTAGTCGTTTTTTAAAATGGCTCTGGGAGTATCGGAAGAGGACCTGAGACTGTGCCGGTTTCTCTCCCTTTCAGCGGTGCTTAGCATAAAGGTATCCCGACAAAGGATTTTTTAAATTTGTTTGTTTATTTATTTGCTTCTTCCAAACATTCCTGAGACTTTACCCGTGGTGCTGGGCTTGTGATGCTACGGCATGAAAGACAGAGGAAACCCTCGCCATTCGCATTCCCACATCCCCTCTGAATGGCGAAAGCTGTGGCTCCCGGCCCCGACGTGAGCTCTCGGCAACTTCTGAACTCACCATGGGGCTGGGGGCTCTGGGGAACTCGCTGCAGCTGGGGAACTCACCATGGCTCCTGGCAGCCACGGGGAACACCCTGCAGGAGCTAGGAGCAGAGGTAAGTTTCCCACGGCTCCCAGCCCCCGCCACCCTCCCCTCAGCCAGAACAAGAGACCCACGAATACGCAGAACTGTGAGTAGCGATTCTGCGAATCGCGAGGGGCTCCTGTACACACAAGACACCTAGATGATTTGCACGGTGCCTGGTGCCACCTGCCAGTTAAATTCCCTTTGCAGTTATTTTTATACCGTTTCTCTTTTGTGAAAGGCTTTTTCTTCAAAGACAGTTTGCCTTCCATGACCGGGGCACGGTTGCTTACTATGTATCTGGCTGAGGATCTGACAGCTGCTTTTCCAGCACCAAACTGATAGCGTGGAGCTGTACTTCCAGTGTAGGCGGCCTAAATTAGGAAGAGTTCACGAATTCCCCGCGTGTCTCAAACCAAACAGGCTGATCTAAACCAGCACCCAACGCTCCTCAGTTTTGACTCACTCCTGATTCAGACAAAGCCCCTTGGGAGTGATTGGGATTTGACATACATTGGTGTAAATCATGAATCATTCCTTGGAAAGCAGCAGGAGCTGGAAGTCGGAATGTGAGGGTTCACCCTCCGGTTGCTAGTCTGAGTAGATGGCCTTGCCACCGTGTCGATGCTGCTCTTGTGACCCAGGTTAGCCAGATGAAAACTGGCACATTTATGCCACCCCGTGCGACAGTCACACTTGGCATTGCCAAGGGGAGAGATGTGGCTTGGCCAGAAGCATTCGGAGGCTGCTGCCTCCCAGTATCTCCAGGAGCCCTGGTCTTCTAAGGGCTTTATTTGGAAATAACCCCCCTTAGGTCGAATGAATACGCAGAGCGTCCACACAACCAAGCCTGTTATTTCAAAATAACGGGCCGCTTATTTTGAAATCTGTCCTCCCGCTTTCCTCGGGGAATAACGCTAGTTTCAAACTCGTTATTTCGGAATAGCAGTCGTGTGGACGCTCTGGTGCTGCTATTTGGAAGTAACGACTCCCCAGAGTCATTTGAACTAATTACACCCCAGTGCTCCCTGGGGCTCTAAGTCGAGGTAGCATGTCCCCAGTCAGGGAGCCTGCCTTGGACTCATTTGGAGGCTTCCCCGTAGTGTGGACGCGCTATTTCGATTTTGTTACTTCGGGCATTATCAAATCGATTTTAGTTACTTTGAATTAGTTTCCTAGTGTCGACGTGCCCTGAGGGCAGCTGGGATTTGGGTGGCACTACGGGCTCCAGCGGAGTCTGGGCACAAAGGGGGGAAGGACAGGGAGGGGTAAAACTGTGTAGCCATGATCTGATTGCAGTGGGCAAAAAGAGCAGCATTCTGGCATGTGCATTGCCCAGCTGTGGTCAGTGTCAGGAAAGCTGGGGAGGGAGGCAGAGGGGGGAGGGAGGACGTCTCAGGGTCAGTCAGAGGTGAAAGTAACATAAATTTCTTATGGGTACTGTGGTATCCCCTTTCCCCCCATTCTCCAGGGTGTCTGGGGGCCCAGGGAGGTTGGGGGATTGAGCTACAACAGTACCTGTAAGAAATGTAAGTGTGGGGTGGAGTGTCGGGGCTCAGTGTAGGTGGTTGTGGTGGGTGTGGGTGGACTCAGGGCATGAGGCGGGGGTACCTAAATACTGTTAGGGGCCTAGCTCATTTAAATCCAATGGCACAGAAGAGCTTAAGTCCCATTTCCAAAAGTTGCTGAGGCCAGGGCTGCAGTACAGACCTATATCGGTGTAAGGGTGTTGCCCTGGCGTGTGAAAAAGCCACACTCCTGAGGGACGTGGTTATCCCATACAAGCCCCCTGTATAGGCAGCATGTTGTGGACGGGCGTTTCTCCCATCGACATAGCTACTGCTTCGCGAAGAGATGGATTCACCACACCAATGGAACCTCTCTCTTTGGCCTGGTAATGTCTTCCCTAAAGTGCTACACCTGTGCGGCTGAAGCGCTGTAGGTGAAGAGAAGGCCTTATGTAACCACCACCAGGTGGATTTGAACCTCTGGAGCTTAGTGTAGGAGCCTCTATTGCTTGAGCTAAAAACCAGCTGCCTCTCAGCTTAGGCTGTAGAGCTCCCTTTTTCTTGTCTCTCGCTGTAAGTGGTCTAAGTGCCACTGCATGGGACAGTGAACCACACGGGCCCTACGTCTACATTGGCATGATCTTGCGCAAATACTCTTTAATGCAAGAGTTTTTGCGTTAAAGTATTTGCTCAAGAGAGCATCTACACTGCCTTTGCACAAGAGATGTGCTTTTGCACAAGAGCATCCGTGCCAGTGTAGACACTCTCGTGCGCAAGAAAGCTCCGATGGCCATTTTAACCATCGGGCTTTCTTGCTCAAGAAATTCATGTTGCTTGTCTACACTGGCCTCTTGTGCAAGAACAGTTGTGCAAGAGGGCTTATTCCTGAGCGGGAGCATCATAGTTCTTGTGCAAGAAGCACTGATTTCACACATTAGAACGTCAGTGTTCTCACGTAAGAACTCCCTGCCAGTGTAGACAGGCAGCAATGTAGACACAGCCTAGGTGTGTGGGTTGCACTTAGACACCTGTTTAGTCAAATGATGCCTGTTCTTCCCAGCAGAAAGATATCCCCGCTGCATAAGTCATGAGAGATATTTGGCCACGTCTCAGTTTAATGTAGGTTAACATGTATACAGTTGTGGATTTATGGTTTCCCTCCCCTCAGCTGCAGGGCTTCTGTGATATCCGCAATGAAAGCAATACCTTCGTGAGAGCAGGAAACGATTAGAGTCCTGAAAGTTTTGGTTAAGCCCATAAAGAGCTACAACAAATAGGCAGCCAGCACACAGCAGGTACCGGGCGCTGGCTGCCAGTTCCCAGCTATAAAAACACATCACTCGGACGGTTCACACAACATGCACAGATGCAGTGTAAATGGCTGCCAACGAGGAGGAGGAGAAAAGAAAACCTTCTGGATAGGAAAGGAGAGGAATTGTGCATTGCTTCCCAAAACACAAATAGGAGCTTGACATGCAGTTGAAGCTCTTCTGGCAAACACAATGTATGGATGGGAAGCACATTAGTAGATTTTCCTACTCTGGAGTATGAACATGTTAGTGGGTCCATTGAAATGATGGCAAATTGCCCACAGCACGGTTGGGAGAGCTTTTTTGGGCCGGGAACCACTAACTCAGAAAAATCAGCCGGGGGCTGCACAAAAGCAAGAAGCAACAAAAAAACAAAAACTAAGCCCCTCGCAGTGCAGGCTCCCCACTGTTTCGGGTAGGGGGGAAGCCCCGAGCCTCAGGGACTGAATCCAGGCAAGCTGGGGGCTACATCTGGCCCCCAGGCCTTAGGTTCCCCACCCTGGCCTATGGCATAACTCACTTACTGTGTAGGCACATTTTTGATCTGCCCCTGTGTAATCAAGACGGATTCCACTGAAATCAATGCAGTGACATCAGAACCGAGGTCCAACTTATGCCGGTCCAATGAATGATCTTTGGAGACGTAGAATATTAAATGCTGAAAATGGACCTGGATCAAAGCCCTGGACTTTATGGAAGTTCTGACCCAGCAGCAAACTTCACAGCTGCACCCTAATGGCTCTGAGACCGATAAAATCTTAGATTGGAATAGGGATGTTAAATTGTGAGTAATTGACTAACTGAATAGTCGATTATCAGAGGGGTAGCCGTGTTAGTCTGCATCTGACATGCATCTGACGAAGTGGGGCTTTGCCCATGAAAGCTTATGCTCCTACACTTCAGTTAGTCTATAAGGTGCCACAGGACTCCTCGTCGCTTGAATAGTCGATGCAATTGTATCGACTATTTGCTTAGTCAATAGGGAGCCTCCGCCTTTGAAGTGTAGCAACAACCCTTGAACTGTTGCTACACTTCAAAGGCGAAAGCGCTGTGGGGTGCACAAGCCCAGAGGGGCAGACCCCCACTGGCCCGTGCTTCCCATGGCGTTTCAAAGCAGCAGCACCACATGGAGCCCGGGCTCTGTGCAGCGCTGATGCTTTGAAACGCCACGGGGAGCCCAGTGTCAGGCTGCATGTGGCGTTTCAAAGTGGCAGCGCTGCATGGAGCCTGGGATCAGCTGGGGACTCCCGCAAGGCCTTTGAGAGTGTGGGGTCATTTTCCAGGATAGATTGTAGATCGTTGATAATGCGTTGGAGGGGTTTAAGTTGTGGGCTGTAGGTGATGACCAGTGGAATTCTGTTTTCTCTTCTTGACCTGTCTTGAAGTAGTTCATGTCTGGATATTCTTCTGGCTCTGTCAATCTGTTTTTCCACTTCTCCGGGTGGGTATTTCAGTTTTAAGAATGCTCTGTATAGATCCTGTAGGTGTTTGTCTCTGTCTGTGGGATTGGAACAAATCCGGTTGTACTTTAGGGCCTGCCTGTAAACAATAGATTGAGAAATGTGTCTGGGATGGAACCTAGAGGCATGAAGATAAGTGTAGCGGTCATTAGGTTTCTGGTATAAGGTGGTGGAAATGTGTCCATTGTATACTTGTACTGAAGTGTCAAGGAAATGGATCTGTCATGTGGACTCATTGATGGCGAGGTGGAAGTTGTTGAAAGCCCTGTGAAATTCTTCCAGGGTCTCTTTCCCGTGGGTCCATATGATGAAGATGTCATCAATGCAGCGTAAGTAGAGTAAGGATACTAGGGGGTGAGAGCGGAGGAAACATTGTTCAAGGGCAGCCATAAAGACGCTGGCCTATTGTGGGGCCACGCGTGTGCCCATGGCTGTGCCGCTGAATTGAAGATACAAATTGTCTCGGAATCAGAAGTAGTTGTGGGTGAGGACAAAGTCGCAGGTGTCAGCGGGGATGGTGTTTGTGACAGCCTGTAATCCATCTTTGTCTGGAATGTTGGTGTAAGGAGCTTCTATGGCCAGGATGGTGTTTTCAGGAAGATGACTGATGTTCTGTAGCTTCCTCAGGAAGTCGGTGGTGTCTCGAAGATAGCTAGGAGTGCTGGTAGCATGAGGTCTGAGGAGAGAGTCAATATAGCCACATAATCCTGTTGTAAATTCAGAACTTTGTTAGACACTAAAAATCATGGCCCCCAGAGAGCCTTTGGATTTACGGTTTATTGAACAACCAGCAACCCTGAACTTCTGAACTTCTGAACTCAACGCCTGTGGGAGGCAAACTCCCAGCCAGATCAGGGCTCCTGGCTCAGTTACAGCAACCCACCCTGTGCACATCCCATCAGCAGCTCTAGGAAGTCGTGAGACCGCCCCACCACCCGTCAACCTCCTCCTGGCATGGGCCAAGGGGGCCGTCTAGCACACCAGGAGCAAGGTCCTGGACTGGGGATGCTTTGTGGCTGTGGGGCCTAGTCCCACATCTCCCCTAGGTCACATTTCCAGGCACAATTCCTCTGGGCCGGGTCCACTGGAGGAGCAGTGGGTGCTGTCTGCTTGGTGTCCCACTCTGGCTTCGGAATTGGACTCTGTAACCCTCCCTGCCATCCCTGTTTCTTCGTTTGTTGAGGCCTGGACTCAGTAGCTCCTCCCCTTAGGCTGGGGGCGGGGGGGTCCTTTAAGAGGCACAATGGCTCACCCCTATAATAAAGCCTGCAGTGCCACAGCCCATGGGCAGGCTGCAGTAGTCGGTCCTGGACGGGGTCCTGGGTCAGACGACCCCTCGGCACAGGTACCCTTCTTGCCAGAGCTGTACGTTATTCTGTGCAACAGCACCGCTCGGCGAGGAATGCTCCTGCTGCCTTGCGGGTTTAGGGACACCTCAGGCTTCCTCCCTGCCTTTGAGCCTTTCTCTGCTCCTGTCCTGCCCCAGCCGTCCCCGTGCCCTCTCCCAGCCCCGCCCGGGCCGTCCCCGTGCCCTCTCCCAGCCCCGCCCGGGCCGTCCCCGTGCCCTCTCCCAGCCCCGCCCGGGCCGTCCCCGTGCCCTCTCCCAGCTCCGCCCGGGCCTTTTCCGTGCCCTGTTCCAATCCTGCTTCAACCTTGACTCCCAGGCTTGTGGACTGATTCCAACCTGGCTTCACCTTCGGCCTGCTTCCGGACTGGGACTAGGATCCTACTTTGGCTTTTCCTATGGGCTCTGTCCCAACTCTGACCTGTGCCCAGAGCCCAGTTTCAGCCCTGCCCTCAGACCAGTCCCAACTCGACATCCAGCTTTGACCGTTGGCACCTGCTCTTGACCCCTGCTCCAAACGCCACGTCTGACCGCCTCGAGCCCAGAGCCTGCCATCCTGTGAGGTGTCACTGAACCATTTCTGAAACAAATTTTGTTTGGTTTTTAGTTGAAAAAAAAAATGTTGTGGCAAAAAAGCCAAAGTGTTGATGCAAATGGATTTTCCCCCCCATTTTCATCAATATGTTTCATGGAGGAAACCCCTCACTCCCATTTTCCAACCTGATTCCCGGTGTGAATCTTTGTGAAACATTTATGTTTAAAATTTATTCTGCCTGGAGGCAGTAGACTTTGTGTTTTTTCTTCTTGTCCTTATTTGGGACCCATCCCCCCTCCGCCCCAGTCCACCAACAGCTTGCTCACTTGAGCTAACTTTTGCCAGCTGTGAATACATGGATGTTGGGAGAAACCTAGAGGGAGATACGACCACCTGGACTCAACCCATGCATCCTTTAAGCCAGGGCTACTCAAATTTGGAAGCCCTGGGGGCCACAGTGATACAGAATATGCCAAAGGCCGCAACTTAAATGGGCATGAATAGAAAGATTAAGGCAAGACTACACAACACGCAGGCCCCATTTAAGTCCATTCTGATGACCCATCTGACAGAACTTTTAATGAGGAGTGACAGTCCAGGAATTCGGCTACTAAAACGCGTATCAACAGAAGATCATTATATTGACTCACCATTGTGGGGCTGTGTGACGGGGCGAGGGCACCCTGCACTTGGGAAAACCCTGGACCATGCCGTAGGGAACAAGCAGCGGGCCCAGAGAGCGCCGGTTAGGCGGCGAGACCGGCAGGTTTGGGACTGATCGGGGGGAAGAGTGGATGCGGTGCGAGGGGGCAGGAGACGAATGGCTGGGGACGCATGGGGATGACGTCATTGGCCGTGCCACAGGGATGATGCCGAAGGGAGTGCCCGAGGGTGCGGGGGTTATGATGTCACCAGCTGCCTTGGTGGGGAATTTAAAAGGGGGTCTGGAACAGGAAGGAGGGGGGAGGAACGAGAACAGAAAAAGGGATGTGGTGCAAGAGAACAGCGGGAAAGACCTGGACAGGGGTGAGGCAAGTGGTGAGTCCTACCCCGTGTCATGTAGGAACTAGCTCTGGTGGTGGTGGAAGAGGTGGCCCAGGGCAGGGCCATGTAACCCGTGAATGGGTGGGTTTAGGGGTTACAGCCCCATTCGCCGAGCAGGAATAAAACTCCCTGCCTTAGGACCAGGGCTTGGAATGAGGGCAGGCCTGAGTCCCCTTTTCCCATCACCAGGAGCGATCCTTAAATCCCTCCACAGGGAAGAGTTTAGAGGGCGACAGAGCTCTGTCCAGGTCTACCGGGGTGCAATAGCTCAGATGGCCGGGAGTCGGCTGAGTTGGGACAACATTTCTGGGGGAAAAGACCCGTGGGACTAGGTGCATGATAAACCACATCGGGGCAGCCGCCGGGCCTCTAGGGGGAACGTTGTACAGGCGTGTTCCCACTGGAGGCCATGCTCAAAGGATCCCATCCGCGGGCTGCATGTTAAACCCTGCATAAACTCAAACCGCACTGTGGGCCACAAACAAATGAGCCGCAGGCCACATGTTGAGTAGCCCCACTTTAAAAGGTCAGAACAGATGAAAACAAAGAACCGTTTTCTACCCAACGATCTGTGAAGTGAAGAATGAATTAAAACACACCGCGATCTCTGACTAGAATGGCTTTCAGCTTTGTTGGTAAAATTTTCCACTTTTACCACATACAATAGATTAAGAACCACTCCTGCCTCATCTTCTCAGTAGAAACAAACACACCACATCTTGCTTAAACACCACTGATTAAAATGTGCTTCAGGACAATCCATAATAACAAATACAGCCTCCTATCTCAGGTTTTGAACCAGTGTCCATCACGGGCCTTCTTGCTCTCTATGGGTATGTCTACACTACCACCCTAGTTCGAACTAGGGTGGGTAATGTAGTCATTCGAGGTTGCAAATGAAGCCCGGGATTTAAATATCCCGGGCTTCATTTGCATCTTGCCGGGCGCTGCCATTTTTAAATCCCCTTTAGTGCGGACTCCGTGCCCACGGCTACACGCGGCACGGAGTAGGTAGTTCGAATTAGGCTTTCTAATTTAGGCTTTCTAACGAGGTGTAACGGTAGTTCGAATCCCGGGCTTCATTTGCAACTTCGAATGACTACATTAATCACCCTAGTTCGAACTAGGGTGGTAGTGTAGACATACCCTATTAGATCGACAAAGCAAGCTCACTAATGGAATTCTTGGGGCACGCACTCCCTTTCCCATCCTTGTGTGAGCCAGCACGCCGGAGACCGCTCCTGCTCTGTTGTTTTTTTAATACTGCAATTTCCTGAAGAATCATCTATTTTTTTCAAATATATTTTCATAAAAAACACTCCCTAGATCAGTGCATTTCACGTCCTGCCTCTTGTGGAATGACCCCTCGGCTTTTGTGTGGTGTGACATTATTATTGGGATGTTTGAATTCTGTCATTATTGTTTAATATCTCTGTTCACCTCTCAAAGCCACTGTCATGCAGAAGTCGCCGTGTGCCCAAAGTCTGCAACGTGCGCATGAATTGATTTCATTCCATAGGCAATTGATTTCTCTGTCCATTTGCTTTTGTTCTTGGACTATGCCATGGAAATGCTGCTGGAAAAACCTCTGCAGTCAAAAAGAGGTTAGGTGCCTGGTTATTGGGATTCTAATTTGCAGGAGTTTCGTTCCACTCTTTTTTTTTTCCCCTCTTGGAGATCTCGCTGTTTTCGCAGATGGTGGAAAGATTGTGTGGTCGAGCCTGTCAGCCATTAAAAAACCCTTCAGAAACCAAACCAGCGTGGCGCCAGGCATGCCATAAGTATCTAGTGGGAAATGCTCTGAAAAAGCCACCTGATCTCTGTTTCTAAAAATTCTCCTGTTATGCAATACAGCCAGGCAGGCTGGTAAAGCAGATCATGATTCACATGACTAGCAAGTACCTGGTGTCGAATATTTGAAACAAGTGCCCTCTGCTGGATAGAATCCGACTTGCCCGGGTGTCTAATTGTAACGTCCTTTAAGAGTTCGACAGTCGAGTTTCCTGGGTCCTTTTCTTTTCTCAAGACGGAGCCAAATATCATTAGTTTTTCTGTCTTCCTCATCCAAAGACGGGCTGGGCACGCTGATTTTGTTTCTAGGCTTTGATATGGTTGAAGAGTTCCATGTGATCTCCTCCTGTGGCTGCCAGACATTCAGAGACCTATTACTTCTCCAGCTTCTGCAATGGCGAGTCTCTCTCTGCTCAGTGAGTAGAGGTCTCTGAAACAGACGGCCCTGAGTCATAGCCTTTGTGCCACATATTTGTTCCACCTGTGTCCCATCACCTGCAAAAAGGAGGGTGATGATATTGACCGGTATCATATTGCGTGGCCTAATTAGTCAGTCTTTGCCCATATGATTTTCAAAGAGCTAATTGCTTCCCTTAGAGCAGTGGTGGGCAGTCTGCGGCCCATGGGCCATGTGTGGCCCATTGGGGTTCCACGTGTGGCCCACGAAACATTTTGTTAACTGTTGCCCACACTCAGGGTTGCCAGATTCCTCTGGTTTCCTACCGGTATTACTAACATGCCACGCAGGTAAAGCCAGGGCACGTGAAGTGAGGTGCAAGCCAATTGCACACAACATTGACTATGAGAGCTGTGTGTGCCCTCTGCAGCCAGTTGGAAGACTGCCTTGCTTATGACAATCTTGTGGCCCGTTGAGATGAAGGGCCACTCATACAGCCCACTCACTAGCCTCCACTGCCCGTCACGGCCTTCGATCGACATGACTTGGCACCTGTTGATTTCAGTGGGAGTGGCACATAGCCAATTGAGGCCTGATCCCATGCCACTGACGTTTTCCCATTGGGTTTAGTGAGCACGGGATCAAGCCCTGAATGTGGAGGGCCAGTTACTGGCTCAGTGAATGCTGCAATGAGTCTGGAGTGACTCCACCAAGCTTAGAATGTGCTTCTCTGAACAGCACCATTCACCGCACATTAAGACCGTGTCAAGGGATACGTCTACTCTGCAACACGATTCCAAAATAATTTAGTCCACGTCTACACAGCAGGCAATTATTTTGAAATAGTGTCAAAATACTGTCAAGCTGGAGGACTTCTTACTCCCACTCCTGTAAGCCTCATTGTACGAGGAGGAAGGGAAGTCAGAGGAAGAGGGCTCTATTTCGAAATAAGTGCTGTGTAGACGCCCCCTGTTTGGAAATTGACGTAGCTTAATTTGCATAGCTTGTTTCGAGTTAAGCCCTGCAGTGTGGGTTCTAGTCCCGGGTCGTCCCTGGGGCTGGAGGGATAAAGGGCGCCCTGATGGCAAGGTGGGTGGGTTCCCACATGGCCTAGGGGATAGGGCACTCACCTGGTAAGCACAGGGTTGTGGGTTCTAGTCCCAGGTCAGGTCCTAGATTTCTTGGTCAAGTCCATGTGATTTCCCATTTCCAAGACAAAGCACTTTGTGGAGTTAAAGTGAATGCCCTTTGAGCACATGTGGCTACTTTGCAAGGACTCTTCCTCCCAGAGGGAGCCCAGCCTGATATGCAGAGCTGGATTTCCAAGCACAGGTTTCAGACAACCTCTTCCAGCACCAGGGGAAGGTGTCCAATGAAGGCTTCATGATGTCAGGGGCTTGTTGTGTGGATGGTGACTATATGAATACAAATGCTTGAGAAATCAGTGGAAAACAAAAATAACAAAGTAAATGGCCTTGGAACTACAAAGGGTCCAAGTAACATTGTGTTACAACACCATCCATCATTCCATGTCCATGGGCACGCTGTCCAAAAGTCCTAGCAGCTCTAGACACAACACGTAATTCCATCTGCTTGCAGTAAACAGCATGGAGCAGGCAACTTGGCTTTTAAATGTAACCCCTCTCGAAAGAGAGCAAACACAGTGGACAGCATTCTGTGGGACTTGTTGGTCTGTGTTTGTGCTGGATTTCCTACCTCCCTGGCAGCGGCGGCAAGAGGAAGAAAGCTTTTAGGGAAGTCAGCACTAAATACAAGCACTGTTGTATTTAAGTATCACACCGAGCTGAGGTCAGGGAGATCTAGACATTAGTCCCTGCTATGCAATAATGTGGAGATAAAAGATGAGTAAGAAGTTTATTATTGTAGGGGCTGATAACCAGCCAGGTGTCGAGAAAGCTCTAGGAAGTGATCCCAGTTGGGAAGTTAAGCGATGGCCACTACACCTGTTCAGTGTGAGGCCTGTGTGGAGCAGTGGGTCAGTCGCAGGCTGCAAGAGATTCAGGGGCCTTGTATTGACCAGAAGCCTGGAAAAGAGCTTCCCAGTTGGGTTTGAACCTCGCTTTTATCTGTTTTGGGTTATTGCCCATAACCCGGCCGGGAGGGAGGGAGGGAAAGCAGCCGGATTCTGATGCCCAGTTTGCGTCAATCAAGGCTGATCTACATCCTTCGCAATAGACCTCTGACCTGGGGAGAGTGACTTGGGCTCAGCCTCAGGGCTACTCAGTCCTGGGTTTAGAGCAGTGGTTCTCAAACTCTTTGGCCCACGGCCCACTCTGATCAGTGCAGACCTTTCTGTGGACCACCAGCCAACCGCCCATGATCACAAAATAGGTGCAGGAGGGGATGGTGGTGCAGGGTCTGGGTGGGAAGTAGGGTACAGGCAGGCCTGCAAACATGAGGGTGGGGGGAGAAAGAGGGCAATTTCCCTGGATTTGAGGGCTGGGGAGGGTCCAGCACCACAGTCCAGGAAGCACTAAGGACTGACAGCCCTTGGCTCCACCTCTTCCGGGAGTGCCCTGCGGCCACCGGTGGCTGTCAGCCCTTCTCGGTGGAGGAGCGGGCTAAGGGTGGGGAGTCTGGGTGGGAGGAAGGGTGCAGGAGCAAGAGAGGGTGCAGGAGCTGGCTGCTCCCAGGCACTGTGTCCCAGACATTGTCTCCTGCTGCTCCCATTGGCTGCAATTCTGGCCAATGGGAGCAGTGGGGAAAGTCTCCAGGCAACACTTCCCTGCACAGCTCTTCTTCCAGCCAGGAGGAGGGGCAACAGCACTGCGGGGAGCCGCTTCCTCCCCCTGCAAATCAGATCTGGATGGTCAGGCTTGGGGCTCCCTCCTCCCCACTGGTGCTCAAACCTCATGGGCTGAGCCTCGAGCAGCGGCCCTCCTGCAAGGCGTCCATGGACCACTAGTGGTTTAGAGGGACATCCGGAGCACAGCGGCAGCCTTCTCCCATGTTCATTGTGTCTGTCGTTTGCATTTGTGTGTGTGTGGTGTCCCGGGACAAAGGACGCTGCGTTGCTTCTGCCTCCCCAAGGCAGTTGGTGTAGCCGGGGACACGCTGGAAGTTCAGCAAGGGCGTACCTAAATCCCCACCCCTCAAGAATGGGCCAGTGGAAATCACAGCCCAGCTGGTCGGGGATGGGGAATTATTATTTGCCTTCTGGCAGCACATAGTTGGGACTGAGGCCTCCTCCCGGTGCGCAGCACACAGCAAGTTCACCACCTCTGTCATCATTTAGGGTCCGCCGGTTTTGTATTTATTGCTCCAATTTCCTATTTGCCTTAGTCTCCCTCCATTCCCTCCATGTGCACTGTCACCCTCTTTCCATGCACACTGTCTCCCTGCGGCTCCTGCCATCTGGAACGGCTCTTCTGTATCTCGCTGTCTCATCCGCTCTCCCTGTGGCTTCCCATCTCAGCTGAAAGCCAGGCTGCTCTCTCTGCTCTGCGCCTCTCACTGTCTCTGTGCCTCGGACAGCCACGCAGCTCTGTTGTCTAACTCGGGAACAGGCCTTGGGGGAAGTCCAGTGGCTCTGAAAGGTGCTGTGCACACTGAACTTGTACTGCACAGTGAGGTTTCCAGGTAGAATTGATGACTTGCTGGCAGCTTCTCCCGTCTCTTCTGCAAGGGGCTGGGTTTGGCTGGGCCCGTCAGTCCTCCCTTGTGCCCACTGTGCTTTTTATGCGCATGCACGTTGGTGAATTAACACTTGCAGAATTTGCACATCCAAATGTCACTTGGACAAGGGGGCTTAGTACCTGACTGGGCCATCACCTGTACATGGAATCAGAATCACAGAACCCCAGAAGGGAACTCGAGAGGTCATCAAGTCCAGTTCCCTGCCCTCACGGCAGGACCGGGCACCATCTAGATCATCCCTGATAGATGTCTATCCAACCTGCTCTTACATATCTCCAATGAGGGAGATTCTGCAACCTCCCTAGGCAGTTTACTCCAGTATTCAGCCAGCCTGACGGGAATCCTCCCTTGCTTCAATTTAAGCCCATTGCTTCTTGCCCTATCATCAGAGGTTAAAGAGAATCATTTTTCTTCCCTCCTCCTTGTAACACTCTTTTAGGTACTTAAAGCTATTATGTCCCTTCTTAGTCTTCTCATTTCCAGACTAAATAAACCCAGTTCTTTCAGTCTTCCCTCATAGGTCATGTGTTCTACACCTTTAATCATTCTTGTTGCTCTTCTCTGGACCGTTTCCAATTGGTTCAACATCTTTCCTGAAATGCGGGGCCCAGAACTGGACACAATACTCCAACCGAGGCCTAATCAGCACAGAGTAGAGCAGAAGAACGACTTCTCGTGTCTTGCTCACAACACTCCTGTGAATGCATCTCCAAATCATGTTTGCTTTTTTTGCAAGTATCACGCTGTTGACTCATATTTAGCTTGCAAGTGTTAGCCTCTGTCCACAGCTCATGTGTACAAATGGAGGCCAGCGTTCAGAAATCAGCCCCCGTGTACCTCTTTGAGGAATTTGTTGGTGTCGCAGTGTAACTCCTTGGCATCTAACTCTCTTATCTACAGTGAAGCTTTTTATTTTTGGTTACTGTTGGGTATGTGGCTCTAGAGGTGTCATCATAAAAATACAAGTAGGGAAAATAGCCTAAACTAAATTCCATATTCCTCAACCGAGAAGTCAGTGAACTCGCATTTGCCTCAACGACATGACTGTGTGGGATCACTGGAAGTTCGTTCTCACAATGGCTTTTTGCGTGACTCCAATTAGAACCATTCTCCAGATCATCTGCATCCTTGTGGTTAATTTTATAGATCAATTATGTCCGCTTACCAGGGGGCTCCACAACTGTTTTTGTGCAGGCATTGGTGCATCTCGAAGTGCATCATTTTGGATGCTTTATGTAAAAGAGAGAACATTTTACAAAAATAGAATTCTCAAATGCCTGTTTCAGAGCACGTTTGACTTTCCCCGGGTGCAGTGAACACAACCAGATGTCCTGAGAGCCCAGGGTGACCGGGAAATTATTAATTAGGTAGTGAGTGAAAGAGGAGATTGCAGTGTTTGGATTTCCTTTAAAGATAATTATTTTTATCCTACACTGACATATCCCAGCACAGACCGACAAAAGATTCCATCTGGGCAGAACAAACAGAGAGGGAAAGTCTAGCAAGATGGAACAAAAGGAGGCTGTTGCACATTTTGACAGAGACGATGGTTGTGTCTGAACAGAGGGGCTCATGGTAAAATGTAAGCTAAGGCTGGATACTTATTTTGAAAAGCAAAATGAAAAATTATTCTCCCTGAAGAGTGAAGCACGGGAAGATAAGTGATTTGAGAACAAGAATCCATCCCTGGAAGTCAGATTGTCTCTTTTTTAGGCCATTTCAGTAGTCCTGTTCCTGTATCCTTTCACGCTTACATGTTTCACTCAGAACAGGAAATTCTGACCTCACCCGTTGAGAGTTGTAGTGGAATTTCTTCTGACCTCTCCATCCCTACTTCACAAATCTGAGAGTTTTAAGACCTAAACCTCAGTGGTTGCTGAAGACCCCTACAGTGTCACCGGAAGCACCTTGCAGAGTTGGATTAATAGGTAGTTTGGAGAAACATTCCCACTTTGGGGTTCTTATCCAAGCCAAACATCCCAACTCCTTTGACCTTCACTGATCCAAAATGAAAATGATAACAAGGGATGTCTGTCTGGAAATAGGTCCAAGATGCACATTCAAAGCCTTACCTACACTTCAAATATGCCTGTGTTTTGGATGATCTTGGGGGTTTGGTTCATATGTAACCTCTCTTCTGTCTCCTTGAATGTTAAACCAAACCTCATTGCATGTGATGTTTCTTTTATGTTCTCGGGAGGTTTCTGCTGCCATTTAAACCAAACTGCCAAGGGTGATGCACTTATGAAAAGAATTATAGAATCATAGAACACTAGAACTGGAAGGGACCTCGAGAGGTCATCAAGTCCAGTCCCCTGCCCTCACGGCAGGACCAAGCACCATCCAGATCATCGCTGATAGATGTTTGTCCAACCTGCTTTTAAATATCTCCAGTGATGGAGATTCCACAATCTTCCTAGGCAATTTATTCCAGTGTTTAACTACCCTGACAGCTAGGAAGTTTTTCCTAATGTCCAACCTAAATATCCCTTGCCCATTGCTTCTTGTCCCATCATCAGAGGCCAAGGAGAACAATTTTTCTTCTTCCTCCAGTGAGTTGTCCTGTTGCACTGTGCAACCACCCTGTAGGAAAAACTGACTAGCCAGGTATCTGATGATTAGAGCTTGGGGAATCATATAAATTAGCTGCTGTGCATTTCAATTTGGAAGAACTGTTCAATTCACCCAACAATTTCCCCTTTTCTGTTCACTATTTTTTCAAGCATTTGTGCGAGCTGGTATTTGAAGAATGGCTGTTCTGTATTTACAGACCGGCTAAGATGTCAGTCCCTGAATGTAGATATTTGCCATTTGTTAAAGAAACATGTGCGCAATTTTCTCACGTTTGGCATCTAATCAGAGAACAGGAACAGCAGCACGTGACTAAGGTGGCCAATCATGCCCCATGTCTAGAAATGAGTGATGTCGCTGAAGTGAATAGTGTGTGAAGAACTCATTGGCTGAGATTTATTGGACAACCAGGTCTAATAAATACATTAGTCAGAAGTCATGCATGTTAATGGGCAAGACATAAAAGAAAAAAAATGGGGGACGATAGGATCAAATTGTCTGCTCCTTTTGACTCTCCCAGCTCTAGTGATGTTTGTTGCTTCTACTCCGTAACTGGATACCTTTCCCTCCTTAGCCATTTCATGGCAAACACGCGTCTGGGAGGCTTTCAGCCTTCCCCCACTTAGTATCACAATAACGAAGCTTGACTTTGCAAATATGATTTTGTCTTAGACGTGCTTTGCAATTTGGGATCAGACCAACCTCCCTTCTGGGCCCGTGAACTCCTCCAAGGGGCAGGCAAGCCAGCTTGCTGAGCGGTCCTGGAGATTGCCAAGTTCAGGGAATGCCTGGTGGGAAGAATAAGGGATCTGTGTCAAGGAGCCAGCTGCATCCAGACTTCAGGAGTTGCTTGTACTGGGCGTACAGTATTAACGATGATGGATTATGGTTGCAAACAAAAATACATGATGAATAGACAATACAGTTCTACTTTCCGTCCTCCGCCAGCCTGTCCTTCGGCCAAGATGAAAGCACAGCAGAATAGTAATAAGAATAGTTTGCATGCATGTATCACTTTTCATCCACAGGGCTTTTATCTTTCGGGACAGTGCTTCATTTGTGCCAGGGCTCAGCCCCGGCACCTCTAAGCTGGGCAATTCACAGCCCTGACACTTCTGGGCTTGCTGCATCAGTTATGAATGTAAACAAAAAGTTGTTTGAGCCCCAGTGCTGCCTTCATTACAAATTAAGCCCTGTCTAATGCTGTCCTTGAATTGTGGGACGATTGTCAAAAAACTGTGGCTAAGTTGAGGACAAACCATGAAAAAATTACAGAAACGTAAAAATGGGCCTTATTATTTGCGGTAAAAAAAGTCCATGATTAGTTTTCTGCAATTTTCTGTTGTCGGCCGTCTGGGGCTCAGAGTTGGGGCTTCCACTGCTGGCTGCTTGAGGCTGACAGTAGCCACCAAAGGCTGACAGCAGCCACCAAAGACTGACAGCGGGGCCTCCTGCTCTCAGATCCAAGGTGGTGGGGCTCCCAGTGTCAAAATTATGGTGGAAGCCTAATATTCTAGAATCCGCAATATCACAAGTGAGAAATGGAATTCACTACAGCAGGCCGGGGGAAAGTACGGCCCATGGGCCAGCTCTGGCCCAACAAGCCACCGGATCCGGCCCGCGGATGCAGCGGGGAGCCCCAGGCAGGCTCCCTGCTTGCCTCACCCCACCCATGTGCCACTCAGAAATGCGGCTGCCAGGCAGTTTTGCTTTAAAATCTGTGAGCCCAGAGGGGTGGGGGGAAGGCTTTAGGAGCTGCTCTCACCCTCAGCACAATCCCATTGGCTGGTTTTTGTCCAGAAACTAGCCAATGGGAGCTTTCTGTTTCAATAACAGGCAGCCAAGAAGCACCACACCCCCTCCCCTCCGGGACTCGTAGTTATTCACAGAGCACATGGCTGCAGCCTGTGCGGGGGTGGGGCAGTCAGGGAGGCTGCTTCAGGAAAGTGCTGCTGGGCTGCTGGCTGGTACGTCTCCTGGCCAAAGCCTGCCCCTGGCACCCCAGCCCCTCCCTCCTTCATACCCCTGCCCCCCACTCCTGCCCATACTCCACATATCCAAATCCCAGTCCCCTGCCCCAGATCACAGTCCCCTCCTGCCCTAACCCCTGCACCCCCTCCTGTACCCCAATTCCCTGTCCCAGTCACAATCCAACCCCCTGCATCCCAGTCCAGTGCTCCAGGTTACTACCACCCCTTTCACCCAAACTCCCTCCCTTATCCCAACCTCCCTTCTGCACCCAACTTCCATCCCAGACCCTGCACCTCCGCATTAATATCATGGAAGAGTGTGGCCCTTGAACACTTTCTAAATTCTTGGAGTGCCCCCACCCCCTCTCAAAAAATTATTGCCCAGCCCAGAGTTACAGGCATTCCCTAGGATACAACCATCTGACTTCCGAACATCCACACAATAGCTCAACTGAAGCCTCAGGCAAGAGGCACAGATGTTGGCGAAGTCAGCAAGTGCTAGCGGAGGACTCTGGAGGAGCAGTTGTGCACTAGTGGCTGGAGAGAAGTGGCACTTTGAAGGGGAAACCAGCACTTCTTTGCAGCCGCCGGCTACACAATCACCCGCTGCTCCACCAGAATCCTCTGGCCTGCACTCACACTGCTCACTGCATCCTGGGGAAAGGGGGCTGTAGGATGGGGCTAGCCCCAGGAGTCTGCACAGAGCCCATGGTGGAAGCCATGTGTGTGGCAGCTGGAGGATGCAGCTTGAGAATCACTTGAGAATCTCTACCTGCCTCCTCATACTTCTCTAATGAAACCTGCCTTTCCTCAAGCACCAGTCTTCATAGTTAACGCCATGACTCAAACCTACAACGTTAGGTTGCGGAGGCTGATGCCTTAGCCATTATGCTGCCAGAGGACCCACCATACCTCACTAGCTTCACTGGCTGCCTTATCCTGCCTACCTTTAGCTGGTGCCAGCCCTAGGGAAGCTGGCAGTGGTTGTCTGGCTGTTTCCCAGGTGGCTTGCTCCGGGGCTGCACCGCGGCTCGACTCCGGCACATGGCCAGCACATGGCTGTGTGGTGGGCTGAGCACAGAGCAAACGATTAATGCTATTTTTTACTTCAAACAGACAATATTTCAGCTACATTATGAGCTCAATAGGCTTTTTATGGGCTAGCCGGGAAACCTACCTATCCTTTAGAACATTGTTTCTATGGGAAAAAAGTGTTCCGAGTTCCACACAACCGACTTACAAACGAGCTGTTGGAACACAACCCGTTCATGTGGGGGGGAGTAGCAGGGACTGAAACAGTTTGCCCAAGGCCCTCACAGCAAGTCTGTGGTAGAGTGGCGAATAGGAGGGCCATGGTGAGTAATCTGCTGAACGTGAGTTTCTAGGGCGACACTGTGGTCAAAGGACCAGTGTGATCCTCGGATGCGAAAACAGGGCTATCTGGAGTAGGGGCAGAGAGGTTATTTTCCTCGTCCCTTTGGCACTGGTGAGCCTGCTGCCGGAATTCTGGGCCCAGTTCTGGTGTTCACAGTTCACGGCGTTGGTAAATTGGGAAGGACTCCGTGGAAAACCACAAGCAATGTCGAAGGGCTAGAGAAACCCGCCTTACAGAGAGACCTCGATCTGTTTAGTTCGCAAGGCCGATAGCCATCACAGGCTGGCAGCAAGGTGTGGTGGGGGTCTCAGCTCTGTGCCCCTAGAAGGGGTGGAGCCTCAGGAAGAAGGTGTGGGGCTAAGCAAAGTCTGTCCTTAGCGCCGCTCCCCAGCCCTCAGTGCCACGCGGCCTGGTGCTTTGGTACTCCAGCAGCAATTCAAAGGGGCCCGGAGCTCTGGCTGTTGCCATAGTAACATTGGTGGCGACCAGGGGCTCCAGGTTCCTTTGATTCTCCGGCCCTGAGGCAACTGTTCCTTTTGCTCCTTCTGTCAGCGGGCCTGTGTTTAGCTTAGAGCGTGTTAAGGGGTGACGACATGGGCAGCAAACATTCGAAAAAGGACTCTCCAGTCTCGCCACTGCCTCTCCAGGATGGGTGGTTACCCAAACCGCAGCGAAAGGCTGGTGAGTCCATGGTTGACTGCACCCGAATTAATGTGAAACCGAATCCTGGGTTTTTTTTGCATGCGTATTCGAATGCTTTCCCATGAGGGACGGCCTGTGTTTCTATAGAAAGCACAACGTGGTGAGCAATGGCAAGGAAGAGAAAGCGGCTGTTAGTACCTTCGGCAGGAGTTTGCCGTCTCTTGTTTCATTCCAAAGCTTTCCTTTCCTGCAGGGTTGGGGGGAATTTGCCAACATGCAGCTCTGGCTGTGGTCTTTGCTGTCTTTACCATTCCTCACCTTCCCTTGGGCCCAATTCATAGGTGGTGTACACAGGTATGTGTCATCTGTCCTGGCTATGTCATGGGCCGTTAGTGTAAACGCTATCAGAATCTGGCCATGGCAGTGTTGGTTGCTTAGAAACAGAGGTGGGGGAAAGCTGAGACAGTCTGAGGAAAAACCACCAGCAGCGGTGTGTGAAATGAGTCAGGATGACTATGTGCTTGTAGACCTTCTTACGTTGTTGTGGTATTTGCATTTCCTGGGCATGGGCACTTACCCATGTGTGACTTCCACTGGCACCTACTTTGCCTCCAACTTGTATGCTCATAGATTTGAACTCTGTAATGGTGAAGTATTTCCCGGAGATAGCTTCCTTCTGTTGGACAATTTGTGGTTGGTCTTGGCAGAGGAACCCAGTTCACAAATCCATTGCAGATGATAACTAGGAAAAAATGTTCCTGCTCTGGGTCGGCAGGGAGATTGAGAGGCTGTGTGATTCTCACAAAGTACTTAATCAATTTTTCCTGTCATCCTGTCCACATAATATTGTCACAATATGTAACTGAGAGGGACAATTAGCTTGAGGGCATCTGTCTCTCAGTCGCAGAAGAGGCAACTAAGGTGCAAATAATACAGGTAACAGCATCAGTAGATTACGGATGCTATAAAAACACGTCTTCATACCTTTGTGAAGCCAACATAAACATATGCAGATGAGTGACTTGCACAGGTGAAGGGGAAATGTCTGGTGCCTCAGTGAAATGCAACACACCCCACTTTGGATCTGCTCCAACTCCCAATCTGGCTAATGGGAGTCTTTCCGTTGATTTGAATTGGAGGCAGATCAGGCCCTTAGACCCCCTACAACACTGAGAATTTGGGGTCCTGCAGAGGGCACCAGAACCTTTGTAGAAGAGGGGCGGGCCAAGGCCAAAGTGCCCCTTCTGTGGCTGGTTGGTCCCACCGTGCTCTTCTGGCACCACAGCGGCCCCTGGTGGGAGAAAGGTGTAGTTGAACCGCGGGGAAAAAATATCCACGAGGGACATGAATTCTGTGTTTATGTTTCTTTTGCTAAAACATAGGGAGGAGCGTGGTCCTCTGGCGCCTCATGGTATTTGTGCTCTCCTACTACATAAACACACACATTTTCAACAGCAGCCTCTGAGTTTGTACTCGCATAATTGTAAGAGAATAATAAGTGGTTGCGTCTCTAGTGACCAGATATGGCAGATTTTCTTTCCTGAGGCCAAGTGACAAAATGGCTAGAAGAGTCTCTCTTGGCATTTTGTTGCTTTAATTTCTTGGCACCGTCCTAGCAGATGTCTAAAACTGGGAAGCCCTTTCTCCTCCAGCTGAAAAAGCTTTTATAACAGGTTTAAATGCTCTATGTAAACCACCTTTCAGCATTTTTCTGCAACATAAAGTCCAGGGGAGAGGAGTGAAGTTTAATACATTTGTTCCTTTGAAATGGGGGAGCTTTGACGGCATCTACTAGTTACATATTCCAAACATGAATTGTATTACCCGGCCATAGATTTTTATTTAATTAAAAAACAGATTGGCTGAATATTGCTAACAGTTTTGAGCGCTCGCTATATGAAGAGCAGTGAATTGAAATAATGTTTACTTAACCTTCTGTGACAGACCCAAACTTTATGGGTTTTAATACATATTTTACATAGGTAAGATGACAATGTTATTAAAAAGGAAAAGATTTGTTGATCTGAAGCATAAAAGGACTGTGGCCTGAAATCCTTTGAAGTGCTGTAAACCTCTTTTAATGTAATACACCTGTGCTGGTGAGCATAAACACGGTCCAATGTTATGCACTGAGGGCCAACCCCCAACCTATAACATGATCTTAAAAACAAGAAAACAACCAAATATCCTAGTTCCTGTTTGTCCTCCTTGTCTGCCATCACTTTGGGGAATAAGCTAGGACCAAGTTTCATAAGTACAAGTTTCGTAAGCGCAGCTGTAGACTGACTTTGAAATGTGGTGCTAAGAAGAGTTAGATTGCTAGGTGGGTTGCAATGGATATTTGGCTTGGTCTAAGCCAAAGTTTGCGGTCTGTCCAGACAACAATAATTACAGCTCTGCATGAGCTACAGAAAATGAAAATGCAGCAAAAGAGGACGGTGAGAGATGTGCATCAGGGGATCGGGTGGGGGCTAGCGGGTTTTTCTGAGTTACTTGTATTTTGAGTTCGACAACAAAAAGATGGCTATCCAAACTAGGGATGTTAAAAGATGCTGAATAAGGTAACCATGTAACCACTAAAAATCGTAACGGTTACGTGGATACACATGCTGCCGGCTCTGATGTATAAAGCTTAAATAAGCTTTATACTGCAGCGCCTGCAGCAAAATCTCCCCAGGAGCGGGACCACCAGCCCTCCTGGCTCGGCTCCTGTTGAGGAGGCCTCATTCCTGCAATGAAGTTGCCTCCCTGAGAGTGAGGCAGAGTTTAACCCAGTTCATTAATTGATAAACATCAGCTTATTGGTTAACTAGTTAATCGGTTAAACTCTGACATGCCTAGTCCAAACCTTGCCATCTTTTAGAATTGCTTGCATCACGATTCATGCAATAAATAAAGCAACTCTCAATCAAACCTGCCTCTGAACTATACCAGCTGCAATCGAGTCATGGCAGAAGCAAGCCAAAGCCACTATCTGCTTCTGACCTCTTCTCTGTTTGCATGTTTTGCTGTTCATCAGCTTTTGCTGGCGGAGAGGAAGCATTGTCATGCAGCTGCAGGTACTTAGAATCAGATCTGGGTTCTATTCCGGATTTCACTGTGTAACACTAGTCAAATTACTTTGCTGCTCGTTAATATAGTTTTCCCAGCTGCAATAAGAGCATAATGTTTATCTTCCTCAGAAGAGTGTTATGAAGACAAGTACAGAGAGATGTAAGTGCAAAACACATATTTTTGTTGATGCGTAGATGATCTCAGCCGAAGACAACTTGGAAGTGCTCATTTCACCCAGCCGACGATACCTAAAAAGCACCATCAATTATTTCACAGAGTACAGCAACATGGAACACTCATGACCAACCCTTCCAATTCCCTGTAGCACGAACATGGCCCAGGGCTGAAACTATAACTCTCGAAGTGTCTGCCTTTTGGACAAAGTTAGCAGCCTAATGTTGATTGTGGTTTCAAAAACAGCCTTAGTCTATGATATGGCCCATGGGTTCTCAATATGTGGATTACAACCATCCTTCTTTTCTGCATGGCCAGATGAGATGTTGTGGGGCAGAGGCCCAGAAACAATGGGAGGAGGCTATGAAAACCTTGTGTTAGAATGTTGAGTTGTGGTATGGAAAACATCAGAAATGCTGCTTATGGGCAGCGTGTTCCTGTTGGACAGACTCCCATAGAACTTGGGAAAGTACACGACTGTATATCAGACCTGTCCCAGACGACTGACATAACGAGTCTCCAGCACTGAAGGGAATTTGCGATCATGGAACCACTGGAAATATATGATTTTGGCAGCTAGGCTGAAGAGCACTCTTCATTTGGTATTTTTGGAGAGTGTTTTTTGTGAACGTGTATGAAATGCATCTCAGAGCTGCGGGACCCTTTATATCTTCTTCCTTCTGTTTCCTTTGTCTTCATCACCTTGAAGTGTGGAGCTCAAGTGTGGGAAGTCCACGTGCATGGGTCTGATGTTCTGTGAGCAAAGAAGTGTTTTCTTTCGACATATACGCTTGATTTACAGTGTCGAAAGTCTTCCCAGGGGAGAACACCGCACATACTTAAGGGCTCTTTAGCTAGCGTAGGAAGTCGGAACAAGAACGGCGGGCAGAGCGGTGAGACCCCACCGACGTGGAAGGCCCCCGGCTGTGTCTGTGGGGGGCCAGGCAGCAGTTCGGGTGGCATGCCCCAGTTAAAAATGGCTAACTGGTTAAGTGCTAGTGTTGAACTGGTTAACCATTTTAACATCCCTAAACCAGGTTTCCCACATTCCACTCTAATACCCCACCCACGAGACTGCATTAACTTCCCAGAGCCCCATGTTTCCAGTGTTTCCAAGCTATGCTCTGAAAGCTGGTATACATCCCATGGGCACATAAGCAGCAGTATAGATCAGGTATGGCCATGCTAGGTAACATAATGAACGCGCATGCCAGCACAAAAGCCATGCTGTGCTGGGAGGACACAAGGGGTACGTCTATACCGCGGCGCTGTTTCGGGATAACATCCATTATCCCGAAATAGCATTCTCCACTTCTTAAGAGCAAGCCCGTTATTTCGAAATGCATTTGAAATAACAGGTTTGCTATTCCGATGCCCCGTAAACCTCTTGCACGAGGATTAAGGGACTTGTTGTAATAGCACTCTCTTTTGAAATGTAGCGCTGTTTAGACGCCAAATTTCGAAATAGGCTGGTTCAAAATCAGTGACATACTTTGCATAGCTCAAACTGCGTTGCTTATTTCGAGCTACACGCCACTGTATAGATGTACCTGTGCTCACAGAGGTGTGATGTGTTGCTGCAGATCTTTCCTGTGGGACTGCACACGCACATATCTTGAGGCTGGTTATCATCCCATGGAAAGGCATGTTGGGAAGCATATAATAACTGTAGAAATATGTCAAATATCAGAGGGGTAGCCATGTTAGTCTGAATCTGCAAAAGTGACAAGAAGTCCTGTGGCACCTTATAGACTAACAGATTTATTGGAGCATACGCTTTCATGGGCAAAGACCCACTTCGTCAGATGCATCTGACGAAGTGGGTCTTTGCTCACAAAAGCTTCTGTAGAAATATGGATTTCCTGCTTCTTGGAAAAGTGTCGTGCCGATGCTACTTGACCCGGAGCAGCTATCTGATTGCTCAGGGGGGTCTTTGTGTGGTGAAACAGGGATATTTCTAACATTACGCGAGGACTTAGAATCATAGAATCATAGAATAATAGGACTGGAAGGGACCTCAAGAGATCATCGAGTCCAGCCCCCCGCCCTCAAGGCAGGACCAAGCTCCACCTACACCATCCCTGACAGATGTCTATCTAACCTGTTCTTAAATATCTCCAGAGAGGGAGATTCCACCACCTCCCTTGGCAATTTATTCCAATATTTGACCACCCTGACAGTTAGGAATTTTTCCTAATGTCCAATCTAAACCTCCCCTCTGCACTTTAAGCCCATTACTCCTTGTCCTGTCCTCAGAAACCAAGAGGAACAAATTTTCTCCTTCCTCCTTGTGACACCCTTTTAAATATTTGAAAACCGCTATCATGTCCCCCCTTAATCTTCTTTTTTCCAAACTAAACAAGCCCAGTTCATGAAGCCTGGCTTCATAGGTCATGTTCTCTAGACCGTTAATCATTCTTGTCACTCTTCTCTGTACCCTTTCCAATTTCTCCACATCTTTCTTGAAATGTGGCGCCCAGAACTGGACACAGTACTCCAGCTGAGGCCTAACTAGTGCAGAGTAGAGTGGCAGAATGACTTTACGAGTTTTGCTTACAACACACCTGTTGATACAACCTAGAATCATATTTGCTTTTTTTGCAACAGCGTCACACTGTTGACTCATATTCAACTTGTGGTCCACTATGACCCCTAGATCCCTTTCTGCCATGCTCCTTCCTAGACAGTCGCTTCCCATCTTGTATGTATGGAACTGATTGTTCCTTCCTAAGTGGAGCACTTTGCATTTCTCTTTATTAAACCTCATCCTGTTTACCTCTGACCATTTCTCTAACTTGCTAAGGTCATTGTGAATTATGTCCCTATCCTCCAAAGAAGTCGCAACCCCACCCAGTTTGGTATCATCTACAAACTTAATAAGCGTACTCTGTATCCCAATATCTACATCATTGATGAAGATATTGAACAGTACGGGTCCCAAAACAGACCCTTGAGGAACTCCACTTGTTATCCCTTTCCAGCAGGATTTAGAACTGTTAACAACAACTCTCTGACTACGGTTATCCAGCCAATTATGCACCCACCTTATCGTGGCCCTATCTAAGTTATATTTGCCTAGTTTATCAATAAGAATATCATGCGAGACCGTATCAAATGCCTTACTAAAGTATAGGTATATGACATCCACCGCTTCTCCCTTATCCACAAGGCTCGTTATCTTATCAAAGAAAGCTATCAGATTAGTTTGGCATGACTTGTTCTTCACAAACCCATGCTGGCTATTCCCTATCACTTTATTACCTTCCAAGTGTTTGCATATGATTTCCTTAATTACCTGCTCCATTATCTTCCCTGGGACAGACGTTAAACTGACCGGTCTGTAGTTTCCTGGGTTGTTCTTATTCCCCTTTTTATAGATGGGCACAATATTTGCCCTTTTCCAGTCTTCTGGAATCTCCCCTGTCTGCCATGATTTTTCAAAGATCATAGCTAAAGGCTCAGATACCTCCTCTATCAGCTCCTTGAGTATCCTGGGATGCATTTCATCAGGACCTGGTGACTTGCTGACATCTAACTTTCCTAAGTGATTTTTAACTTGTTCTTTGTGTATCCTATCTTCTAAACTTACCCTCTCTCTGCTTGTATTCACTACGTTAGGCACACCTCCAGACTTCTCGGTGAAGACCGAAACAAAGAAGCCATTGAGCATCTCCGCCATTTCCAAGTTCCCTGTTACTGCTTCTCCCTCCTCACTAAGCAGTGGGCCTACCCTGTCCTTGGTCTTCCTCTTGCTTTTAATGTATTTATAAAAGGTCTTCTTGTTTCCCTTTATGCCTGTAGCTAGTTTGATCTCATTTTCTGCCTTTGCCTTTCTAATCTTGCCCCTGCATTCCCGTGTTGCTTGCCTATATTCATCCTTTGTTAGTTGTCCTAGTTTCCATTTTTTATATGACTCCTTTTTTATTTTGAGATCGTGCAAGATCTCCTTGTTAAGCCAAGCTGGTCTTTTGCCATATTTTCTATCTTTCCTACACAGCGGAATTGTTTGCTTTTGGGCCTGTGACAGGGCGCTTGCCCTGCACTGGCCCTTTAAGGGCAGACCCCGGCCGGAACCAGGGCCGGGGAGATTAGCCCAGCTGAGGCTGTACTAGTCCATTAGGGCCCAGCTGGGCGCTATAATAGAGGATGGGCTGCTGCTGTGAGGGGGAAACAGTGAGAACCTGGCTGCTGAGGGAGGAGGAGGCTCCCTGGAGCTAGGGCAGGGCTGGGGGAGGCCAGGCAGGGCTAGGGGAGCTTTGGCCAGCAAATCCTCAGACTGCAGGGCTTGAAAGAAGGCCCGATGAAGGAACATCGACCCCCGGAAGGGGGGCTCAGAGACAGACTTGGGCACTGCCGGAGGGCAGTGTGGCGAAGAGGACGCCGCAGCCGGGAGTAAAGAGGGGAGACACCACCCCAGAGAAGGCACCCTACCTGCCGAGGGAGCCAATTCCTGAGGACAGACGGCAGGGGGGTTACAGTGGTGAGTGCACCCCCTCACAGGGCCCTTAACAACGTCCCTTTGAAATACTTCCAACTCTCCTCAGTTGTTTTTCCCTTCAATCTTGCTTCCCATGGGACCTTACCTACAAGTTCTCTGAGCTTATCAAAATCTGCCTTCCTGAAATCCATTACCTCAATTGTGCTGGTCTCCCTTCTACCTTTCCTTAAGATCATGAACTCTATTATTTCGTGATCACTGTCCCCTATACTGTCTTCCACTTTCAAGTTCTCAACTAGTTCCTCCCTATTTGTTAAAACCAAATCCAGAACAGCTTCTCCTCTGGTAGCTTTTTCAACCTTCTGAAACAGAAAGTTGTCTCCAATGCAGTCCAGAAACTTATTGGATAGCCTGTGCCTCACTGTGTTAGTTTCCCAACATATGTCTGGATAGTTGAAGTCCCCCATCACCACCAAATCTTGGGCTTTGGATAGTTTTGTTAATTGTTTAAAAAAAGCCTCATCCACCTCTTCCACCTGGCTAGGTGGCCCGTAGTAGACTCCTAGCATGATATCACCCTCATTTTTTACCCCTTGTTTTTTACCCCTTGATTTAATTTTTTTTTACTTGATTCATTCTGGTCCATTAGCAGACATTGCCGTAGACATGCAATACACATCAAATATTTATTATTGTTGCTGCTTGTCCTTGGTTTGGAAGTGAAAAACTTTTCTGGCTTTCTTATTACAGAACCTGCCATTTTCCTCCTGTTAGTTCTACATGCTTTAGAGTCATCTGTTTTCGAATACACTCAAACCCAGGAAAAAAAAAGATGATCTTCCCAGATGCTGCTTTAATTCCACTTCACACTTCCCTGATTATTATAGATGGAAATGTAGTGCTTATTGGTGCAATCCTTCCCTCTTGACAAGCTGCAGGACTGAAATAATCTAGGGCTCTGGGCCTTTCAGATCTTTTACTAAACACACCTTCCTCCTTTGTTCTCAGTAGAAAGGATGCTGCCTAATCCAATTTCTAAACATTTACTAAAAATAAGCCAACTCAAATTGTTACCACTCACTTGGCCTGTTGGAGCTTTGCCAGGATTTCTTGTTTTATTGGGTGTTGAAATGTGTACTTAACCCATTAGAATGTCCGCTTCGATTAGATTCATACCTTTCAGCTGGGTCCGGTGTGTAGAGATATCTGATTTAAAGGGGAGCTGCTGGGGTTTCAGAAGGATACAATTCTTCCTTGCCAGAAGATGTTCTGAAGACCAGGACTTTAACAGGGTTCAAGAGAGAACTAGATAAATCCATGGAGGTTAGGTCCATCAATACTTATTAGCCAGGATGGGTAGGGATGGTGTCCCCAGCCTCTGTTTGTCAGGGGCTGGATATGGATAACGGGGAGGGATCACGTGATGATTTCCTGTTGTGTTCACTCCCTCTGGGGCACCTGGCATTGGCCACTGTCGGCAGACAAGACACTGGGCTAGATGGACCTGTGGTCTGACCCAGTATGGCCGTTCTTATGTTCTTATGTTTGTAATGTTCCCAAGTAGTACAGCAACATGGGACAAACTCGGGCACAGTTCCTTACTCGCCTGAAATCCTTACTCGGGCACAGTTCCCACTGACTTTGGTCCATTGCTCTCCAAGGCCTCCATTCAACTTTTCGGCCCCTGGGAAAGTCTGTTCAATATATACTTTCCCTATTATGCAGGGTTGTTTTCGAAAGACACCCCTTTGGCTCTGAAGTCTCCAAGCTGCAGTTCAGTAGAGGCTGTTACCTTTGGGGGGAGGGGTAATTAATACATGCATTAGAGTGTGTTAAAACTAGGCCCGAAAATCAGTGAGCGATGTGCGTTGGGGAGATCTATGTAACAGCTTGGTGCCAAGTACAGTGTGTGATGTAGGATTCCCAGGAAAGAAATAATCACAATAACTATTTACCTTGCTGAGGTCTTTAATTCTTGTTTATTGTTGTTTTTAATGAGAAATCCTCATATAGGAACCCCCTATTCCATCTACCTCTTTTGTCTTCATTTATAAAATAGCATTACCCGGGAAAAAAATCGAAGAGCTCACCCTGGAAGTTTGCAACGTTTTTCATGGCCTTGTCCCGGAGTGGGATTCAAACCTACCACGATCTTGTGTAGAAGCATAGCCTGCTAACTGAGCCCCAGTCATGACTAGACAGAGAGCCAGAGCAATCATTTGTTTGCACTAATTAAATGTCGCTTGTTTAGTGCAGCAAAGACTGAACAAAGCACAGGGGGTAAAAAGCGGGGAATACTGCAGTGGCAGAGCTGAAATGTACAAATAGAGTCCAGAAAATTTCTTCCATCTCTAATTATCCTTCTCACTTATTATTTAAAGCCTGTCCTTTGGGCCTCTTTAAGCGTGGAACAGATGAAATTTCAGGCTGTGTTTGTACCACCTCCTAGAAAGTCTCATTTAATAATTGTTGTCCAGTAAATAAATACACCAGGCCAAGTTTTAAAGTGCAGATACTGGTCAGTGTGCTAAGGAAGCACAATCTAACAACAAAATGTGACCAACCGGCACTGGGGACAAAGCCAAGTTCTTCCTCTGAGAGTCCTCATCAGGGAGACAGACAGTCCATGCATCTGATCAGAGACTGCAACTGGTGGTGCTGAATGAATGTGAATGGGCACAGCTAAGAAACGGGAGATTAAGCTGAAATCAGACGCGCCACTCAAGGGCTTTTCAGTTACTTGTTTACATTGATACTTGGCAGGTACGCTAAAGCAGTGCATCTAAGAGACTGAAACCGAGAGTTCCTCTTTATGTGCTTAATCTCTGGCTCCTGTTTTACACTGCTGCTGGCCTCGAGAAGAACAGCAGTGCTAAATAACAGGCACAGAGCAGCCCTTCCTGTCCCTGCTCTGTGTCCCAAACCTGTTCTGCTCTTTCTCTTCCATCATTCTTTATGGGATTGTTCTGAAAATGTCTGATAAGCAGGTGCTTGGCTCCAGCTGTGTTAGTCTGCAGTGTTGTTACCTGTGGAGGGTCGGCAATGCAGTCTGTTCTTGGTGCATTAAGACTGGATTTGTATCCTAAGCACACAAAACAGGAGTTGAATGAATGCAGGTAAAGGCTTCGGGTGAAGAGATTCATTCATCTTAGCAGATTTGCTAGCGCACACTCCTTTCGGATTGGACTGACTGCCCAAGAAGAATTCATCTATACCTAAAAACCATGTGTGCTATAATGTTTTCCCTCTCCCCTCCATCTTTCATGTTGTCTTAGACTGTAACTTTTCCAGGGCAGGAAGCATTTCTGTCTCAGTTTCAACCGTGCCTAGCACCATCTTAATTTGGCCCCTGGTGTTACCATAATGTAAGTGACGAATGACAGTACTCGCTCTCTCCGTGCCCCCCGAAAATGTCCCCAGGAAATACTTTGGATAGTAGAATTGGGCCTGAGCTAAAAAAATGTTTGGATTCCAATCGGGATCGAAACCTCATCAGGGATCTAAGCTTCCAGATCTCAGGTTTTGGCTTGGGTCTTATCAGAGATGCAGAAACATTATGATTAACGGGTTAACCGATTAAATAGGGGGGGCTTTCGAGCCCAGCTGGGCTGAAGCAGTCCTCCCATTCACCATGGCTGGGCTTGGAGGGTCCCCCTTTCTGTGGCTGGAGGCTGTTTTGGCCAGGCCAGGCCAGGCTAGGCCCGCTACGGATGGGGCCTGCTCCTGCCAGTCTAGGCCCATAGAGGGCTCAGGCTCCTCCTGCCAGGCAGGAGCACCCCCGCAACCCGCAGTGGGCCTTGCAGGGCTGGAGCAGCCCCCTACTCCCTTGTCAGAGGAGATCACTGCAATGATAAAAGTTATATATAAAGCCGCTTGTGCTGCTTAAAGAATTGGGTTCTTACACGGGACGTTCAGAATGTTAGCTGAGTTGCAGGGAGCGGTTTTGGATGATCCTGAATGAAGCTTCTTTGTATATGCTGATGGTGTAAGACACGTGGCAGACTTTGCTATTTTGGAAAATGTGGACAGCTGCAGGGGCAGCGAGGTCACGGAATATGTAGAATGGTGCGTGCCCGGAGGACGCGTGACCAGAACCCGTGGTTCCTTGGAGGAGGAGGTTAAAAGGAGATGTCTCTTAGCCACAAGTGCAGCACAGGAAATTTCTGGACTGATAAGCACATTGTGTGGTGCCAAAATGAACATTTATCCGCGCAGGGAATGGTCAGCATTAGTCTATGGTCAGGCAGCAGCAGAGTTCAGTGAGACGGACCGCAGGAAGCTGGGGGCAGTAGAGGTGACAGCTCTTGGGAATGGCAGTGCAGAGGAGAATGGTTTTAAGATGCATGTCGGTAGAAGGCGAGTTGGGTGTGACGTCGTGGGGACGGGCTGCCGTCGAAAAGACTCTGAGAGTGGGGTTACTGCAGAAGAAACTCACAAGATGGGGTTGCCAACTTTCTGAACCCTACCCTGCCCCGCTCCTGCGCCAAGGCCCCTCCCTTGCTCCCCCAGGCCCCGCCTCCTGCTCATTCCATCTCCCCTGCATCTGTCGCTGGCGCTCCCCTTCCCTCATTCATTTACACCAGGCTGGGGCAGGGGCTTGGGAGGCAGGAGGGAGGAAGGGCTCTAGCTGTGGGGTGCAGGCCTGGGGGTGGGGCCAGGGTTTAGGGATTTGGGGTGCAGGAGGAAGCTGGGGTTGGGAGGTTAGGAGTGGGGGCCAGGGAGTTGGGGTTCAGACTCTGGCAGGTGGGTGTGAGCGCCATGGTGGGGCCAGCAAGGAGGGGTTAGAGTGTGGGCTCTGGACTGGGGTTGAAAGTTGGGTGCGGGGAGGGGGAGGGCTCTGGTTGGGGGTGTGGCCTTTGGTGTAGGGCTGGGGATGAGTGGTTGGGATTCAGGAGGGGGCCCCAGACTGGGGAACCATGTTGGGCAAGGAAAGTACCCAAAGCCTTTCTGGCTGCCCTTGGGCCTAGGAGGCAGAGAAGGGACATTCTGCTGCTTCTAGGAGCCATGCGGAGCCAGTGTAGGCAGGGAGCCTGGCTTAGCCCCAGTGTGCAGCCAACTGGACTTACTGGCCTGGTCATGAGTGCAAACTGGAGCCACCCGCATGTTCCAGTTGGAAACCAGATGCCGGCATCCCTAGCACTAGAGCTGGTGGGAAGATACAGGGATTTTTCCCAATGAACAGTTTTGACTTTTCATTGAAAAAAAAACATTTTGGGGGTTGGTTGGTTTGTTTTATTTGTACAAAAAGGTTTTTTTTTTTTCAAAGTGTCCACTTTCCTGGAAAAAAAATTCAAAACCCAATTTTTTATGAAAATACAATTTTGATGGGGATTTTTCAACCAACCCCAAATATCTGATTTGTGTGTGCACACAGATGTGCAAATGAACACCTCTTTGAGTGCCTTAACTTGCAAATCTGGCCCCTTAGGGAGTGTCAAAAAAAGCTCAGGTTGACAAGTGGGAATCACTCCAGTAAGTATGGTTGTATATTTAGTGATAGAAATGTAGCCGTGTTAGTCTGGGGTAGTTGAAGCAAAATGCAGGACAATATAGCACTTTAAAGACTAACAAGATGGTTTATTAGATGATGAGCTTTCGTGGACCAGACCCACTTCCTCAGATCCATATGAGGAAATCCATATATAGGTTGTATATTTGTATGTCAAATTCATCCTTAATATGCAACCTCATTGGTTTCAAGCAGAATGCACTAGGGATGTTTTTGGCCTGAAGTCTGTGGCAGTCAGGAATAGAACCCAGAGGTCAAAGTGCACAGCTGAGTTATCTTCTGATATAGATATATGAGAGAGTTTGTCTGTCTGTCTGTCCAGGTGTCTGTCTGTTCCAGAACTTTTCCTACATGGTAAGAGCTAGGACCACCAAATTTGGTAGGCCACTTTCTCTTTTTATAACTTAAAAACAAGGTCAGGGTTTGGTTATGCCAGGACAATGGGATGTTCCTGGAATGGGATTGTTTCTCATAACCCAGAAAGGGAGGGCTCTGCTCGTAGGGACAGTTTGATAGTATAATGACTGCAGGGGGGTAGCAAGGGCCCAGCGACTGGGACAGCTATGACCCTATTGGGGCTGTAGTGGCCTGGGAGAGGCACTTCACCCCTGATTCCAAGCTGTTGCAATGAGAGAGGGGAAGCCTGTATACTGAACCCCTTATCCCCGCTGCTACCCCCACCCCAGAGCAATGATTTCAGTAAAGAAAAACAAACAAGGATTTGAATTAAGGATCTGCACATCATCAGGTAAATCCTCTACTATGTCTATATTTAAATCCCAACTCTCAGCTGTGTACTTTAACCTTACCACTGTCAATCACTCTAGTAAAGTGTCAAGCTGCCTGGAAGTATTGTATGGCTTTTCAGACAAATAGTCTGAAAATACTAGCAGTTCAGTTAACTGGAGCAATGCATTCATGGCAGTCAGGAACCATTCATGCCAATACCAACACAGAGATTAGAGTCATTTCCTTTTCTTAGCTGCAGAAACTCTGACCAGATGACTTGAGTGCCTGACAAGGATATTTTAGCTCTTTCTCGATTGGGTGAGGAAAAGTGAATATCTGCTTCTGGCTATCAGCTAACCACAGGGAGGCATTGACTTATCAGCATTAACAGAGAGGTGAAGAGAGAAAAAAAAGTGCTGAAGAGATTGATTATTCAACGAAATACTGGGAACCCACTGTATATAAAAGTAAGAAATCCAGAAACTCTGTTTATTGCTCTGTAGCCATCATTGTGGGATCCCTGTTAATGTTTATGTGGTTGTTGTTATGCTAGAGAGGCCTTTAAAAAACCTCAGGCATTACCATTTTTCAGTGTCTTCCATGATCACTTAGTATTAGTTCTGTCACAGTGTTTCGAAAGCTGATGAGAACAGCCAGAAATGAATCTCAGGCGTGTGAGGAATCTCAGTCTACACAAAGTCAGTGTTTCACAGACTCGTGCAGTGGGTGAGGTTTGCAAAACGAACAGCCGCACACCTGTTAGGTAGTAAAACTCTCACTACACCGGAGAATGTTTCCGGAACAATGGCCGTTTTTCTGGAAAAACTATACTGACATCCACACTGCTACTGCGTTCTTTCGACAGAAAGGCGAAAGAACAGAGGGGTTTTCTGACAGCGGTAAACATCTTTCTACGAGAAAGAAGCCTTTTTCCGAAAAAGCTTTTTCGGAAATAGGCATGTGTGGACGCGGAAGAGAATGTTTTTTTCGAAAGAAGAGGACCCCTAGGAAAAAGCCACTCCATCCAAAGTAATCACAACTTAAATGCGACATAGGATCCAATCAATGTAGACGCTATCTTTCAAAAAAGCAGATTGCTTTTGCGTTGTGGTTTTGCTGTGTGGACGCTCTCTTTCGAAAGAAGCTTTTCCAGAAAAGCTTCTTCTGAAAGAAGCCTGCAGTCTAGACATAGTCTTACTTATTGCTGACTCCTGCATCTATAACTCCACAGGTATGGGCGCATTTTGCATGGTTTCTGTTTGTGACAGGGGCCGTGGTCACTCCTGACTTGTAGCTTTCTCCAGAGCAATTCTTCCCTTTTCACCTTTCCTGACTGACTCAACATAACCGGTGGGTGGTATTCCTCCTTTCCTGGCTCCTAGTCTACAAATCTCTAGTTGATTCCCTGCCGTGAAGGTTGAAACGGAGCGTGTGCTCTCCAGCGTCCAAATAAAATTTGGATTTCACTGTCTCTAAAGCTCAGTTCCATTGAGTTTTCTTCTTTTCTTTTGGATGAATTATTGGCATTCTATCCCAAGAGCAATAATACTTGTTCTGGATGGAAGCTCACCACAGCCAAGTTCTTAATATGGCTCCTCCATACACATTCTCTCTACACCTACATTTTGAGGGATTTAGCTCCCAATACTGCATGTTAACAGAATGTTTTTCTACTTTAAAATCAAATCAAAAGTGCCACTTTTAGCCTTTGGCACACAGTCCTTTCCAGAACATTTGAGCTATAGGCACCTCCTAAAAACCCATCTATCCTGCAGAAAAGAGCAGGGAAAATTTAATTGTGGTAACAATTCTTTGCTGTAGCTCTGGGGGCCAGGGCTTTTGGCAGATGGGCAATATTATATTTGCATAAGGAGTATGCAAATATGCAACTACAATGTTACCGGTCCACCAATTCTCACAACAGCGAAGCGTGCCAGTGCCGACGGGGATGCCTTCTGCGTTCGATGTAGCTTGTCCTTATTAGACCCAGTAAATTGAATGCTGGGAGATTGAATGCGGCAGTGTCGATCTTTCCGGTAATGGAGACATGGTCTGAGAAGGGAGAGCAAAGTCTGCTGTACAGTTGTAGCTACCTGCCCATTGGCTTTTAGCTCATTCTGTAGCAGCGTTAGCCCCTAAGATCCCAGGTTCGATCCTATCTGCCGCTGACCCGAGTTGAAGGTTTGTATTTGCACATCTAAGGAAAGTTGCTTTGTTTGCTGACAGCTCTGGGATCCAGGTCATTAGCGGTACCCAGAACTGCAATGCATTAAAAGCCTGATCCAAACCCCTTTGAAAGGATCAGAAAACTCCCATCAGCTCCGCAGGCATTGCTTCACGCCCTCTGTTCCTTGCAGGAACATATTTGCAAGCACAGCAAGTAGGGTGGAGGGGGGGAGCTGAACACTTCAGACCTGCCTCCAAAATCCTTGTGTTTTCTGGAACTTTTCAGGTTTGTCCAGCACTAATCCAGAACATCGATACGGAAAATACATTAACTTGTGAGCCTCCCCGCTGCTCTGCAGCCATCCGGAGTTCCCAGACACAGACAGAAAATGTGAGAGAAGCCACTTTGCCCCCCCAAAGCCACCTTGCCCCAGTGATTCAAGATTTCCCCGTCAGCTGGAAACGGATGGCCTTGAAATTGTGTATGTGTAACCCACACACTCAGTGTGGTCCACTGTCCCATGTAGCGGCACTTAGACCACGTATAGCAGCAGATGAGAGCAAGAGAGCTCTTCAGGTTCGGAGCCAGCTGGCTTTATAGCTCACACTGCAGCAGCTCCTATACTAAGCTCTCGAGGTCCCAGATTCAAATGTGAAGCGTGGTGGTTACAAGTGCACCTGGAGGGATTTGTGACCCTCCCCCCACACCTGTTCCAAGGACATCCAATTGGGTGTAGGTCATTAAAATGTTGATAGTTTTGGTTTTGTAATTCCCCAGGGAGCTTTTCCCCAGTTCAGCTTTAGACCCAGCTGAACATTGCTGGAATGATTTGAAGGTAGCAGGAGCTAGAACTCTAGAAGGCAATAGGGAACCTGCGTACCAAACTTTTGGTATGGGATAATACGCAGTGCTCTCAAACACACCCAATTAAGCCAAGTGACTTGGGCCCCTAGAAACTTGTAAGTGGAGTTTTGCTCTCCTGGTTCCTTGTAACATCATGGTGGCCCCAGAATGGAATTTCCTTGAAGTGAGACGGGGCTGTCCCTAAAGGTTTCAATAAGATGTTCTTCTGCCAGGCCCAGGTATTCAGGCAGCTTTGTCTTACTGAAGGGGTGGGGGACCTTTTTTGGGTTAGGGGGACATGGACCCACAGAAAAATCAGTTTTGGGCAGGGGGGTGCGCACACAAGTGAGAAGCAAACCAAACAAACAACCCCAAAAACCATAAGAACGGCCGTACTGGCTCAGACCAAAGGTCCATCTAGCCCAGTGTCCTGTCTGCCGACAGTGGCCAATGCCAGGTGCCCCAGAGGGAGGGACCACAACAGGGAATCATCATGTGATACCTCCCCTGCTACCCAACAAACAAACAAAATAATCCCCCACAAAACCCTCACTGACGTGACCCCTGACCGAGAAGCAAGAAGACACTCCCCACATCCCCCCTCATTCTCCAGACTAGTAGATTTTGTGTGCTCCAGCCCCATGGAGGGAGACCAGAACTACAGGGGCCGGATCCAGGCAAGCTGGGGGCCACACCTGGCCCCCGGGCCTTAGGTTCCCCAGCCCGTCTCACTGCATGTACAGCATAGCGCAGCTCTCATTTTGCTGCTTTTATAACACAGGAGACTGTAAATTAATTGGGCTGAAGTTTCGGGACTGAAGTCCATTCAGAAGGGTCTTCTCCAAATATTTGCAAGCACAGCAAGTTTGGACCATGGGAAATGTGTGAACGGACACACTCCAAAGCCCATTGAAGTTAATGGAAAGTCTCCTATTGACTTAAAGGGCTTTGGATCAGGCCCATGGATGGTCTACAGGACTGGAGCTAGTACCATAAATTAAAGTGGTCTCTGCTCTACCTCACCCCTGTTTTAGAAGAACTTACCGTAAGGATAAGATGGGGATTCAGTCGGGGTAGGTCTACGCTACGGGGCAAAGTCGAGTTAAGCTATGCAACTTCAGCTACATTAATTGAGCAGCTGAAGTCAAAGTACGTTAACTTGGCTTCTGGCACTGTCTACACTGCAGGAAGTTGAAGGGAAGACACGCTCCCTTCAGCTTCCCTTATGCCTCATGACAGCAGAGTTACTGGCATCGACCAGAGTGCTGGTTGAATAAGCTGTCTTCACTAGACCCACTAATTCGAACCCTGGAAAATCAGCAGGGGCAGCTTCACTTTTCTTCTGTAGTGTAAATGGATGCTCAATGGCCTTTACTGTTATCACCAGTAAATATGCCAGTTGTGATGCTCTTTTATTGAAATGTAAACTCTTCTCCACCGGGAAATAGTGCAAGAACATTATTGCCCTGTGTAGGTCCTGCCTGTTTCTGGGAAGCTCTCAAAGAAATGTGGGGTCTTTGTCACCAGTCTAGTTTGAAGGTCTTCCATTTAGGGTCTTCCATTAAAAACAGCAGCCCAACTTCCATTGCCTGTGATGGTTGTAGGTTTGGGTCTGTTGTGAAGAGGATTTAAGGAGGGAGGAAAGTCCTCAAGATGGTAATCCTTCTAGTGCAAGCTGTGATCTTGTGACATGTCACTTAGTACGCAGTTAACTTGTGGAACTGCTTGCCAGAGGATGTGGTGAAGACTAGGACTTTAACAGGGTTCAAAAAAGAGCTAGATAGATTCATGGAGGTTAGGTCCATCAATGGCTATTAGCCAGGATGGGTAAGAATGGTGTCCCTAGCCTCTGTTTGTGTGGAAATGGGTGACAGGAGAGAGATAATGTGATGATTACCTATTGTATTCACTCCCCCTGGGGCATCTGGTATTGACCACTGTTGGCAGACAGGATACTGGGCTAGATGGACCTTTGGTCTGACCTGGTATGACCGTTCTTATGTCCTAAGTGAGGCAGAGTAAAGCATGTGTAACCCACACACCTGCTGGGTGGGGGGCACTGTCCCATGGCACTACACTGAGACCACTTACAGCGAGAAGAATGAGTTTCGTCTACAGCCTGAGTGAGAGCCATCTGGCTTTTTGCTCAAGCTGTAGAGGTTCATGCACTTAAGTTCCAGAGGTCTCAGGTTCTGTTCCGCCTGTTGGCATTACAAGTGGGGGTCATCTGGGATTTCAAGTGGGAAGTTTCTGAAGCTCAGACTGAGTTTCCTCAGCTAGGGGAAGTTTGTAACCTACACACCTGTTGGGTGTAGTTCACTGCCCCACGTAGTGGCACTGGAATCACTAGGGCACATCCACACTAGGAAATTATTTTGAAATAACTAAATTCAAAATCATAACTCCCGAAATAACAAAATCAAAATAGCACGTCCCCGTTATGGAGGAGCCTTGAAATGAGTCCGAGGCAGGCTCCATTACTGTGGACATGCTACCTCGACTTAGAGCCCCAGGAAGCACTGGAGAGTAAGTACTTTGAATGACTCTGGGGAGTCGTTATTTCGAAATAGCAGCAGCAGAGTGTGCACACTAGCCACCTCAAACTAACTGCTATTCCCTGAGGAAAACAGGAGTACAGGTTTCAAAATAATTTCGGATGCGCTGCTTATTATTTTGAAATAAGGGGAGTTATCTCCTTAGCGTAGACCAGAGCTTACAGAGAAAAAGACCAAGTCTTCTCTACAGCCTTAGCTAAGTGCCAACTGGCTGTTAGCCTATGCGGAAGATGCCAGTGCACTAAACTCCAAAGGTCTTAGATTTGAGACCCCCTGTTTGTGATACATATGCTCTGTTCTTAGCAGAGAGATCTCCAAGTAATGCTAGCGTCTTTTCTAATCATTAGTAGGTGAATACCCCAACATTGGACGGGATAGCACCATGGACCCAGGCAATCCCATCAATTGCATAAGACTTAGTACTGAATTGCTGGTCACTTGTTATAAAGCCTTTTTCTCTTGTCGGGTAGAATCATCCTGGAAAATTTGCATCTGCCTGAAGTCAGAACTCCCTTAGAATGGCCCAGTAGTTCTAAGACTTTGATTGCTAAGAGGGGTACAAGGTATACCAAAGCAACAAATGCAACAGGTGCAATTACAATCAGGTCTGCTCCTTGGAGGCATCGGAGAGACTCAAGACTAAGTAGCTGGTGCTTGAAATGTAGGTTTCTCTTCTTCTGGTAGTCGTATTTACAGACCCTTCACAAACATGCACATATTAATCACTTTAAACAGGTTGAAACTGTTAATGTTTTAAATCTCATCAAGATAAATTAAATAAAAATGCCGAGTTGACAGCTGTAGGGAGACAGGATTTTGACATGTTATTTTAAAATCTATTTTTAATACCTTTCTTTTTGAGCCAATAACCCCCGTAGCCCACCCTGTCTGATTCCGCTCTTCTCAGTTTTCTTCCTGTTGGAAATAAAATCAAACCTTCTTCTCATTGGACAGCTGCATTCTTACTTGTTCAGTTTTTTTAATTATTATTTTGGAACAGGATTATTTGCTTCAGACGGGTGGGATATTACATAAGGAACTCTCAGAGTTCCTAGTCCTGTCTGGTACATTCCACCCTCTCTTCACGTCCACTGTAGCCCATTCGGAATGTAGAACAGCGAGGACAAAATAAGAGTCCCGATCGTTATCTCAGCTTTTCAATGTGGAGGTTAAAGGCAAACCTGTGGGATTGTTCTGGAGACCTAGGCAATAAGAATCTTTGTTAGGTAATTAGACTCCACATTTTACCGTCGGGCAAGTTTTCCAAAGGTCTATGGTAGGGCAGCCTTGCAAAGAAAGTGCTGGAGTCATTTACCATTGGACTTAATTATATATGGTAATAAACATTCATGCTTTGGGAGAGATTGGGGATGAGGAAGTCTCTTCCCTCTCTTGTTGCTGTACCACTTTGGTATTTGTCTTAATGACCATTTTCATAGAATCATAAAACACTAGAACTGGAAGGGACCTTGAGAGGTCATCAAGTCGAGTCCCCCCTCATGGCAGGACCATCTACATCAGGGCTACTCAGCTTTGGAAGTCCTGGGGGCCACAATGATGCAACACATGCTGAGGCCCGCAACTTAAGTGCGGTTGCATATACATGCAAATATTATATATGCAAATATATACAAATAGCTTTTTTCACACTGATGGGCATGAATACAAAGAGTAAGGCAAGACTACACAACATACGGGCCCCATTTAAGTCAGTTCTGCTGATATTAATAAAATGCAATAGTTACCCAATTTCTACCCATATGACAGCACTTTTAATGAGCAATGACAGTCCAGGAATTTAACACCTAAAACGCATGTCAATAGAAGATCATTATATTGACTATTTTAATGTTTTGGCTTCTACCCGCAGGCCACGTGTTGAGCCCTGCGTAAACCCAAACTGCACTGCAGGCCGCAAACAAATGGGCCGTGGTCCACATGAGGTCCATGGGCCATGTGTTGAGTCACCCTGATCTACATTATCCCTGATGTCTGTCCAACCTCCTCTTAAATATCTTCAGTGATGGAGATTCCACAACCTCCCTAGGCCATTTATTCCAGTGTTTAACCATCCTGCCAGTGCCCTAATCTGCAGTTATGGAGAATGCGCAGGTCATGTGTGTGTATGTGTAGATGAGACTGATCTTAGATCCAGATGTGACATGTCCTGTTATTTGGAGAGAAGGCATCTAAAAGGTTGGTTTGGCCCATTATGAATAAAATGCTCATCCATGAGCTTCCTGTCCGGCTCTCAAGGTTTCCGCAGGTCTGAGGAATTGGGGAGGGGCGAGTATTTGGTTTGGTCCTGTTTCTGCTGAAGGTGCCATATGTGTCCCTGCGACATGACCAGCAATGCTTAATGTGGGCCTCTTTGTTACATCAGTGACTGATGATAGCTGGAATTTTGGCAAAGGCCCTCTTGTAATATTAGGGTCTTTTTGCGCCTTTTCACTAGTACATCCAGCATGACAGCCAGGGAAAAGGAAACACGGAAAAGAAAACAGGACTTCAGCAACCTGGCTGGGGCCCAGTCTGTTGTCAAATGCTTACTGCCAGAAAGATCTGGCAATATCTCTGCAAGAAAATCGGCTTCAGTTCTGCGCCAACATATCCAGAGTATGGGGGGGACAGTCTGACTCCTGGTTTTCAGGCGGGATTGCTGAAATAACAACACACAAAAAACAGACAATCTTAGGCCAATAAACTCCAATAACAGCATGAGTGAAAACTGGTATTTGCATAATGGACAGGGAGTAGTCACCATAAGGTGTGGGGGAGGGATTTTGTTGCTGTGGCGTGCTTTGCTCCTAGAGTCGGGAAGTAAATGGGGTAAATAGCCCCCAAAATGCAGACCGTCCTCCTCTGTGGTTTTTAAAGCGTAGGCTCCTGGCTGTGTGTAACAGAGGTACTTTAAATGGAATTGTTTAGATAGCTGGCTAGGGGCTCTAAAATAGTTTAATCTTGAAATAGAGGAAATTGGGAAATTTTATTTAGTTGCAAATCAAATGGAAATGCTTTGTTACTGTTCAGCCCTAATTGCAGTTGGCGTCTCCAGCACTTTCCTTTACTGTCCTTTTTGAGTTCTCCTGCCTTATTCCCGTTACTCTCGGCATCCCGAGCTTCGCCTACGTTTGCTGAACGTTTCAGAACCATAAACATGATTGATCGCCGCACACAGCAAGCTGTTGACTTATTTATGGATCTGCTGGGATCCCCCAACTTGCCAGGGACAGGCATCCTGCCAGTGCAAGAAAGGGGCCAAATTGCGAACCGGAAAGCCTCATCACACATGGAAAAGGAAAACAGGATGCGTGGTGGTACAGTTGATGTCCTCTGAAAGATCTCGTGCACCCATCCCAAGAGGTGTCCTGGCCAGGAGTGTTCTAATGGCAGCATAAAAAGACATGGAAATTCTGACGGTGGGATTATATCCACCTTGATTGCGGTAAAATGCTATTGGGGCCACGAAGCTCAGGCACTGTGGAATAAGACGAACTTACCTCTTGATCTTCAAGGTCTAGAAAATGGCACCTACTCAGGATTCTAGTCTATTGCTGCCATAACTGGCAGTCTGTTCACGTGAGGCTGCTGTCCAAGACTGAGGTGCATTACCGGAGTTGTGTGGGAGGGAGCCCTAAAATGACCTAGCATGGGGGAGAGGGGGGAGGATCTCACTCATCAGGAGTGATTAATAAATCACAAATGGCCTAGCATTGGCAAGGAGGCAGGTGTGTTTGGGAAAGAGAAGGAATGCACAACGGCCAGAGGTTTGGGGAGCTGAGAGTGAAAAGTGGGGTGTGCTTAGCCTGTGTGTGAAGGGCTGCTCCTGATGAGGCGTCTGACTGGGAGGCCTGGGATTAGCAAAATTGTGTGTGAAGGTAGAACCAGAAAGCTGGGGTGTGGGTCTCAAAGAATGCCGCAGGCGTTAGTGAAGTTCTGGGTGAGATGTCTATCCGGCAGCTGCCTGTCCTCTGCCTGCCTCTTGCCTGCACTGCTAGGTCTTTGCCCCAGTTCCCCAACAAATGACACCAAAAGGCTGAGAGACGTGTCGTGAAAGCTGTTAGCAAATGAGGAGAGTCGAAAGCTGGTTTTCCTTTAATTCTCGTTTTCTAGTTCCCGAGCTGGAGGTGTGAGGGTGCAGCAGCTTTGGGAGAACAGGCTGAAATAATGAAAGCCATTTGTAAAGTGAGATGGGGCTGCTAGGGGGCTGTATGATGCCAGTCCATTTGCTGGAGGGGAGATGGCTTCAGAGTGCCTGCCCCGGCCTGAATCTCTCTACCCAGGCTGGCAGGCTACATAGGCATCAACTCCATGACTGAAACGAAAACAGAGGGGCTAAAATCTGAAATGGCCGCATGACTTAAAAACATGTCGGATTCTTTCCTATGATCTAGCCCCATTTTGCACTGAGCTCTCCCTTCAAAAGTCCTGGATACTTCCTGGTTTTCTATGACAGATGAGCACTTGCGTGGCCACCGAGGACAGATCCGGGTGCCCCCAGCTGATTAGCAGAGCGCTCACAGCCGGCAGCCTGTGTTTCCATTGGTAGTGCACATCTGCACATACCTTGGTGCATATAACAAAATGTATTCCCCACATGGATGGAAAAATAGAGGGAACATTGCTCCATAGCTAGGGATTAACTCAGTGTGGCAGAATCCTTAGCTAGCTTAGGCCAGAGTAACCAGCACCCTGTATACTCCTAGCAGGCCCCCTGGCTGAAGGGGGCATGGCTGGAACACTGCGGCTATTCTCAATCAATGCAATGGCTCTTAGCCAGCTAGTGTAATTTGGAGCAGATCTCAAGCCACTCTGAAGGAGGCCAGGGCATGCCAGCACTGGCCCCAGAATCACCGCTGGCCTCAATGCAGCCTCCCAGTGAGCTGCCCAGCCGACTATGGCCACAGCTGAGAATCTAGCCCAGTGCAAGGACAAGGTTTTCCCATTGAGCCTCTCCAGCCTGATGGTTCTGAGACGGCTCACTGCTGGGGCATTTTGCCTGGATTCCCTAATTCCAGATGAAAGGTTTTGGGTAGATTGGAAGCTTCTGGAGCTCCTGCCTTTACGGAGATTTATTAAGAGCAATTGCAAAGATGATTTCTCCTGTCGCTACCCAGGAGGTTTGAATAAAACAGAAAATCTTTGTTTTCACTTCACGTTTTTTCCTTTCTTTTTTTTTTTAAGAAATGAAATGCTTAAAAAATGCTTCCTCACTGGAGCAAAGCTGTATGTTGCCTGTTTGGTATTTCCCTCCCCCCTTTTCCCTGAGGGAGGCACTGCCTAGAGGATAGACATCTTAACAATAATAATAATAAAAAAAAGTTAACTCGACATTTGAAACAGGCTGCCATTGTCGTTATCTGCTCAGGTCGGCCTCAAGATGCCATTTCTACCCCTCTCCGCTCGCCCACATATATGTTGTTAATCTTAGTAACAGTGGTAGATTTCTTGAATTAACAGTTTAATTGAGAACATATGAGTCTATGGTCTAAGGAGACAGTTGTTAGCAATACACAATTGTATTCTTCATATATGTTGTCAGGAAATGGTTATTGCGCATGGACCAATGCCCTCTACTGTATAGAATCTGAAATTCTCCACTGACTATCACAAGGCTTTAAGACTTTTCTTTAGACTAAAAGATTAGGGAGCCAAGCTTTTAAACAGGAGGATCTGAGTTCTATCCCTGCTGCTGCCATAAGTTTCAACTCCACTAGGTGGGCAGTACCCCACCAGTTTGGAAAATCTACAATGCCAATTAAATGCAGGCTGTGAAAGTTGCTGACTGGATCATGCATATGTTAAATGGTGATAGTGCTCAGGTTTTGGCTTCAAGGATCAGATAACATGGATGGGACAGTTTTCAGCCCTCTTTCTGGAAGGGGGGTTTGGAATTTGGACATGTGTTTGTCACCTTTCTAGAGAATCATTTTCAGGTGTCTCTAGAAAACAACGAGAAAAGTTTCAAATCCCAGTGCAGAGAGGACTGAGGTCCTGCCCTATAGGGAAAGTGGGCATGTAACATTTCTATATATCTATCTGCGGGAGCAGGAACTGTAAATGAAAATGAGAAAACACATGACAGAATTGTTAATAAAAATCGCACATTATGAATATGCATTGTGCCTTGTGCCGCCATCCAGTTTTGAGTAGCCCATTTGTTAAGTTGTTAATTGTTCTTTGTTCTCTAGTGGCACTTTGGAGCCCTAGTCATAGACTGCTGTGCTAGGCGCTGTACACACACAACACAACCCTTATCAGTCACCCAACATGAGAAAGGTGTGAAAAGCCCCCTCATCTGAACCAGCAGTGAAACTCACATGCGGTGAACGCTCAACCAACTGTAGGCTCTGGTAGTAGGGTAATGAGCTACTTATGTGTCAGTAGCATCCTGGAAGCCCCTGGTGACATCTCAGTCACCTCTGAGCACGATCTTTGTGTAAATCGTCCAAATGGCCACAAATTAATCAAATGTGAGTGGCAGCAACATTCCTTTAGGGTAAGCTCTACTCCCCCTACCCAAGGCCTGAGTTAGCTGGGCTCTGTGCATGTGAGAAGTTGGGAAATGAAGTCTACCTCTGTCAAGGCTTTTTCCCCACTCTGGCATGATAAATGCAGAAGTGGAGGCCCACAAAAGTACCCCAAAACCTTGTCTCACCAGGCTTTGGTATAAAGCTTCCCCCCCAAATCTTAAAAAGACCTAGATTTTGGGGATAAAAATCTGCACCGCCACCCAAGTAATGATAAGGAAACTAGGGGAGAGATCGCTTGGGAAATCTCACCCCTAAAGTAAAACCAGGACATGAAAATTAATCAATACCAGGTTAATAAAAGGAAAGAAAAATAACTTTTATCATCACCACAATACTCCTGTTACAAGCATAATGACTAGATGGAAAAGTCACCAATTAATAAACTCATAGGGAGTTCCACCATGTGCCAAAACTTAGTTACAAAGGAGAGAAAACCCCATTTTTAAATGCACAGACATCAGAGTCCCATTCCGAAACCATAAAACAATAAAACCTAATGGATTTATCTAAACTTTACCCTACTTACAGATAGTGAAGAGTCTTTTCTTGGAGAGAGACATTTTGTTTGTTCCCCTCAGTAGCTGGAGAGAAACTGCCCAGGGACAAAGGAGGGAAAACCCCAAAATTCCTTTGTCCCAGTTTGAAATTCCTATCTACATTTCTATTGGCTGCCTGTTACCTGGTTAGGTAAGGGACATAGTTAACTCCTTAGTCCCCAGGCTGCTGGCTAACCCTCATGGCCATGACAGCCTCGCTTAGCCCAGAACCAGAGTGTGGTGCTATCTGGTGGTTCTCTTGCAGCAGCTCTTTCAGTCTGTGTGCTGGAAGCAACCAAAGTCTCTCGGTACCAGCTGTGGGAGGGTACAGAGAGCAGCAGATCTGTGAGTGCTCATGGATCCACTATTCCTTTCTTCTCTCCCTATGGCTTTCTGGGTTGGCTTGGAGACCCTTCCTGATGTGCGTAGGGTCCTTTTGCAGGGATTAAGGGTGATTTTTACCCTTCAACATTAGAAACCCTGCTGGGCTAAGTTCCTCTATGTCATTTATTTTACAGCTGCTTCCCAGAAGGGACGGTGTAATTATCAGGTTCAGATTGTCAAAACTCACTGAAACGACAGATGCCAGTCTCACGGGACATTGACTCAGCCCTTCATCCTTTTGAGATACAAAAGAATTCCACGGTGTATGCTGTCCATGCTGTCTATCTCTCTGCCCTTGTCTGTCTTTTATTCTTTGTCCATCTGCCTCACGGATGTGAATGTGAAAACAAGTGTCTGTTTGCTCACTCTGGCTATATTTCATTGGGACAGATATTTGCCTCGGCGGCAGTCTACCCATTGGTGTGTTGCAGCATCCTTTGCAATTGATCAAATTTCCCTTCCACTCATAGTTGGCTGCATTTCTCTGGTGTTGAGGTTACGGAGGTTGCGAAGCACTTTGGATTGAGAAGTGGCATAGATCTGTAAATTTATGATTGCTAATAAAAGGCGTTTAATAAAAATAAATTCCTTTGTAATAAATCAGATACATATACAAAAAAAGAAAAAGAAAACTGAAATGGCACTAGACATGAATTATCAGCAAATATTGCATGTAACCTGACAGGTATAAAAGTATAATGTGTGTTAAACAGAAAAATTGAATATCTTATAAAGGTGAAAAATAAAGACGGACTACTGGGTTATAGACATTTCTATAACTTCACTTTTGGATTCCTTTTCCCATTAACACACGGTGCACATGATTCTTTGCCGCTTCTTCCAGTCTATGACACAAGATCATAGATCTGAGAGTTACAATCTTTTTCTCTTCACACATCTCTGGACAGAGGCCAGGCCTACACTAGACTTGGCAGCTCGGCTTAAGGTACACAACTTCAGCTACGCAGAATACATAGATGGAGTTGGCTTACCTAAAGCTGAGCTTGGCAGTATCTCTGCAGCAGAAGGCTGACAGGCGCAAAGCTACTCGCAAGAGCAGGAGTACTGAACACTGACGGAGATGCCCTCTGAGTTCGATTTAGTGAGTCTTAACTAGACTCGCTAAATCAAACTCTGGGAGATCGATCACAGCAGCGTCAGTCTTCCGCAGAGTGAAGACAAGGCCTAAGTCTTTTAATTGTATCTGTCTCCTATGTCCTTTCTTGCTATCTTCTTCCTCCCATGCTCTCTTTGCTGGTCATTCTTATCATGTACCCATCTCAAATGAGTGCACTCCCACCCATTCAGCCCTGAGAGTTCCAAATTCTTCGTATGCCTCATTTCTTCCACACGGGCTCTGTCTATCTGCTCCTTCCTACCATTCTCCTTGGTGTATTATTTTCCTACATTCTTCCATCTGTAAGACTCCCATTTCCAAACCATAGCGGCCAGGTAGAAACATGCAGCATACACTTTTCCTTTTTTTGTTACTTACTTGCCAATCCCACAGGACTCTGATCACCTTTTCCACTGCTGCCCGTGCTCAGTTGTCCTCCTTTTCAGTTCTCCAGATCCCTCCCCAATGGCGCTAAATGTACTTCCCAACCATGCACATTTTTTCCTTCTGATTCAGCTTGTCTCCTGAAACTTCCATCAACACCTGCGTGTGACTTCCAAGTGTTTAATAAGTGGACACCAGTTTTCAAGACCCTGTTAGTCAGCGGGAAGAGTAACTTCAAATTCCTTACAAGTGCTGTCCTATTGCAACCCGGGTCCCTGCCAGCTCTTTCAATAGCTTCCTGATGGCTTTTGCCGCAACTCAACCAGCTCTTGCCAGGGCTATGAACCAGGGTGCTCCCTCCCCCCGCACTTTCACCTCTGCTGGTAATAGTTATAGTTTTGAATTCTGAATTTCCAGGCTCTTTTGGTTCTGTGTATAGGGATGTGACCCTGCCACTGTAGGACTGATCAAAAAATCACAGCCATTTTTGAGAGCTGGAATTGGGGGGTTTACTTTAGAATGATTTGCCAAGGGTTAGGATGCTGTCCTGTACTGCCTCTAAATCTCATGGAAAAAGAATGACTGCTCTTGGAAAAACCTCAGCATTAAGGCACAGAGCTTGCAAATATCAAGCAGACGTGTAAGGTTACTCATGTGAGCAGCTCCATTCAACTAGAGGAGGCTACTCATGTCACTAGAGTTATGCATGAATGTAAATGTTTGCAGCAGCTGAGCCTAACGGAAAAGTCTCATAGGCTTTGTTGGAAATAAGCCAGGACACTCTGGATGCAGGTGAAAACAAGCGGAGGATTTATTATACATCAGCTGATGGAGTGACACGCAGGGGTTACCCTGGTGAACACTGGTTAATTAACACAATACAATAGATTATATAGTCAGCAGGTGGACGGAGGAAAATGATTTGATAGGTCTAGCAGCAAGACGAAATGAGCACATAAGCCAATAGAACTACTAAAGATTACATAATATCTCCGCCCATTGCAAAGTAACAGCTCGTTAATTAATATACAGGTGGTTATTGTTCAAATGCCAAAACATGTCAGCAAAACAGTAATAACATTTTAGTCTGCATAGATGATGATGTTGCTATAGCAGGCGGGTATGGCCTTGAGTTGGTGCAGCACTTGGTTCTCAGGCTTATTATCTAGGAGTGAAGCAAGACAGTTTAAGCAAATTTTATGAATGTTATCTTAAGCAAAATGTGTTACGTTACCAACTGAGACCCTGTCTGAGTGTTTTAGAACATGGTTGCTATGGTACCCAGGATCTTTTACTGTCTGCAGTTCTTATCCTGACTGTGGTGTTCCCAGGCTTTAATCCTAGAATGGAGTTATGCTGTTTAGAGGCCTACTAGCACATTTAGGGCTGCCTCAGTTTACCCTACAGTTCCCTCCTTTTGACCTTAGGGTTCTCTGACCCGCCAGGTCAAATACAGTAATTTTAGGGTGTTCATTCTACGCTGGAAGCGACGGCACAATATCAGTACCAGTATGAATGTTATGATTGAAATTCCTCACATAATTTGGCAAAACACTACCTAAATCCACTCCCAGGGTATTTCTTCGCCGGTGAAGGCGCTGCCCATGATTTAGGTTTGACCTCTACTGCCTGGTCGAGTGCTTCAGAGGTAGGTGTTTGGCACGGTCCACGGTGTTTCCCTATCTGTGTGTACCTCAGACAGCCAGCCCCGATATATCTTTGGGCATTGGCTACCAACTCCTTGATCTTTGCCTGCAGGGTCAGTAAACCCTCCTCTTGGTACTTACTTCCGCTGTGCCACTCAGGATCTCATGTTAAGTTACTTATCACTGCCGAAGTGCGATAGAGCCGCATTCCATCAGCGGTCAGGATCGTCCGGTGGGGGACTGTTATGCACACAGACAGATATGTAGAGGGGCAAGATGGAGTGATCTGTCTGGGTAGTCAAACACCAGTAGGTACCGTTTATTTGGACCAGCTTGATGTTTATTTGTTTTTCTGTGAGAACCACATTAAACCTAGGCAGATTCGTCATGTTGTTAAATGGGCAGGTACATAAAATTTTTTATCAAAGTGGGTGCGATAATCCCTGGATACAGGGAGGCTTCTACACCTTCAGAATAAGCAATGCTCTCTACTTTATCTATATGCTCTTGCTTTGGTTCAGGCAGGGAGGTTACCATTCTGATCATTGTGAGTGAGGAACCCCTAGAGGGGCCAAAACAAACGGTTATACTATGGCCTGTCTAGATGAGCCTTTGGGTCCTCAATAATTCTCTACTTCCCCACTCTCATGGATAGGCACAGGGAAGATGGGGACTTACCACTTCTATAAGGGCTGGGTGGTAGTGGCTAAAGCTTACCCTGTTCTTCAATACTGGCCTTTTAATTTCTTTAATTTAGTTTGATTAATTAACAATCTAATTAGTCTCTGGTCCAAATATCTGGTTAGGTTTAGTGAAGTGGACACAGAGCTGAACAGATCCTTCAAACTATTTAGGTTCACTTGATTAGCTTGGCTAGTGTCTAGGCCTTTACAGGCACTGGATATTACTGCATCTACCAGCTTAGACATAAGTGCTACTGACAGAGTTTCCAGGCCCAAACCAATCTGCGATGGTATCTGCTAAGCCCCGTCGTTGCCTAATCAGGCACTTGCCAATTCCATTAGCCAGTCTAGCACACAGCTGGTCTATACCAGTGTGGAACATCACCCAGGTAAGGACCAGTGACAGTTGTCTTAGTTCTGGGCTGGGTCTGTTCAGGGAATAATGCACAATTGGGAGGCTCTATTTTGTCCTCAAGGACTTGGTTAATAAAACTTAAATGAGGGCAATTTAGCAATGGCCTTTGTTCTCTTTATTAAACCTCATCCTGTTTACCTCTGACCATTTCTCTAACTTGCTAAGGTCATTGTGAATTATGTCCCTATCCTCCAAAGAAGTCGCAACCCCACCCAGTTTGGTATCATCTACAAACTTAATAAGCGTACTCTGTATCCCAATATCTACATCATTGATGAAGATATTGAACAGTACGGGTCCCAAAACAGACCCTTGAGGAACTCCACTTGTTATCCCTTTCCAGCAGGATTTAGAACCGTTAACAACAACTCTCTGACTACGGTTATCCAGCCAATTATGCACCCACCTTATCGTGGCCCTATCTAAGTTATATTTGCCTAGTTTATCAATAAGAATATCATGCGAGACCGTATCAAATGCCTTACTAAAGTATAGGTATATGACATCCACCGCTTCTCCCTTATCCACAAGGCTCGTTATCTTATCAAAGAAAGCTATCAGATTAGTTTGGCATGACTTGTTCTTCACAAACCCATGCTGGCTATTCCCTATCACTTTATTACCTTCCAAGTGTTTGCATATGATTTCCTTAATTACCTGCTCCATTATCTTCCCTGGGACAGACGTTAAACTGACCGGTCTGTAGTTTCCTGGGTTGTTCTTATTCCCCTTTTTATAGATGGGCACAATATTTGCCCTTTTCCAGTCTTCTGGAATCTCCCCTGTCTGCCATGATTTTTCAAAGATCATAGCTAAAGGCTCAGATACCTCCTCTATCAGCTCCTTGAGTATCCTGGGATGCATTTCATCAGGACCTGGTGACTTGCTGACATCTAACTTTCCTAAGTGATTTTTAACTTGTTCTTTGTGTATCCTATCTTCTAAACTTACCCTCTCTCTGCTTGTATTCACTACGTTAGGCACACCTCCAGACTTCTCGGTGAAGACCGAAACAAAGAAGCCATTGAGCATCTCCGCCATTTCCAAGTTCCCTGTTACTGCTTCTCCCTCCTCACTAAGCAGTGGGCCTACCCTGTCCTTGGTCTTCCTCTTGCTTTTAATGTATTTATAAAAGGTCTTCTTGTTTCCCTTTATGCCTGTAGCTAGTTTGATCTCATTTTGTGCCTTTGCCTTTCTAATCTTGCCCCTGCATTCCCGTGTTGCTTGCCTATATTCATCCTTTGTTAGTTGTCCTAGTTTCCATTTTTTATATGACTCCTTTTTTATTTTGAGATCGTGCAAGATCTCCTTGTTAAGCCAAGCTGGTCTTTTGCCATATTTTCTATCTTTCCTACACAGCGGAATTGTTTGCTTTTGGGCCTGTGACAGGGCGCTTGCCCTGCACTGGCCCTTTAAGGGCAGACCCCGGCCGGAACCAGGGCCGGGGAGATTAGCCCAGCTGAGGCTGTACTAGTCCATTAGGGCCCAGCTGGGCGCTATAATAGAGGATGGGCTGCTGCTGTGAGGGGGAAACAGTGAGAACCTGGCTGCTGAGGGAGGAGGAGGCTCCCTGGAGCTAGGGCAGGGCTGGGGGAGGCCAGGCAGGGCTAGGGGAGCTTTGGCCAGCAAATCCTCAGACTGCAGGGCTTGAAAGAAGGCCCGATGAAGGAACATCGACCCCCGGAAGGGGGGCTCAGAGACAGACTTGGGCACTGCCGGAGGGCAGTGTGGCGAAGAGGACGCCGCAGCCGGGAGTAAAGAGGGGAGACACCACCCCAGAGAAGGCACCCTACCTGCCGAGGGAGCCAATTCCTGAGGACAGACGGCAGGGGGGTTACAGTGGTGAGTGCACCCCCTCACAGGGCCCTTAACAACGTCCCTTTGAAATACTTCCAACTCTCCTCAGTTGTTTTTCCCTTCAATCTTGCTTCCCATGGGACCTTACCTACAAGTTCTCTGAGCTTATCAAAATCTGCCTTCCTGAAATCCATTACCTCAATTGTGCTGGTCTCCCTTCTACCTTTCCTTAAGATCATGAACTCTATTATTTCGTGATCACTGTCCCCTATACTGTCTTCCACTTTCAAGTTCTCAACTAGTTCCTCCCTATTTGTTAAAACCAAATCCAGAACAGCTTCTCCTCTGGTAGCTTTTTCAACCTTCTGAAACAGAAAGTTGTCTCCAATGCAGTCCAGAAACTTATTGGATAGCCTGTGCCTCACTGTGTTAGTTTCCCAACATATGTCTGGATAGTTGAAGTCCCCCATCACCACCAAATCTTGGGCTTTGGATAGTTTTGTTAATTGTTTAAAAAAAGCCTCATCCACCTCTTCCACCTGGCTAGGTGGCCCGTAGTAGACTCCTAGCATGATATCACCCTCATTTTTTACCCCTTGTTTTTTACCCCTTGATTTAATTTTTTTTTACTTGATTCATTCTGGTCCATTAGCAGACATTGCCGTAGACATGCAATACACATCAAATATTTATTATTGTTGCTGCTTGTCCTTGGTTTGGAAGTGAAAAACTTTTCTGGCTTTCTTATTACAGAACCTGCCATTTTCCTCCTGTTAGTTCTACATGCTTTAGAGTCATCTGTTTTCGAATACACTCAAACCCAGGAAAAAAAAAGATGATCTTCCCAGATGCTGCTTTAATTCCACTTCACACTTCCCTGATTATTATAGATGGAAATGTAGTGCTTATTGGTGCAATCCTTCCCTCTTGACAAGCTGCAGGACTGAAATAATCTAGGGCTCTGGGCCTTTCAGATCTTTTACTAAACACACCTTCCTCCTTTGTTCTCAGTAGAAAGGATGCTGCCTAATCCAATTTCTAAACATTTACTAAAAATAAGCCAACTCAAATTGTTACCACTCACTTGGCCTGTTGGAGCTTTGCCAGGATTTCTTGTTTTATTGGGTGTTGAAATGTGTACTTAACCCATTAGAATGTCCGCTTCGATTAGATTCATACCTTTCAGCTGGGTCCGGTGTGTAGAGATATCTGATTTAAAGGGGAGCTGCTGGGGTTTCAGAAGGATACAATTCTTCCTTGCCAGAAGATGTTCTGAAGACCAGGACTTTAACAGGGTTCAAGAGAGAACTAGATAAATCCATGGAGGTTAGGTCCATCAATACTTATTAGCCAGGATGGGTAGGGATGGTGTCCCCAGCCTCTGTTTGTCAGGGGCTGGATATGGATAACGGGGAGGGATCACGTGATGATTTCCTGTTGTGTTCACTCCCTCTGGGGCACCTGGCATTGGCCACTGTCGGCAGACAAGACACTGGGCTAGATGGACCTGTGGTCTGACCCAGTATGGCCGTTCTTATGTTCTTATGTTTGTAATGTTCCCAAGTAGTACAGCAACATGGGACAAACTCGGGCACAGTTCCTTACTCGCCTGAAATCCTTACTCGGGCACAGTTCCCACTGACTTTGGTCCATTGCTCTCCAAGGCCTCCATTCAACTTTTCGGCCCCTGGGAAAGTCTGTTCAATATATACTTTCCCTATTATGCAGGGTTGTTTTCGAAAGACACCCCTTTGGCTCTGAAGTCTCCAAGCTGCAGTTCAGTAGAGGCTGTTACCTTTGGGGGGAGGGGTAATTAATACATGCATTAGAGTGTGTTAAAACTAGGCCCGAAAATCAGTGAGCGATGTGCGTTGGGGAGATCTATGTAACAGCTTGGTGCCAAGTACAGTGTGTGATGTAGGATTCCCAGGAAAGAAATAATCACAATAACTATTTACCTTGCTGAGGTCTTTAATTCTTGTTTATTGTTGTTTTTAATGAGAAATCCTCATATAGGAACCCCCTATTCCATCTACCTCTTTTGTCTTCATTTATAAAATAGCATTACCCGGGAAAAAAATCGAAGAGCTCACCCTGGAAGTTTGCAACGTTTTTCATGGCCTTGTCCCGGAGTGGGATTCAAACCTACCACGATCTTGTGTAGAAGCATAGCCTGCTAACTGAGCCCCAGTCATGACTAGACAGAGAGCCAGAGCAATCATTTGTTTGCACTAATTAAATGTCGCTTGTTTAGTGCAGCAAAGACTGAACAAAGCACAGGGGGTAAAAAGCGGGGAATACTGCAGTGGCAGAGCTGAAATGTACAAATAGAGTCCAGAAAATTTCTTCCATCTCTAATTATCCTTCTCACTTATTATTTAAAGCCTGTCCTTTGGGCCTCTTTAAGCGTGGAACAGATGAAATTTCAGGCTGTGTTTGTACCACCTCCTAGAAAGTCTCATTTAATAATTGTTGTCCAGTAAATAAATACACCAGGCCAAGTTTTAAAGTGCAGATACTGGTCAGTGTGCTAAGGAAGCACAATCTAACAACAAAATGTGACCAACCGGCACTGGGGACAAAGCCAAGTTCTTCCTCTGAGAGTCCTCATCAGGGAGACAGACAGTCCATGCATCTGATCAGAGACTGCAACTGGTGGTGCTGAATGAATGTGAATGGGCACAGCTAAGAAACGGGAGATTAAGCTGAAATCAGACGCGCCACTCAAGGGCTTTTCAGTTACTTGTTTACATTGATACTTGGCAGGTACGCTAAAGCAGTGCATCTAAGAGACTGAAACCGAGAGTTCCTCTTTATGTGCTTAATCTCTGGCTCCTGTTTTACACTGCTGCTGGCCTCGAGAAGAACAGCAGTGCTAAATAACAGGCACAGAGCAGCCCTTCCTGTCCCTGCTCTGTGTCCCAAACCTGTTCTGCTCTTTCTCTTCCATCATTCTTTATGGGATTGTTCTGAAAATGTCTGATAAGCAGGTGCTTGGCTCCAGCTGTGTTAGTCTGCAGTGTTGTTACCTGTGGAGGGTCGGCAATGCAGTCTGTTCTTGGTGCATTAAGACTGGATTTGTATCCTAAGCACACAAAACAGGAGTTGAATGAATGCAGGTAAAGGCTTCGGGTGAAGAGATTCATTCATCTTAGCAGATTTGCTAGCGCACACTCCTTTCGGATTGGACTGACTGCCCAAGAAGAATTCATCTATACCTAAAAACCATGTGTGCTATAATGTTTTCCCTCTCCCCTCCATCTTTCATGTTGTCTTAGACTGTAACTTTTCCAGGGCAGGAAGCATTTCTGTCTCAGTTTCAACCGTGCCTAGCACCATCTTAATTTGGCCCCTGGTGTTACCATAATGTAAGTGACGAATGACAGTACTCGCTCTCTCCGTGCCCCCCGAAAATGTCCCCAGGAAATACTTTGGATAGTAGAATTGGGCCTGAGCTAAAAAAATGTTTGGATTCCAATCGGGATCGAAACCTCATCAGGGATCTAAGCTTCCAGATCTCAGGTTTTGGCTTGGGTCTTATCAGAGATGCAGAAACATTATGATTAACGGGTTAACCGATTAAATAGGGGGGGCTTTCGAGCCCAGCTGGGCTGAAGCAGTCCTCCCATTCACCATGGCTGGGCTTGGAGGGTCCCCCTTTCTGTGGCTGGAGGCTGTTTTGGCCAGGCCAGGCCAGGCTAGGCCCGCTACGGATGGGGCCTGCTCCTGCCAGTCTAGGCCCATAGAGGGCTCAGGCTCCTCCTGCCAGGCAGGAGCACCCCCGCAACCCGCAGTGGGCCTTGCAGGGCTGGAGCAGCCCCCTACTCCCTTGTCAGAGGAGATCACTGCAATGATAAAAGTTATATATAAAGCCGCTTGTGCTGCTTAAAGAATTGGGTTCTTACACGGGACGTTCAGAATGTTAGCTGAGTTGCAGGGAGCGGTTTTGGATGATCCTGAATGAAGCTTCTTTGTATATGCTGATGGTGTAAGACACGTGGCAGACTTTGCTATTTTGGAAAATGTGGACAGCTGCAGGGGCAGCGAGGTCACGGAATATGTAGAATGGTGCGTGCCCGGAGGACGCGTGACCAGAACCCGTGGTTCCTTGGAGGAGGAGGTTAAAAGGAGATGTCTCTTAGCCACAAGTGCAGCACAGGAAATTTCTGGACTGATAAGCACATTGTGTGGTGCCAAAATGAACATTTATCCGCGCAGGGAATGGTCAGCATTAGTCTATGGTCAGGCAGCAGCAGAGTTCAGTGAGACGGACCGCAGGAAGCTGGGGGCAGTAGAGGTGACAGCTCTTGGGAATGGCAGTGCAGAGGAGAATGGTTTTAAGATGCATGTCGGTAGAAGGCGAGTTGGGTGTGACGTCGTGGGGACGGGCTGCCGTCGAAAAGACTCTGAGAGTGGGGTTACTGCAGAAGAAACTCACAAGATGGGGTTGCCAACTTTCTGAACCCTACCCTGCCCCGCTCCTGCGCCAAGGCCCCTCCCTTGCTCCCCCAGGCCCCGCCTCCTGCTCATTCCATCTCCCTGCATCTGTCGCTGGCGCTCCCCTTCCCTCATTCATTTACACCAGGCTGGGGCAGGGGCTTGGGAGGCAGGAGGGAGGAAGGGCTCTAGCTGTGGGGTGCAGGCCTGGGGGTGGGGCCAGGGTTTAGGGATTTGGGGTGCAGGAGGAAGCTGGGGTTGGGAGGTTAGGAGTGGGGGCCAGGGAGTTGGGGTTCAGACTCTGGCAGGTGGGTGTGAGCGCCATGGTGGGGCCAGCAAGGAGGGGTTAGAGTGTGGGCTCTGGACTGGGGTTGAAAGTTGGGTGCGGGGAGGGGGAGGGCTCTGGTTGGGGGTGTGGCCTTTGGTGTAGGGCTGGGGATGAGTGGTTGGGATTCAGGAGGGGGCCCCAGACTGGGGAACCATGTTGGGCAAGGAAAGTACCCAAAGCCTTTCTGGCTGCCCTTGGGCCTAGGAGGCAGAGAAGGGACATTCTGCTGCTTCTAGGAGCCATGCGGAGCCAGTGTAGGCAGGGAGCCTGGCTTAGCCCCAGTGTGCAGCCAACTGGACTTACTGGCCTGGTCATGAGTGCAAACTGGAGCCACCCGCATGTTCCAGTTGGAAACCAGATGCCGGCATCCCTAGCACTAGAGCTGGTGGGAAGATACAGGGATTTTTCCCAATGAACAGTTTTGACTTTTCATTGAAAAAAAAACATTTTGGGGGTTGGTTGGTTTGTTTTATTTGTACAAAAAGGTTTTTTTTTTTTCAAAGTGTCCACTTTCCTGGAAAAAAAATTCAAAACCCAATTTTTTATGAAAATACAATTTTGATGGGGATTTTTCAACCAACCCCAAATATCTGATTTGTGTGTGCACACAGATGTGCAAATGAACACCTCTTTGAGTGCCTTAACTTGCAAATCTGGCCCCTTAGGGAGTGTCAAAAAAAGCTCAGGTTGACAAGTGGGAATCACTCCAGTAAGTATGGTTGTATATTTAGTGATAGAAATGTAGCCGTGTTAGTCTGGGGTAGTTGAAGCAAAATGCAGGACAATATAGCACTTTAAAGACTAACAAGATGGTTTATTAGATGATGAGCTTTCGTGGACCAGACCCACTTCCTCAGATCCATATGAGGAAATCCATATATAGGTTGTATATTTGTATGTCAAATTCATCCTTAATATGCAACCTCATTGGTTTCAAGCAGAATGCACTAGGGATGTTTTTGGCCTGAAGTCTGTGGCAGTCAGGAATAGAACCCAGAGGTCAAAGTGCACAGCTGAGTTATCTTCTGATATAGATATATGAGAGAGTTTGTCTGTCTGTCTGTCCAGGTGTCTGTCTGTTCCAGAACTTTTCCTACATGGTAAGAGCTAGGACCACCAAATTTGGTAGGCCACTTTCTCTTTTTATAACTTAAAAACAAGGTCAGGGTTTGGTTATGCCAGGACAATGGGATGTTCCTGGAATGGGATTGTTTCTCATAACCCAGAAAGGGAGGGCTCTGCTCGTAGGGACAGTTTGATAGTATAATGACTGCAGGGGGGTAGCAAGGGCCCAGCGACTGGGACAGCTATGACCCTATTGGGGCTGTAGTGGCCTGGGAGAGGCACTTCACCCCTGATTCCAAGCTGTTGCAATGAGAGAGGGGAAGCCTGTATACTGAACCCCTTATCCCCGCTGCTACCCCCACCCCAGAGCAATGATTTCAGTAAAGAAAAACAAACAAGGATTTGAATTAAGGATCTGCACATCATCAGGTAAATCCTCTACTATGTCTATATTTAAATCCCAACTCTCAGCTGTGTACTTTAACCTTACCACTGTCAATCACTCTAGTAAAGTGTCAAGCTGCCTGGAAGTATTGTATGGCTTTTCAGACAAATAGTCTGAAAATACTAGCAGTTCAGTTAACTGGAGCAATGCATTCATGGCAGTCAGGAACCATTCATGCCAATACCAACACAGAGATTAGAGTCATTTCCTTTTCTTAGCTGCAGAAACTCTGACCAGATGACTTGAGTGCCTGACAAGGATATTTTAGCTCTTTCTCGATTGGGTGAGGAAAAGTGAATATCTGCTTCTGGCTATCAGCTAACCACAGGGAGGCATTGACTTATCAGCATTAACAGAGAGGTGAAGAGAGAAAAAAAAGTGCTGAAGAGATTGATTATTCAACGAAATACTGGGAACCCACTGTATATAAAAGTAAGAAATCCAGAAACTCTGTTTATTGCTCTGTAGCCATCATTGTGGGATCCCTGTTAATGTTTATGTGGTTGTTGTTATGCTAGAGAGGCCTTTAAAAAACCTCAGGCATTACCATTTTTCAGTGTCTTCCATGATCACTTAGTATTAGTTCTGTCACAGTGTTTCGAAAGCTGATGAGAACAGCCAGAAATGAATCTCAGGCGTGTGAGGAATCTCAGTCTACACAAAGTCAGTGTTTCACAGACTCGTGCAGTGGGTGAGGTTTGCAAAACGAACAGCCGCACACCTGTTAGGTAGTAAAACTCTCACTACACCGGAGAATGTTTCCGGAACAATGGCCGTTTTTCTGGAAAAACTATACTGACATCCACACTGCTACTGCGTTCTTTCGACAGAAAGGCGAAAGAACAGAGGGGTTTTCTGACAGCGGTAAACATCTTTCTACGAGAAAGAAGCCTTTTTCCGAAAAAGCTTTTTCGGAAATAGGCATGTGTGGACGCGGAAGAGAATGTTTTTTTCGAAAGAAGAGGACCCCTAGGAAAAAGCCACTCCATCCAAAGTAATCACAACTTAAATGCGACATAGGATCCAATCAATGTAGACGCTATCTTTCAAAAAAGCAGATTGCTTTTGCGTTGTGGTTTTGCTGTGTGGACGCTCTCTTTCGAAAGAAGCTTTTCCAGAAAAGCTTCTTCTGAAAGAAGCCTGCAGTCTAGACATAGTCTTACTTATTGCTGACTCCTGCATCTATAACTCCACAGGTATGGGCGCATTTTGCATGGTTTCTGTTTGTGACAGGGGCCGTGGTCACTCCTGACTTGTAGCTTTCTCCAGAGCAATTCTTCCCTTTTCACCTTTCCTGACTGACTCAACATAACCGGTGGGTGGTATTCCTCCTTTCCTGGCTCCTAGTCTACAAATCTCTAGTTGATTCCCTGCCGTGAAGGTTGAAACGGAGCGTGTGCTCTCCAGCGTCCAAATAAAATTTGGATTTCACTGTCTCTAAAGCTCAGTTCCATTGAGTTTTCTTCTTTTCTTTTGGATGAATTATTGGCATTCTATCCCAAGAGCAATAATACTTGTTCTGGATGGAAGCTCACCACAGCCAAGTTCTTAATATGGCTCCTCCATACACATTCTCTCTACACCTACATTTTGAGGGATTTAGCTCCCAATACTGCATGTTAACAGAATGTTTTTCTACTTTAAAATCAAATCAAAAGTGCCACTTTTAGCCTTTGGCACACAGTCCTTTCCAGAACATTTGAGCTATAGGCACCTCCTAAAAACCCATCTATCCTGCAGAAAAGAGCAGGGAAAATTTAATTGTGGTAACAATTCTTTGCTGTAGCTCTGGGGGCCAGGGCTTTTGGCAGATGGGCAATATTATATTTGCATAAGGAGTATGCAAATATGCAACTACAATGTTACCGGTCCACCAATTCTCACAACAGCGAAGCGTGCCAGTGCCGACGGGGATGCCTTCTGCGTTCGATGTAGCTTGTCCTTATTAGACCCAGTAAATTGAATGCTGGGAGATTGAATGCGGCAGTGTCGATCTTTCCGGTAATGGAGACATGGTCTGAGAAGGGAGAGCAAAGTCTGCTGTACAGTTGTAGCTACCTGCCCATTGGCTTTTAGCTCATTCTGTAGCAGCGTTAGCCCCTAAGATCCCAGGTTCGATCCTATCTGCCGCTGACCCGAGTTGAAGGTTTGTATTTGCACATCTAAGGAAAGTTGCTTTGTTTGCTGACAGCTCTGGGATCCAGGTCATTAGCGGTACCCAGAACTGCAATGCATTAAAAGCCTGATCCAAACCCCTTTGAAAGGATCAGAAAACTCCCATCAGCTCCGCAGGCATTGCTTCACGCCCTCTGTTCCTTGCAGGAACATATTTGCAAGCACAGCAAGTAGGGTGGAGGGGGGGAGCTGAACACTTCAGACCTGCCTCCAAAATCCTTGTGTTTTCTGGAACTTTTCAGGTTTGTCCAGCACTAATCCAGAACATCGATACGGAAAATACATTAACTTGTGAGCCTCCCCGCTGCTCTGCAGCCATCCGGAGTTCCCAGACACAGACAGAAAATGTGAGAGAAGCCACTTTGCCCCCCCAAAGCCACCTTGCCCCAGTGATTCAAGATTTCCCCGTCAGCTGGAAACGGATGGCCTTGAAATTGTGTATGTGTAACCCACACACTCAGTGTGGTCCACTGTCCCATGTAGCGGCACTTAGACCACGTATAGCAGCAGATGAGAGCAAGAGAGCTCTTCAGGTTCGGAGCCAGCTGGCTTTATAGCTCACACTGCAGCAGCTCCTATACTAAGCTCTCGAGGTCCCAGATTCAAATGTGAAGCGTGGTGGTTACAAGTGCACCTGGAGGGATTTGTGACCCTCCCCCCACACCTGTTCCAAGGACATCCAATTGGGTGTAGGTCATTAAAATGTTGATAGTTTTGGTTTTGTAATTCCCCAGGGAGCTTTTCCCCAGTTCAGCTTTAGACCCAGCTGAACATTGCTGGAATGATTTGAAGGTAGCAGGAGCTAGAACTCTAGAAGGCAATAGGGAACCTGCGTACCAAACTTTTGGTATGGGATAATACGCAGTGCTCTCAAACACACCCAATTAAGCCAAGTGACTTGGGCCCCTAGAAACTTGTAAGTGGAGTTTTGCTCTCCTGGTTCCTTGTAACATCATGGTGGCCCCAGAATGGAATTTCCTTGAAGTGAGACGGGGCTGTCCCTAAAGGTTTCAATAAGATGTTCTTCTGCCAGGCCCAGGTATTCAGGCAGCTTTGTCTTACTGAAGGGGTGGGGGACCTTTTTTGGGTTAGGGGGACATGGACCCACAGAAAAATCAGTTTTGGGCAGGGGGGGTGCGCACACAAGTGAGAAGCAAACCAAACAAACAACCCCAAAAACCATAAGAACGGCCGTACTGGCTCAGACCAAAGGTCCATCTAGCCCAGTGTCCTGTCTGCCGACAGTGGCCAATGCCAGGTGCCCCAGAGGGAGGGACCACAACAGGGAATCATCATGTGATACCTCCCCTGCTACCCAACAAACAAACAAAATAATCCCCCACAAAACCCTCACTGACGTGACCCCTGACCGAGAAGCAAGAAGACACTCCCCACATCCCCCCTCATTCTCCAGACTAGTAGATTTTGTGTGCTCCAGCCCCATGGAGGGAGACCAGAACTACAGGGGCCGGATCCAGGCAAGCTGGGGGCCACACCTGGCCCCCGGGCCTTAGGTTCCCCAGCCCGTCTCACTGCATGTACAGCATAGCGCAGCTCTCATTTTGCTGCTTTTATAACACAGGAGACTGTAAATTAATTGGGCTGAAGTTTCGGGACTGAAGTCCATTCAGAAGGGTCTTCTCCAAATATTTGCAAGCACAGCAAGTTTGGACCATGGGAAATGTGTGAACGGACACACTCCAAAGCCCATTGAAGTTAATGGAAAGTCTCCTATTGACTTAAAGGGCTTTGGATCAGGCCCATGGATGGTCTACAGGACTGGAGCTAGTACCATAAATTAAAGTGGTCTCTGCTCTACCTCACCCCTGTTTTAGAAGAACTTACCGTAAGGATAAGATGGGGATTCAGTCGGGGTAGGTCTACGCTACGGGGCAAAGTCGAGTTAAGCTATGCAACTTCAGCTACATTAATTGAGCAGCTGAAGTCAAAGTACGTTAACTTGGCTTCTGGCACTGTCTACACTGCAGGAAGTTGAAGGGAAGACACGCTCCCTTCAGCTTCCCTTATGCCTCATGACAGCAGAGTTACTGGCATCGACCAGAGTGCTGGTTGAATAAGCTGTCTTCACTAGACCCACTAATTCGAACCCTGGAAAATCAGCAGGGGCAGCTTCACTTTTCTTCTGTAGTGTAAATGGATGCTCAATGGCCTTTACTGTTATCACCAGTAAATATGCCAGTTGTGATGCTCTTTTATTGAAATGTAAACTCTTCTCCACCGGGAAATAGTGCAAGAACATTATTGCCCTGTGTAGGTCCTGCCTGTTTCTGGGAAGCTCTCAAAGAAATGTGGGGTCTTTGTCACCAGTCTAGTTTGAAGGTCTTCCATTTAGGGTCTTCCATTAAAAACAGCAGCCCAACTTCCATTGCCTGTGATGGTTGTAGGTTTGGGTCTGTTGTGAAGAGGATTTAAGGAGGGAGGAAAGTCCTCAAGATGGTAATCCTTCTAGTGCAAGCTGTGATCTTGTGACATGTCACTTAGTACGCAGTTAACTTGTGGAACTGCTTGCCAGAGGATGTGGTGAAGACTAGGACTTTAACAGGGTTCAAAAAAGAGCTAGATAGATTCATGGAGGTTAGGTCCATCAATGGCTATTAGCCAGGATGGGTAAGAATGGTGTCCCTAGCCTCTGTTTGTGTGGAAATGGGTGACAGGAGAGAGATAATGTGATGATTACCTATTGTATTCACTCCCCCTGGGGCATCTGGTATTGACCACTGTTGGCAGACAGGATACTGGGCTAGATGGACCTTTGGTCTGACCTGGTATGACCGTTCTTATGTCCTAAGTGAGGCAGAGTAAAGCATGTGTAACCCACACACCTGCTGGGTGGGGGGCACTGTCCCATGGCACTACACTGAGACCACTTACAGCGAGAAGAATGAGTTTCGTCTACAGCCTGAGTGAGAGCCATCTGGCTTTTTGCTCAAGCTGTAGAGGTTCATGCACTTAAGTTCCAGAGGTCTCAGGTTCTGTTCCGCCTGTTGGCATTACAAGTGGGGGTCATCTGGGATTTCAAGTGGGAAGTTTCTGAAGCTCAGACTGAGTTTCCTCAGCTAGGGGAAGTTTGTAACCTACACACCTGTTGGGTGTAGTTCACTGCCCCACGTAGTGGCACTGGAATCACTAGGGCACATCCACACTAGGAAATTATTTTGAAATAACTAAATTCAAAATCATAACTCCCGAAATAACAAAATCAAAATAGCACGTCCCCGTTATGGAGGAGCCTTGAAATGAGTCCGAGGCAGGCTCCATTACTGTGGACATGCTACCTCGACTTAGAGCCCCAGGAAGCACTGGAGAGTAAGTACTTTGAATGACTCTGGGGAGTCGTTATTTCGAAATAGCAGCAGCAGAGTGTGCACACTAGCCACCTCAAACTAACTGCTATTCCCTGAGGAAAACAGGAGTACAGGTTTCAAAATAATTTCGGATGCGCTGCTTATTATTTTGAAATAAGGGGAGTTATCTCCTTAGCGTAGACCAGAGCTTACAGAGAAAAAGACCAAGTCTTCTCTACAGCCTTAGCTAAGTGCCAACTGGCTGTTAGCCTATGCGGAAGATGCCAGTGCACTAAACTCCAAAGGTCTTAGATTTGAGACCCCCTGTTTGTGATACATATGCTCTGTTCTTAGCAGAGAGATCTCCAAGTAATGCTAGCGTCTTTTCTAATCATTAGTAGGTGAATACCCCAACATTGGACGGGATAGCACCATGGACCCAGGCAATCCCATCAATTGCATAAGACTTAGTACTGAATTGCTGGTCACTTGTTATAAAGCCTTTTTCTCTTGTCGGGTAGAATCATCCTGGAAAATTTGCCTCTGCCTGAAGTCAGAACTCCCTTAGAATGGCCCAGTAGTTCTAAGACTTTGATTGCTAAGAGGGGTACAAGGTATACCAAAGCAACAAATGCAACAGGTGCAATTACAATCAGGTCTGCTCCTTGGAGGCATCGGAGAGACTCAAGACTAAGTAGCTGGTGCTTGAAATGTAGGTTTCTCTTCTTCTGGTAGTCGTATTTACAGACCCTTCACAAACATGCACATATTAATCACTTTAAACAGGTTGAAACTGTTAATGTTTTAAATCTCATCAAGATAAATTAAATAAAAATGCCGAGTTGACAGCTGTAGGGAGACAGGATTTTGACATGTTATTTTAAAATCTATTTTTAATACCTTTCTTTTTGAGCCAATAACCCCCGTAGCCCACCCTGTCTGATTCCGCTCTTCTCAGTTTTCTTCCTGTTGGAAATAAAATCAAACCTTCTTCTCATTGGACAGCTGCATTCTTACTTGTTCAGTTTTTTTAATTATTATTTTGGAACAGGATTATTTGCTTCAGACGGGTGGGATATTACATAAGGAACTCTCAGAGTTCCTAGTCCTGTCTGGTACATTCCACCCTCTCTTCACGTCCACTGTAGCCCATTCGGAATGTAGAACAGCGAGGACAAAATAAGAGTCCCGATCGTTATCTCAGCTTTTCAATGTGGAGGTTAAAGGCAAACCTGTGGGATTGTTCTGGAGACCTAGGCAATAAGAATCTTTGTTAGGTAATTAGACTCCACATTTTACCGTCGGGCAAGTTTTCCAAAGGTCTATGGTAGGGCAGCCTTGCAAAGAAAGTGCTGGAGTCATTTACCATTGGACTTAATTATATATGGTAATAAACATTCATGCTTTGGGAGAGATTGGGGATGAGGAAGTCTCTTCCCTCTCTTGTTGCTGTACCACTTTGGTATTTGTCTTAATGACCATTTTCATAGAATCATAAAACACTAGAACTGGAAGGGACCTTGAGAGGTCATCAAGTCGAGTCCCCCCTCATGGCAGGACCATCTACATCAGGGCTACTCAGCTTTGGAAGTCCTGGGGGCCACAATGATGCAACACATGCTGAGGCCCGCAACTTAAGTGCGGTTGCATATACATGCAAATATTATATATGCAAATATATACAAATAGCTTTTTTCACACTGATGGGCATGAATACAAAGAGTAAGGCAAGACTACACAACATACGGGCCCCATTTAAGTCAGTTCTGCTGATATTAATAAAATGCAATAGTTACCCAATTTCTACCCATATGACAGCACTTTTAATGAGCAATGACAGTCCAGGAATTTAACACCTAAAACGCATGTCAATAGAAGATCATTATATTGACTATTTTAATGTTTTGGCTTCTACCCGCAGGCCACGTGTTGAGCCCTGCGTAAACCCAAACTGCACTGCAGGCCGCAAACAAATGGGCCGTGGTCCACATGAGGTCCATGGGCCATGTGTTGAGTCACCCTGATCTACATTATCCCTGATGTCTGTCCAACCTCCTCTTAAATATCTTCAGTGATGGAGATTCCACAACCTCCCTAGGCCATTTATTCCAGTGTTTAACCATCCTGCCAGTGCCCTAATCTGCAGTTATGGAGAATGCGCAGGTCATGTGTGTGTATGTGTAGATGAGACTGATCTTAGATCCAGATGTGACATGTCCTGTTATTTGGAGAGAAGGCATCTAAAAGGTTGGTTTGGCCCATTATGAATAAAATGCTCATCCATGAGCTTCCTGTCCGGCTCTCAAGGTTTCCGCAGGTCTGAGGAATTGGGGAGGGGCGAGTATTTGGTTTGGTCCTGTTTCTGCTGAAGGTGCCATATGTGTCCCTGCGACATGACCAGCAATGCTTAATGTGGGCCTCTTTGTTACATCAGTGACTGATGATAGCTGGAATTTTGGCAAAGGCCCTCTTGTAATATTAGGGTCTTTTTGCGCCTTTTCACTAGTACATCCAGCATGACAGCCAGGGAAAAGGAAACACGGAAAAGAAAACAGGACTTCAGCAACCTGGCTGGGGCCCAGTCTGTTGTCAAATGCTTACTGCCAGAAAGATCTGGCAATATCTCTGCAAGAAAATCGGCTTCAGTTCTGCGCCAACATATCCAGAGTATGGGGGGGACAGTCTGACTCCTGGTTTTCAGGCGGGATTGCTGAAATAACAACACACAAAAAACAGACAATCTTAGGCCAATAAACTCCAATAACAGCATGAGTGAAAACTGGTATTTGCATAATGGACAGGGAGTAGTCACCATAAGGTGTGGGGGAGGGATTTTGTTGCTGTGGCGTGCTTTGCTCCTAGAGTCGGGAAGTAAATGGGGTAAATAGCCCCCAAAATGCAGACCGTCCTCCTCTGTGGTTTTTAAAGCGTAGGCTCCTGGCTGTGTGTAACAGAGGTACTTTAAATGGAATTGTTTAGATAGCTGGCTAGGGGCTCTAAAATAGTTTAATCTTGAAATAGAGGAAATTGGGAAATTTTATTTAGTTGCAAATCAAATGGAAATGCTTTGTTACTGTTCAGCCCTAATTGCAGTTGGCGTCTCCAGCACTTTCCTTTACTGTCCTTTTTGAGTTCTCCTGCCTTATTCCCGTTACTCTCGGCATCCCGAGCTTCGCCTACGTTTGCTGAACGTTTCAGAACCATAAACATGATTGATCGCCGCACACAGCAAGCTGTTGACTTATTTATGGATCTGCTGGGATCCCCCAACTTGCCAGGGACAGGCATCCTGCCAGTGCAAGAAAGGGGCCAAATTGCGAACCGGAAAGCCTCATCACACATGGAAAAGGAAAACAGGATGCGTGGTGGTACAGTTGATGTCCTCTGAAAGATCTCGTGCACCCATCCCAAGAGGTGTCCTGGCCAGGAGTGTTCTAATGGCAGCATAAAAAGACATGGAAATTCTGACGGTGGGATTATATCCACCTTGATTGCGGTAAAATGCTATTGGGGCCACGAAGCTCAGGCACTGTGGAATAAGACGAACTTACCTCTTGATCTTCAAGGTCTAGAAAATGGCACCTACTCAGGATTCTAGTCTATTGCTGCCATAACTGGCAGTCTGTTCACGTGAGGCTGCTGTCCAAGACTGAGGTGCATTACCGGAGTTGTGTGGGAGGGAGCCCTAAAATGACCTAGCATGGGGGAGAGGGGGGAGGATCTCACTCATCAGGAGTGATTAATAAATCACAAATGGCCTAGCATTGGCAAGGAGGCAGGTGTGTTTGGGAAAGAGAAGGAATGCACAACGGCCAGAGGTTTGGGGAGCTGAGAGTGAAAAGTGGGGTGTGCTTAGCCTGTGTGTGAAGGGCTGCTCCTGATGAGGCGTCTGACTGGGAGGCCTGGGATTAGCAAAATTGTGTGTGAAGGTAGAACCAGAAAGCTGGGGTGTGGGTCTCAAAGAATGCCGCAGGCGTTAGTGAAGTTCTGGGTGAGATGTCTATCCGGCAGCTGCCTGTCCTCTGCCTGCCTCTTGCCTGCACTGCTAGGTCTTTGCCCCAGTTCCCCAACAAATGACACCAAAAGGCTGAGAGACGTGTCGTGAAAGCTGTTAGCAAATGAGGAGAGTCGAAAGCTGGTTTTCCTTTAATTCTCGTTTTCTAGTTCCCGAGCTGGAGGTGTGAGGGTGCAGCAGCTTTGGGAGAACAGGCTGAAATAATGAAAGCCATTTGTAAAGTGAGATGGGGCTGCTAGGGGGCTGTATGATGCCAGTCCATTTGCTGGAGGGGAGATGGCTTCAGAGTGCCTGCCCCGGCCTGAATCTCTCTACCCAGGCTGGCAGGCTACATAGGCATCAACTCCATGACTGAAACGAAAACAGAGGGGCTAAAATCTGAAATGGCCGCATGACTTAAAAACATGTCGGATTCTTTCCTATGATCTAGCCCCATTTTGCACTGAGCTCTCCCTTCAAAAGTCCTGGATACTTCCTGGTTTTCTATGACAGATGAGCACTTGCGTGGCCACCGAGGACAGATCCGGGTGCCCCCAGCTGATTAGCAGAGCGCTCACAGCCGGCAGCCTGTGTTTCCATTGGTAGTGCACATCTGCACATACCTTGGTGCATATAACAAAATGTATTCCCCACATGGATGGAAAAATAGAGGGAACATTGCTCCATAGCTAGGGATTAACTCAGTGTGGCAGAATCCTTAGCTAGCTTAGGCCAGAGTAACCAGCACCCTGTATACTCCTAGCAGGCCCCCTGGCTGAAGGGGGCATGGCTGGAACACTGCGGCTATTCTCAATCAATGCAATGGCTCTTAGCCAGCTAGTGTAATTTGGAGCAGATCTCAAGCCACTCTGAAGGAGGCCAGGGCATGCCAGCACTGGCCCCAGAATCACCGCTGGCCTCAATGCAGCCTCCCAGTGAGCTGCCCAGCCGACTATGGCCACAGCTGAGAATCTAGCCCAGTGCAAGGACAAGGTTTTCCCATTGAGCCTCTCCAGCCTGATGGTTCTGAGACGGCTCACTGCTGGGGCATTTTGCCTGGATTCCCTAATTCCAGATGAAAGGTTTTGGGTAGATTGGAAGCTTCTGGAGCTCCTGCCTTTACGGAGATTTATTAAGAGCAATTGCAAAGATGATTTCTCCTGTCGCTACCCAGGAGGTTTGAATAAAACAGAAAATCTTTGTTTTCACTTCACGTTTTTTCCTTTCTTTTTTTTTTTAAGAAATGAAATGCTTAAAAAATGCTTCCTCACTGGAGCAAAGCTGTATGTTGCCTGTTTGGTATTTCCCTCCCCCCTTTTCCCTGAGGGAGGCACTGCCTAGAGGATAGACATCTTAACAATAATAATAATAAAAAAAAGTTAACTCGACATTTGAAACAGGCTGCCATTGTCGTTATCTGCTCAGGTCGGCCTCAAGATGCCATTTCTACCCCTCTCCGCTCGCCCACATATATGTTGTTAATCTTAGTAACAGTGGTAGATTTCTTGAATTAACAGTTTAATTGAGAACATATGAGTCTATGGTCTAAGGAGACAGTTGTTAGCAATACACAATTGTATTCTTCATATATGTTGTCAGGAAATGGTTATTGCGCATGGACCAATGCCCTCTACTGTATAGAATCTGAAATTCTCCACTGACTATCACAAGGCTTTAAGACTTTTCTTTAGACTAAAAGATTAGGGAGCCAAGCTTTTAAACAGGAGGATCTGAGTTCTATCCCTGCTGCTGCCATAAGTTTCAACTCCACTAGGTGGGCAGTACCCCACCAGTTTGGAAAATCTACAATGCCAATTAAATGCAGGCTGTGAAAGTTGCTGACTGGATCATGCATATGTTAAATGGTGATAGTGCTCAGGTTTTGGCTTCAAGGATCAGATAACATGGATGGGACAGTTTTCAGCCCTCTTTCTGGAAGGGGGGTTTGGAATTTGGACATGTGTTTGTCACCTTTCTAGAGAATCATTTTCAGGTGTCTCTAGAAAACAACGAGAAAAGTTTCAAATCCCAGTGCAGAGAGGACTGAGGTCCTGCCCTATAGGGAAAGTGGGCATGTAACATTTCTATATATCTATCTGCGGGAGCAGGAACTGTAAATGAAAATGAGAAAACACATGACAGAATTGTTAATAAAAATCGCACATTATGAATATGCATTGTGCCTTGTGCCGCCATCCAGTTTTGAGTAGCCCATTTGTTAAGTTGTTAATTGTTCTTTGTTCTCTAGTGGCACTTTGGAGCCCTAGTCATAGACTGCTGTGCTAGGCGCTGTACACACACAACACAACCCTTATCAGTCACCCAACATGAGAAAGGTGTGAAAAGCCCCCTCATCTGAACCAGCAGTGAAACTCACATGCGGTGAACGCTCAACCAACTGTAGGCTCTGGTAGTAGGGTAATGAGCTACTTATGTGTCAGTAGCATCCTGGAAGCCCCTGGTGACATCTCAGTCACCTCTGAGCACGATCTTTGTGTAAATCGTCCAAATGGCCACAAATTAATCAAATGTGAGTGGCAGCAACATTCCTTTAGGGTAAGCTCTACTCCCCCTACCCAAGGCCTGAGTTAGCTGGGCTCTGTGCATGTGAGAAGTTGGGAAATGAAGTCTACCTCTGTCAAGGCTTTTTCCCCACTCTGGCATGATAAATGCAGAAGTGGAGGCCCACAAAAGTACCCCAAAACCTTGTCTCACCAGGCTTTGGTATAAAGCTTCCCCCCCAAATCTTAAAAAGACCTAGATTTTGGGGATAAAAATCTGCACCGCCACCCAAGTAATGATAAGGAAACTAGGGGAGAGATCGCTTGGGAAATCTCACCCCTAAAGTAAAACCAGGACATGAAAATTAATCAATACCAGGTTAATAAAAGGAAAGAAAAATAACTTTTATCATCACCACAATACTCCTGTTACAAGCATAATGACTAGATGGAAAAGTCACCAATTAATAAACTCATAGGGAGTTCCACCATGTGCCAAAACTTAGTTACAAAGGAGAGAAAACCCCATTTTTAAATGCACAGACATCAGAGTCCCATTCCGAAACCATAAAACAATAAAACCTAATGGATTTATCTAAACTTTACCCTACTTACAGATAGTGAAGAGTCTTTTCTTGGAGAGAGACATTTTGTTTGTTCCCCTCAGTAGCTGGAGAGAAACTGCCCAGGGACAAAGGAGGGAAAACCCCAAAATTCCTTTGTCCCAGTTTGAAATTCCTATCTACATTTCTATTGGCTGCCTGTTACCTGGTTAGGTAAGGGACATAGTTAACTCCTTAGTCCCCAGGCTGCTGGCTAACCCTCATGGCCATGACAGCCTCGCTTAGCCCAGAACCAGAGTGTGGTGCTATCTGGTGGTTCTCTTGCAGCAGCTCTTTCAGTCTGTGTGCTGGAAGCAACCAAAGTCTCTCGGTACCAGCTGTGGGAGGGTACAGAGAGCAGCAGATCTGTGAGTGCTCATGGATCCACTATTCCTTTCTTCTCTCCCTATGGCTTTCTGGGTTGGCTTGGAGACCCTTCCTGATGTGCGTAGGGTCCTTTTGCAGGGATTAAGGGTGATTTTTACCCTTCAACATTAGAAACCCTGCTGGGCTAAGTTCCTCTATGTCATTTATTTTACAGCTGCTTCCCAGAAGGGACGGTGTAATTATCAGGTTCAGATTGTCAAAACTCACTGAAACGACAGATGCCAGTCTCACGGGACATTGACTCAGCCCTTCATCCTTTTGAGATACAAAAGAATTCCACGGTGTATGCTGTCCATGCTGTCTATCTCTCTGCCCTTGTCTGTCTTTTATTCTTTGTCCATCTGCCTCACGGATGTGAATGTGAAAACAAGTGTCTGTTTGCTCACTCTGGCTATATTTCATTGGGACAGATATTTGCCTCGGCGGCAGTCTACCCATTGGTGTGTTGCAGCATCCTTTGCAATTGATCAAATTTCCCTTCCACTCATAGTTGGCTGCATTTCTCTGGTGTTGAGGTTACGGAGGTTGCGAAGCACTTTGGATTGAGAAGTGGCATAGATCTGTAAATTTATGATTGCTAATAAAAGGCGTTTAATAAAAATAAATTCCTTTGTAATAAATCAGATACATATACAAAAAAAGAAAAAGAAAACTGAAATGGCACTAGACATGAATTATCAGCAAATATTGCATGTAACCTGACAGGTATAAAAGTATAATGTGTGTTAAACAGAAAAATTGAATATCTTATAAAGGTGAAAAATAAAGACGGACTACTGGGTTATAGACATTTCTATAACTTCACTTTTGGATTCCTTTTCCCATTAACACACGGTGCACATGATTCTTTGCCGCTTCTTCCAGTCTATGACACAAGATCATAGATCTGAGAGTTACAATCTTTTTCTCTTCACACATCTCTGGACAGAGGCCAGGCCTACACTAGACTTGGCAGCTCGGCTTAAGGTACACAACTTCAGCTACGCAGAATACATAGATGGAGTTGGCTTACCTAAAGCTGAGCTTGGCAGTATCTCTGCAGCAGAAGGCTGACAGGCGCAAAGCTACTCGCAAGAGCAGGAGTACTGAACACTGACGGAGATGCCCTCTGAGTTCGATTTAGTGAGTCTTAACTAGACTCGCTAAATCAAACTCTGGGAGATCGATCACAGCAGCGTCAGTCTTCCGCAGAGTGAAGACAAGGCCTAAGTCTTTTAATTGTATCTGTCTCCTATGTCCTTTCTTGCTATCTTCTTCCTCCCATGCTCTCTTTGCTGGTCATTCTTATCATGTACCCATCTCAAATGAGTGCACTCCCACCCATTCAGCCCTGAGAGTTCCAAATTCTTCGTATGCCTCATTTCTTCCACACGGGCTCTGTCTATCTGCTCCTTCCTACCATTCTCCTTGGTGTATTATTTTCCTACATTCTTCCATCTGTAAGACTCCCATTTCCAAACCATAGCGGCCAGGTAGAAACATGCAGCATACACTTTTCCTTTTTTTGTTACTTACTTGCCAATCCCACAGGACTCTGATCACCTTTTCCACTGCTGCCCGTGCTCAGTTGTCCTCCTTTTCAGTTCTCCAGATCCCTCCCCAATGGCGCTAAATGTACTTCCCAACCATGCACATTTTTTCCTTCTGATTCAGCTTGTCTCCTGAAACTTCCATCAACACCTGCGTGTGACTTCCAAGTGTTTAATAAGTGGACACCAGTTTTCAAGACCCTGTTAGTCAGCGGGAAGAGTAACTTCAAATTCCTTACAAGTGCTGTCCTATTGCAACCCGGGTCCCTGCCAGCTCTTTCAATAGCTTCCTGATGGCTTTTGCCGCAACTCAACCAGCTCTTGCCAGGGCTATGAACCAGGGTGCTCCCTCCCCCCGCACTTTCACCTCTGCTGGTAATAGTTATAGTTTTGAATTCTGAATTTCCAGGCTCTTTTGGTTCTGTGTATAGGGATGTGACCCTGCCACTGTAGGACTGATCAAAAAATCACAGCCATTTTTGAGAGCTGGAATTGGGGGGTTTACTTTAGAATGATTTGCCAAGGGTTAGGATGCTGTCCTGTACTGCCTCTAAATCTCATGGAAAAAGAATGACTGCTCTTGGAAAAACCTCAGCATTAAGGCACAGAGCTTGCAAATATCAAGCAGACGTGTAAGGTTACTCATGTGAGCAGCTCCATTCAACTAGAGGAGGCTACTCATGTCACTAGAGTTATGCATGAATGTAAATGTTTGCAGCAGCTGAGCCTAACGGAAAAGTCTCATAGGCTTTGTTGGAAATAAGCCAGGACACTCTGGATGCAGGTGAAAACAAGCGGAGGATTTATTATACATCAGCTGATGGAGTGACACGCAGGGGTTACCCTGGTGAACACTGGTTAATTAACACAATACAATAGATTATATAGTCAGCAGGTGGACGGAGGAAAATGATTTGATAGGTCTAGCAGCAAGACGAAATGAGCACATAAGCCAATAGAACTACTAAAGATTACATAATATCTCCGCCCATTGCAAAGTAACAGCTCGTTAATTAATATACAGGTGGTTATTGTTCAAATGCCAAAACATGTCAGCAAAACAGTAATAACATTTTAGTCTGCATAGATGATGATGTTGCTATAGCAGGCGGGTATGGCCTTGAGTTGGTGCAGCACTTGGTTCTCAGGCTTATTATCTAGGAGTGAAGCAAGACAGTTTAAGCAAATTTTATGAATGTTATCTTAAGCAAAATGTGTTACGTTACCAACTGAGACCCTGTCTGAGTGTTTTAGAACATGGTTGCTATGGTACCCAGGATCTTTTACTGTCTGCAGTTCTTATCCTGACTGTGGTGTTCCCAGGCTTTAATCCTAGAATGGAGTTATGCTGTTTAGAGGCCTACTAGCACATTTAGGGCTGCCTCAGTTTACCCTACAGTTCCCTCCTTTTGACCTTAGGGTTCTCTGACCCGCCAGGTCAAATACAGTAATTTTAGGGTGTTCATTCTACGCTGGAAGCGACGGCACAATATCAGTACCAGTATGAATGTTATGATTGAAATTCCTCACATAATTTGGCAAAACACTACCTAAATCCACTCCCAGGGTATTTCTTCGCCGGTGAAGGCGCTGCCCATGATTTAGGTTTGACCTCTACTGCCTGGTCGAGTGCTTCAGAGGTAGGTGTTTGGCACGGTCCACGGTGTTTCCCTATCTGTGTGTACCTCAGACAGCCAGCCCCGATATATCTTTGGGCATTGGCTACCAACTCCTTGATCTTTGCCTGCAGGGTCAGTAAACCCTCCTCTTGGTACTTACTTCCGCTGTGCCACTCAGGATCTCATGTTAAGTTACTTATCACTGCCGAAGTGCGATAGAGCCGCATTCCATCAGCGGTCAGGATCGTCCGGTGGGGGACTGTTATGCACACAGACAGATATGTAGAGGGGCAAGATGGAGTGATCTGTCTGGGTAGTCAAACACCAGTAGGTACCGTTTATTTGGACCAGCTTGATGTTTATTTGTTTTTCTGTGAGAACCACATTAAACCTAGGCAGATTCGTCATGTTGTTAAATGGGCAGGTACATAAAATTTTTTATCAAAGTGGGTGCGATAATCCCTGGATACAGGGAGGCTTCTACACCTTCAGAATAAGCAATGCTCTCTACTTTATCTATATGCTCTTGCTTTGGTTCAGGCAGGGAGGTTACCATTCTGATCATTGTGAGTGAGGAACCCCTAGAGGGGCCAAAACAAACGGTTATACTATGGCCTGTCTAGATGAGCCTTTGGGTCCTCAATAATTCTCTACTTCCCCACTCTCATGGATAGGCACAGGGAAGATGGGGACTTACCACTTCTATAAGGGCTGGGTGGTAGTGGCTAAAGCTTACCCTGTTCTTCAATACTGGCCTTTTAATTTCTTTAATTTAGTTTGATTAATTAACAATCTAATTAGTCTCTGGTCCAAATATCTGGTTAGGTTTAGTGAAGTGGACACAGAGCTGAACAGATCCTTCAAACTATTTAGGTTCACTTGATTAGCTTGGCTAGTGTCTAGGCCTTTACAGGCACTGGATATTACTGCATCTACCAGCTTAGACATAAGTGCTACTGACAGAGTTTCCAGGCCCAAACCAATCTGCGATGGTATCTGCTAAGCCCCGTCGTTGCCTAATCAGGCACTTGCCAATTCCATTAGCCAGTCTAGCACACAGCTGGTCTATACCAGTGTGGAACATCACCCAGGTAAGGACCAGTGACAGTTGTCTTAGTTCTGGGCTGGGTCTGTTCAGGGAATAATGCACAATTGGGAGGCTCTATTTTGTCCTCAAGGACTTGGTTAATAAAACTTAAATGAGGGCAATTTAGCAATGGCCTTTGTTTAACAAGTGACAGCCATGCCTTAGGGGTTACCTTTGTTTGGGCTTTAAGTGGTAAGCCCCAGTGGGAGTTAGTAGGTTTAACTTCAGTGGCCTGATGTTAGTGTTTAGCTTCTTTCCTACAATATTCCATACAAACTTTAACTTAGAGGACTGTGTATTCTTTGTCCTCGTAGTGTTCATGTTGTTACAATAAACAAAATAATTGTGTGTGAATGAGGAGAGGCCTAAGGCCGTGTATTCCCCATTGCTATTAGTGTGTATTTGTTCTATGTATGTGACTTGAAGGACGTTACATTGACTAGAGTCACTGTTTCTCTTATAGGACCAAGCATGGTTCACAGATGTTTAATTGTTAATAGGAACTCATGCAATTCCATAATTCTTGAGGCCTTTTAAGGCATCAGGCAGCAGTGAGTAGCAGGGCAAGTAGCTGTTATTGCAATGGTGAGGTTACTAGTTTCCTCATTGTTGTGGGCATCTTTACTTAAATATGCTGATGTCCCACTTGCCCGTGTTGTTACTTATAGATTTGTTATTATCTCTGGCCAAACCACTTTTATGGTTGGTGTGCAAATTTGCAGAAGCTAAATATTTTATTTATGTAGCCATTAAAGCAAAACCAATCCAGTGGTGGAGGGGCTGGTATCCCATTCCCAGTCTTTCTGTTCACGTGATGCGCTCCTTGCTTCCTTCCAGTCCTTTTCTTGTTCACCTGTGGAGACATTGTTAACATTCTCCTAGCTTAAACAATTACTAAACTATTATCTTTTTACTGAGTTTAAAGTTGCCAATTGATTAAGTTTAGAGTTGCCAATTGATTGGGCCCAATTATTAATTTTGTTGGTTTAAATTCATGCTTCTGCTTTACTTAAATTATCCTTTCATTAAAACAATTTCCTATACACAACAACATTTGCAATATGTATTACAATTAAGACACACAAGACAAACTTGGACAGAACACAAACTTATTATGTCATGACACAGAACCATGGTTTTTTGTTGTTGTTGTTTGTTGTTTTTCTTCAGCTGGCACCAGCGCTTTCTGATGATCTGAAAGACAAGAAAACATTTCTACCCACATTGGGGTAGTGCATTATATTTAGAATACTTTTTCTTTACAGATGTTCTTTCTTAATTTTTATTATCCTGTTATTACCTAATGGTATGCTTTGTTTTGCACACCAGCTTCAGAGGGTTTGAGTAAATTACTTCATTGTTCAATTATTAAGTTAAAGATGACATGCTTCAGTTTCCCTCTTGTACTGCAGTTCAGGCTCTTTTTTCCTTTAATGTGTGAAGCTTCAAATAATTTGCTGCCACAGAAACTTTTTCTTAGAACAAGGCACTTGCTAGTTACTATTTTAGCAAGCAAAAGGTTCTCTTTTCCTGAAAAGAATCATATACAATGTTACAGGCTTACTTATGGGGGACAGTGCTCCCCCCTTTCTAGAACAGACAGGCAGTTTGCAGACACAACTTTGGATTTGAAAGCAAGCTAAAAGTGCTATCAACTCAGCCTTGAACAGAGACAGTGAAGTTTCAGAGCTTGGATTTTTAAAACAATGGTTTGTTTTCTTAAAGAGTAAATTTAACCTTAAGGATTGAATGTATAGATTTCATTCTTCTATACAGTTAACCAGTTAAGTATCAATCAAATTTCTTATTTACTTTCTACTATGCCCATAGGACTCTAAACTCTTTGCCTTCTCCTTTCACATGCTTTTTTTTTTTTTTTCCCTCTTCTTTCTTATGGTTTATCCTGATTCCTGCTAAATGACCTTTCCTAATGACACAAGTTTATCCAATATTAATTTGGCAAGGAGAGTGGGCCCTCCAACCAGCCCCCACACCTCCTTATTCTTTTCAATATGTAAATCTAAATGTGTATCATTGTAGTCAGCTATTATTAATTTTAAACTTCTCAGTATAGGGTTTTCATAACATCCATGCTGCAGCAGTTGATCTATGCTGCTGATTCTGGGGTGGATCACTTGCCCATGCTCTGTAAGGAGATTTAGCTTCTGGTGATTACATCTTTAAATTTAATTTCTACCGGTTGACTTTAGGGTGGCCTTTAGGTTACTTTCTCCCACGCCCTCAAGCTAATTATAACAGCGTGTGAGGGAAGGGTTTTAACTGTTTTTTTTTTTTTTTTTTTTTTTTTTTTTTCCTCTGGACGGCCCCCATTCATGCGGTGTGAAACAACCTTGGGTTGCCTACGATTCTAGCCAGAGGGGCTGTAGTTATCTCTTTACTGACAAAGGCTTGAGAATCTCCTGAAGTTGCTTGGCAGCCCTTTTCTGCTCCTGCGTTGTGTCTTGTGTATATGTTTTTAACCAAAATGCCTAGGGTCAATATGGCTTGATGGTCGGCAGGCATTCTTTCCTTGAGAATTTGGAGGAATACTTCCCATCAGCTGTTAAGTTTAATTGCTTTGGATCGGGCAAAGTTGTTACTAGAGCCTGTTTTTCCATTGGGAAGAGCTGATCCTTTTTAGTTATCTTTCATGCCTCCTCTCTAGCTATAACGATGGATAGCTCATATGGGTCTGGGCATAGAGAGGAGTAAAGGGGTAATGTGTCAAATTCCCCCTCTAAGCTTGGGAGAGGCAGCACAGTTAATATGGGTGCGCCAGCTGGGAAATCCTTTCCTCTCACTCCCAGTGCATTCTTTTGGCACAGAGGCACTGCTGCTTGTAAGTTACATTTCTTACCATAGGGAGGATTTCTTTTTGCTTTTTTGAGCTTCAATTTTATCCTTCAGGGCTTTAATTTTTTTTTTCTATTAATCTGTTAAATGCTTACAGGTCCTTGGACCATGATGCACATACATGTAGTGGGTGACTTTTTGCAGTGGGGGTATGCTTAGACTAATCCCCATTCATTTTAGTTATTCAGGGGAGTATTTTGTCCACTCCTTGTTTGTTCAGTGGCTTATAGGGAACTAAATCTACACACTCCAAAGAAGGGGTCTGCTGCGTCTAGAGTGTCAGACCTTATTAGCAGCTTATGAAATAAGGGGAGTCGTCACTCCCTCACATATCCGCTCGGTCTCGAGGTTCGGCTGACCTCCCCTTGCATTTAAGACCTTGTCAGCGGCATTCACTCCTCATACATCAATTTGCATTCATTCATATGAGTGATTATAAATGTGGTTTTCAACATACTATCAGTAGGAGAAATAGGATTATCTCTAGCAGGAAAAGGAGCACTCCTTGGGATTGAACAAATAATGACAGGGTATGACATACAAACACACAACACGTGGTCCGGAGAACGCAGAGGTTCAGCGGATCACACTTTCAAGCTGTAACCGCTACAGCTCACCGTCCGATCTTCCCAGTCCCTCCGGACAGGCGCTGGGTTCTTTCTCTTCCAGTCCTAGACTTGGGTGCTTTGGCTCCCAATCCGGCTGGGCTTAACTTCTAGCTCGGGCTCGGGCACCTTGCTCTCGACCCGGCTGACTTACGGAGGCTGCGCGCAGCTTTCCTCCCTGCTTCTGCTTTTTGGTACCTCCTCGGGGAGTCCACACACGACTTAACTGTCCCTCTTTAGCTTCGCCTTTTAGACGTACTCTTAGGGATCAGCCTTTTCCCCCGAACTTCCGTGTGTGGGCTTATGCCGTACGGTCTTTTCTTCTTGTAGCGCCTCTTGGTATTTTCACAATTACTGGCGGGGATTTGCACTATGCGAGAGTGTGTACGTTAAGTGCCTGTTGGGGGGCGTCCGCCAGGTCTTACAATGTTACGTGCAATGAGAGAGTGGGTCACCAGTTCGTGCTGCCTGCCGCCTTGCGTACTCGGCCAATCCCGAGCTTAACGTACGGTTCAATCACTCCCTGGTGATTTATCCAGTCTCTCCGTAACGAGCCCCTTAGTTCTAACAGTACACAACCCTCTTGTGCTCGTCCCCTGTGGGGGGGTTAGATGTTCCTTCCTCCCTCTTTCAGGCCTGCCTCATATACTTGGTTCACCCTCATCCAGGTATCTCATGCCTCAAATGGGAATGGAACCAGGATGTGTCTGAAGGAAACTAGAGACGTCACCCCTAGACCTAATGAGGTGGTAAATTAAATATACTCACCTCTCTTGGGTTTCAGTCTCCAGCTCCCGATCAGCTCACAAGCCTGAATCCCGGACGAGCCCCCAAACTGTTGGAAATAAGCCAGGACACTCTGGATGCAGGTGAAAACAAGCGGAGGATTTATTATACATCAGCTGATGGAGTGACACGCAGGGGTTACCCTGGTGAACACTGGTTAATTAACACAATACAATAGATTATATAGTCAGCAGGTGGACGGAGGAAAATGATTTGATAGGTCTAGCAGCAAGACGAAATGAGCACATAAGCCAATAGAACTACTAAAGATTACATAATATCTCCGCCCATTGCAAAGTAACAGCTCGTTAATTAATATACAGGTGGTTATTGTTCAAATGCCAAAACATGTCAGCAAAACAGTAATAACATTTTAGTCTGCATAGATGATGATGTTGCTATAGCAGGCGGGTATGGCCTTGAGTTGGTGCAGCACTTGGTTCTCAGGCTTATTATCTAGGAGTGAAGCAAGACAGTTTAAGCAAATTTTATGAATGTTATCTTAAGCAAAATGTGTTACGTTACCAACTGAGACCCTGTCTGAGTGTTTTAGAACATGGTTGCTATGGTACCCAGGATCTTTTACTGTCTGCAGTTCTTATCCTGACTGTGGTGTTCCCAGGCTTTAATCCTAGAATGGAGTTATGCTGTTTAGAGGCCTACTAGCACATTTAGGGCTGCCTCAGTTTACCCTACAGGCTTTGAGGCCAAAAAGGACTGTCATGATCTGACCACCTGCACGCTGTCGGCCACAGAACCTGATGCAAGCATTCCTGTCATCGATTCATAATCGCGGGCTGAGATACTGACGGCTTCAAACCTCCATTCAAAGGCTTCCAGTTACAGAGAATCCACCGTTTCCTCGAGTTCAAAGCGGCAAGTAACTCATCCCTCAGTCTGCGGAGGAAGGTGGCCCCTTGCTTTCCAGGGCCTGCACCCCTCATGCTTGCTGGGAAATTCTTGAGCAAGGCTCCAGATACTTGACAACACGCTGCTCCTACATCCCTTTGCAAGGCCCCGCAGTGTCTGTATCACCCCAGTGTTGATACAGCCCTGTGGTAGTGCCTTCGGACTTGTGTTTCCCTAGAGTCAGCCCAGGCCCAGGGAGAGTGACAGAACTGCTGGGCCCCTGGGCAATGTGGGGGGGGGGCGGCGGGGAGGGATGTCTTCCTGCTCCCAGAAGTGGCGGGGCAGAAAAGAAGGGAGCTGAGGGCAGGCAGCCTTCAGTACCACCCAGACCACACTGTGCCCCCCCAGTCCTTAAAGCCCCCCCGGAGCACGCTGTCTGGGGCTCTGGTAGTGGAACCCTGGGCCCTTTTGAATCACCAGGCAACTGCCCTCTGAGCTCCCTCTCCCCCATCTATGGGCCTACTCAGGCCTGTCTCTGAGCGGGGAGCTGTTTCCTTGATCCTCTCCACACTGCTGGCAGGGCAGAGTGACTGGAAATTCTTTGTGGGGTGCTGAACTCCCAGATCTCCAGCTGACCTGCTGCCCCCGCTTAATGGAAGTTTTGCCTGAGAAAGGACTGGGTAAAAATAACGTCACCGGGTTTAAAGTCTGAGGGAACAGACTCCTGTGTATCACAGGCCATCAACTCCCCCGCCCCTACCCCAAACTCAGCAAAGTAAATGAAACCCACAGGAGAGTAGACTATTATGTGCCACAGGCAGAGAATAGCAGAGACTAAGATGCATGAATGCTATAGTCCCTGCAATGGCAGGAAAATGATTGAGGACTTCCGAATTTGGCTCGTCGTTTTCACTGGGAATTTTGCCTGAATAATTCTTGAGTAAGAATTTTGGCATTTGGTCCATGGGTTGGCTACAACCAACCAAGAAAACTTCCTTTGAAAAGTCAAGGGAAAATGCAGAGATGATTTGCACAGATAAAGCATTTTTGCATTTCTGCTTTTTGATGTACAAAAGAACTGAGCTAGAAACTTCAGTTCTGCTTTTTCTTTCATGCTAGAAATACCGGAGAGTGTTTTGAATCCTCCACAGAGAGGTTTTTCCCCAGCTGGGCAGTCAGGGTTTGAGCTGAATATGTGTTGAGAGTTTTAATAATTTGGACCTTAAATCCCTTCTCCTCTCGCAGATGCGCACTTTCAGTCTCTTGTGAGGTTATAAACCAACCAGTTCTCCAGTTGTCCATAGAGTTTCCAGGTAGACCTCTAATTCTTATCTCCAGATAAGCAAATGTAACTCACTTTGGCCTATTTTAAAGATCATAAAGAAGCTTTAAGCTTTAAAAGGGCCACAAGTGCAATTAACTTCCCTTTCCGGCTCCTTTTTAAGTCAGGCAACAAGAGTAGCCCTCCTTCAAACACTAATGAGCCCGAGAATGACATTTTTAGGTAGGCTGCATTCCTGAGCTATTATACCCAGAGAAGGACATTTTTTACCTGAACTTGGAAACTGCCAGCTGACATGGTGCCAATTCTAGATCCCTGCCATTAACCTTAAAACAGTCCCACATTGTTGGATTAATGAGTCACCCTTGTATCAACACAGAGACAAGCCAAGCATATTATTTCTTCTCAGGGAAATTACTGGAAAAGACAATTCCTTCTTTTTAAAATCCCATACTTCACCTCCAGCTTTGGCATTCAGTAGCCAGCGTCAGCTGTTATTCTACAGCATGCTGTGAGGCTGGGAAGGGGTTGTCTAGGGGATAGCGAACGAGCCCAAACCTGGGCTGGGGGGGCGGTGAGTTTGCTTCTTAAAATAGACTCTTACGTCACGGCTCCTTGGTGAGGAACAGTTGGTGCCTGGAATGGGAGTAGGACAGGATGGAACTTCACCCAGAGGAAAATAAATGAAGCGGAGAAACCTTCCATTGAGAGAGACTCCCAAGAAATTAAAGAGGAATTTGTTTCATGTCTCTGCATCGTTTCTTCTTAGCTATATTAAGGTTGAAGTAGGCAACCTCAGTGATAGGACAGACAGACAGACAGACAACACTAAGACTGGCCAGATGAGGTGAGGCACCTTACCAGAAGAGTCTCTGCTGTACAGGCTAGGTACTAGTACGGCACAAGGAAGAATTTTAAATAAACGAATAGTTTTGCTCAGAGGGGCCTGGCAACGAGAGGCTCAATCCTGAGTGTACTGAGCGCTCTCAGAGCTGGCAGGGTTTAGCCCGCAATTTTGCAGGAATGGCCACTTGTGCTTCCAGGAACAGGATCAGCGAGGTACCACACCCAACTGTCCTGCTCGGGAGAACGGTTTCCGTCATGCAGGGCCAGTGAAGATTCCATCAGGAGATGGAGGTGGGGAGGGAAGATCCTGGAAGAAACACAAATGTATTTTTAATTCCTCCCCTTCTGCCTGCCATGCTGTTCTAACACAAACTCACTACACTTTCCTGTATCTCGTTCCTTCAGTTGGTATGGACAGAGGATAAGCGCTACCATTTAGGAGCAGAGCGAGCGTCCCTCTGAGTTGTCTGTCTCCAAGAGTGGCCGATGTAGATTGCACCTACTCATGCAATCCATTCCTGCAGGGGAAATGCCTTCCTGAACCAGCTGGTGCATCTTTAGCCTGTAGGCAAACTTCATCTTGACCTAATATTCATTTGGAAAAAGCACACACGTCTCTGCATGTCTCATCATAAACTCAGAGTAGCCTCCCTTATGCATTCACCTTTTCAGTATGTTCTTCTGCCGTGAATACACTTTTCACCCTTATGTCTCTAGTGTAGCAAAACCAGTGACTTGCCCATGAAATAAAACAAATGGAAACCCTTTCCCGTGAGATCTGGGGAGTGAAGGTTTGAATGTGAAGGCATTCGTCTTATGCCCTGTGTGGTGAGGTGGTTCACCGTCACCCTCTCGCCTCTCTCTCTCTGTCCTTCTCACCCTCCGGCGAGCTCCCGGGTCACCGGCTTGCAGTCCTCCCCGGAGGTTCCTCCCGGGTTGCACTCACGGGTCACTGTGGCCGGAATGTCCTTACTCGGACTCAGCCTGCTCTGGTCCCTGGGCGTGGTGGCCGTGGCTCCCGGCTCACTGTAAAAGTTCTCCTGGTCCTCCCGCTCCCGGCCGTGTCCTGAGGGATCGGCTGCTCTGCCTGGAGTCCTCGGCCTGCTGCTCCGCTGGGGCCGCCTGTGGAGGAGGGGAGAACGCCGCCAGTCTCTGCTCCCTCCTGGCTCCCCCCCGCTCCTTGCCGCCGCCCTTTTGACTCGGTGCGCTGGGGCCGCACCCCCCCATGGCATTCCTGCCACCCGGGTCCCTCGGGGTCCTAATGCCCGCCCCGGGCGATGTGCCTACTGCTGCGGTTCTGCCCCCGGTCGTGCACCCCGCCCCCGGCTTTCCCGGGTTGCTCGGCGGCACACCCACCGAGTGCTCCAGCCGTCGAATGGCCGGCTCCTCCGGGGCGCTCAGCTGCTTCCCTGCCAAGTGCCTCCATTGGGCTGCAGGTGCGAGTGCAGGGAACGCCTTCCCCGTCACACCCTGTCAAAGCTGTTCCCCATTCTGGCTCTCTGAGGGTATGTCTACACTACAAAGTTAATTCGAACTAACAGGCGCAGGCGTTAGTTCGAATTAACTTTGATAGGCGCTACACTAGCGCTCCGCTAGTTCGAACTTAATTCTAACTAGCGGAGCGCTTAGTTCAAACTAGGTAAACCTCATTCTACAAGGACTAAGCCTAGTTCGAACTCATTAGTTCGAATTAAGGGGTGTGTAGCCCCTTAATTCGAACTAGTGGGAGGCTAGCCCTCCCCAGCTTTCCCTGGTGGCCACTCTGGGCACCACCAGGGAAACTCTTCTGCCCCCCTTCCAGCCCTGGACCCCTTAAAGGGGCACAGGCTGGCTACGATGCCTGTGCCAGATGCAAGCCTGCCAGCACCCAGCTAGCAGACCCTGCACCTGGCACGGCTTGAGCCAGCCACCCGATGCCCCCCAGCCCTCCCGCTCTTCCCGGGACCAGGCTGGCGGCTCCCGGGAGCTTGCCCGGGACCGCAAGAGGCGGGCACCCGCCTGGTCTAGTGCGGACATCGTGGACCTCGTCCACGACCTCCGCACTAGGCACAGGAAAGTGGCCGTCTAGGGCAGGAGAGCTGCCAGCCTGGCCACCCAGGAGCAGGTTTGCATGAAAATCAAGGTGGTCCACTGAGACCCCCGACCCTGAGCCCTGAGCTTACAGTGGCCGTACTGGGTCAGACCAAAGGTCCATCTAGCCCAGTAGCCTGTCTGCCGACAGCGGCCAACACTAGGGACCCTGGAGGGGATGGACCAAAAACAGTGACCAAGCCATTTGTCTTGTGCCATCCCTCTCCAGCCTTCCACAAACCTTGGGCAGGGACAGCACTCCTACCCCCTGGCTAATACCACTCCATGGACCCAACCTCCATCACTTTATCTCACTTCTCTTTAAACTCTGTTCTAGTTCTAGCCTTCACCGCCTCCTGCAGCAAGGAGTTCCACAGGTTGACTATTTGCTTTGTGAAGAACAACTTTCTGTTACTAGTTTGAAGCCTGCTACCCATTCCTTTCCTTTGGTGTCCTCTAGTCCTTCTTTATGGGAACTAATAAAGAACTTTTCTTGATGCACCCTCTCCACCCCACTCATGCTTTTATAGACCTCTATCCTATCCCCCATCAGTCTCCTCTTTTCTAAGCTGAGAAGTCCCAGTCTCTTTAGCCTCTCGTCATATGGGACCTGTTCCAAACCTCTGATCATTGTAGTTGCCCTCCCCTCTCCCACCCTCTCTCTTCCCCTCTCCCACCTCCTTTTCCCAGTCTCCCCGAGTTTTTTTCAATAAAGAGTTTCTATTTTTGACCACACGTTTTCTTTATTTTGTACATCAGGAAGGGGGGCTAGGGAAGGGTAAGTGGAAGGAGGTGAGGGAGGAATGGGGTACGAGCCCCTGATGGGGAGGACTGGGCTGGCTCTGCGGGCTGCTGGGGGTGGAAGCTCTCCTGCAGCCCCTCAATTGCCCCCTCTCTCCAGATGGCAGCCTGCGGCAAGTGCAGCCGGTCTGATGGCTGAGTGCTGTGATGTGCCCAGTGTGGGCACTCAGGGCACTCCAAGCCAGGACTGCTTTGCAAGCGGGGCACCCCTGAGAACTGTCTGTCCGGGGTAGGGGTCGGGTCCCTTTAAGCACAGCCCTCGGCTAGCCTGAGACAGCATCTCCACGCTCTAAGTCCTCATCTGATGCCCTGTCGGCACTGCTTCCGGCCATCCTTAACCCCGGTTCAGGGTCCACTTAATGTGGACATGCTAGTTCGAATTAGCAAAACGCTAATTCGAACTAGTTTTTTAGTCTGGATCCGTTAGTTCGAATTAGCTTAGTTCGAATTAACTAATTCAAACTAAGTTAATTTGAATTAGTGCTATAGTGTAGACATACCCTGAGGGCAGACGGTGAGGGCCCGCAAGAGACCTTCAATACTTTGCCACTACAGACTTCTATTTACAAAAACTCCTGAAGGTCACAGATTTCCTGCCTTTAGGAGGTAGCTGCCACTATCAAGAGTAAATACAAAACCCCTTCTTCTGAAACCCAAGATGAAACACTTGGGCTGTGTCTACACTGGCATGAATTTCCGGAACTGCTTAAAACGGAATACTATTCCGTTTTCAGTTTTTCCGGAAAAGGAGCGTCTACATTGGCAGGCTGCTTTTCTGGAAAAGCCCTTTTTCCGGAAAAGCATCTGCGGCCAATGTAGACGTGCTTTTCCGGAAAAGAGCCCCGATCGCCATTTTCGCGATTGGGGCTTTTTTCCGGAAAAGACTACTGGGCTGTCTACACTGGCCCTTTTCCGGAACAGTGTTCCGGAATAAGGACTTATGCCCGAGCGGGAGCAGAATAGTTTTTCCGGAATAGCGGCTGATTTTGTACAGTAGAGCATCGTTGCTTTTCCGGAAATTCAAGGGCCAGTGTAGACAGCTCGCAGCTTATTCCGGAAAAGCGGCTGATTTTCCAGAATAAGTGGCCCAGTGTAGACACAGCCTTGAACTTCTTCCAGGGGGGGAACCTTCCCAAGCTCTTTTACCACAAGAGAGCTCGAGAAAAACAGAAAACAAATTTCAATCTCTGATAGCTGACCTCTTAGTCTTAAGCCCGCATACACAGACCCCGTGCGACTTTCCAGGACACCAGAATCAAATCATTGCCTTTAAAAAAGCCATTTGTTTATTAATAAAGCAAGCTTGGCTGCTAAGTGTTACAGAGCAACTGAGTGAAAACAAAGTAAAACGCAGAGAAACATAAGAGTGTTTAACCAAACAACAAAACAAAGAAAATAACCTGATCACAACTAAGTGTACATTTTCCAATCTACTTAGCTTAGATATAGTGAAGTGGGGACACATGGACTTAGCCCAGAGAAGTTTAACCAAACAACAAACCGAAGAAAATAACCTGATCACGACTAAATGTACATTTTCCTATCTACTCACAATCCATACTTCAAGGTCCAGTCTATTTCCATGCCCGGTCCATGCCTAGATTCATTCATCTTGTTTCTCCCAGCTCCTAGCTTAAAACTCACACAAAGGAACAGCAGGCAGGTATATCTATTCCATTTAAATTTTAACAATCTTTCCCTTTGGCCTTCTTGGCTTCCTGCCAACACCCCCTAAGTACCTGTGAACATTAGATGGCTAAAGTCAGGCATCCAGGGCTGAACCTTTGCTCAGAGTCCTCACTCCACCACATTTCCATTGGCTTCTTTGGGAAGGAAGCTGCAGTAAGGGCTTTGGGTTGGACTCTTAAAGGCCCTAAGTGCACTTAAGTTCCCAACTCCCACTGTTTCCCAGGAGGCCTTAAAAAATCTCCCCCTTCATGACCTGTCCCTTGGCTGGCACTGACCAGATGCTGGTGACTGTTCAGCCGAAAACGAATGCTGGGTGGTGGAGAGTTGAGCTCAGGTCTCAGTAGGGATGGGATCCACATAACAAAAACCAATCCTGTTGGAAATATTGACAGCCAATAGGATGGGAGATTCTTCTGTCCATTAAGGGCAGGCCTGGGTAAAATATGGTCCCCGGGCCAGATCCAGCCCACCAAGCCACCAGATCTGGCCTGTGGAGGCAGCGGGGAACCCCACGCAGACTCCTCTGCTTGCCCTGCAACCCATTCAGAAACACGGCTGCGGGGCACTTTCTCTACGAGCCCAGGGGGGAGAGAGAAAACTCAGTGGATGCTCCTGCCCCCAGCACAATCCCATTGGCCGGTTCTGGCCAGAAACTGGCTAATGGGAGCTGCCTGTTTGAATAACAGGCAGCCACGAAGCACAACCACCCTTCCCTCCTGCTCAGTTACTCACACATGGCCGAGCAGTCAGAAACATTTTAAGTTCTGCAAGCCTTTAGCTCTGCAGATAGGCAGGTTGGTTTGGTTCCTGGCTGGTAAGTCTCTGGCCAAAGCCTGTCTCTGGCTCCTCAGCTTCTCCCTTCCCCAACTCTCGCCCCCCACTTCTGCCCTGCTGCTCCACATGCACCCATACCCCCTCCCAGATCTAGCACCCCAATCTTCTGCCTGAGATCACAATCCCCTCCTACCTTAGGTCACATTCTAAAACCCTGCACCCCAGTTCCTTGCCCTAGGTCACAACTACCTCGTTCGCCCAAACTTCCTCCCAGACTCCATTCTCCCTCCTGCACCCCAATTCCTTACCCCAAACTCCCTTCTGCACCCAACCTCCATTAATACCATGGAAGAGTGTGACCCTCGTCCACTTTCCAAAATCTTGGCGTGTCCCCTCCATTATTGCCCACCCCTGATTAAGGGCGTGATCCCTTCCAAACATGGATGCAGTGGATTTTCAGGGAGTAATAGGTGAGAAAACCTTGCAGATGTACCCATTCTGCAGATAAAGAGAAGCCACTCTCTAGGGATGTTAGTTTAGAACAAATCTGACCCTCCTGCTAGTAAGAGAAAAGATGGGATTAGGTTTCCAGTGGGAAGTAAGAGGGGAGGAAAGTCCCCTGATTTGGCTCACTCACTGCCTAGCATTCATACTGATTGCTCTATCGATGAAGGCTCTGTCATGACAGAACCTACACCTACTGTCAAAGCAAGCGAGAGATTTTTTTGCTGGCTCATGTGGCAAGCAAGGTCATGGAAAAGTATTTCCTATCAAAGCGAAGTTAATATTAGGAAGTTCCGTAACAAATCATATTTTCTTTTGGCCTTTCAGTTTCTGGAACTGTAGACATAATAAACAAATGTGGAAGGGATGAGCATGTACTAAAATATGAGCAGATGGCAGAGTGGAAAATAAAGAAAACGAGGAAGCAATGAAATGCACAATGAAGGGAATTAACCAATATGCAATCCATTACATATTTATTTATACTCAGGGGCATAGCAAATAATAAGAAGGTTTCCACAAGGAAAGTGGTCTCTAGTCCCTATTTAAACACCCCCTTCAATAACCACAGCAGTTATAGATGGAAAAGTCCTTTCTCTGTCCTTATTGATTCAGGTTTCTTCCATGCAGCAGATTTTCTAGGGTTGCTGTCCATGCGTATAGCATGGTCGCAGAAATGTATTTCCTGCAGCATCTTAGATTTTAAGCCCCGGGGGAAAGGATTTGTGTCTCCAGGTGTGTCTGTACGGTGCGATGTCTGGATATGTGGAGGATCGAGGGTGTTTATTTGGCTCCATTTCCCCTGACACTCTCAGGCACCACCCCCCTCCCCACTGCTCCCATTGGCTGGGATTCTGGCCAATGGGAGCAGCGGGGAAAACTTCTAGGTGAACAGAGGGGTAGTGGCAGCATGTGGAACCACTTCCTGCCCCCACGAACTGGATCCATCTTGCAAGGCTCCCTCCCCTGGCAGCGGGAAGCCAGTGATGGCACTCCAACCTTGCAGGGGCGCTGAAGGGCTGGAGCTCCAGTGCGGGCTTCCTGCTGCAGGAGTAGGGGGGGTGAGCCCATGGCTCACCTGTAAGATGGTCGTCCATGGACCACACTTTGAGAACCACTGATCTAAGTAGATAGTCTGATGTTCAGAGGTAGTAAACACTCATAGTCTCTGATTACCTGAATGGGCATTTCAGATGTTTAAGAATAAGACCCTTTCAGGTGCTTAAATATGTGTCTGATGGTCAAATTGTCTAAAGCCTCCAACAGGTTCTTAAGTCACTTGAGGGCTTTCAAAAAATTGTCCCCTGCGTGTCTAACCGTAGGTACTCAAAACTGAAACTTTCTGGTCCTTGTCTTTCGGCAGGGCTGCAGTCCTGCAGTCCTGCTTTGGAATTGCCTGCTGAACCCGGCGGTCTCAAGGCTCAGCTCCTCTCAGAGCGGGCGTTGAACGTCTCGTGAAGCTGGATGAGTTACTTATTGCTTGCCACTAAAGGCATCTTTTCCATCTTGCTGAGCTGCCTGATGGATTCCAGCCTCCGTGTGGTCTTCTCCAGTCTGCTTTTTGTCATTGCGGGGCTTAAGTCGCACACGAAAGGTTGCTCTGTATCTGTGGTTATCCGTAGAAGCGTTTCCAAGTCTTGATGCTATTATCTGTGGAGTCCCATAAAATTTGGTTTGAGGACTAAGCTTTTTTTCCCCCCCATTTATCGCTGGCGCTTGAGCTGGCGTGGCGCTCTTGGTGATCATGATCTAACTTCTTCAAATCAATGGCAATCCAGCATACTGTTTGTTCCCCTATTATGAAAAATGATAGCGATGCAGTTGACATAATTAACGAGTTTGCTGGAGCGGAATGAGGTCTCTGTAGGCATAGTATATCTGTGCATCTTCTCTGTGACTCAGAATTGTTCATTGTTGGCCCTTCTCGGGATGCTAATGGAATGCAGAATTTCCCTTTTGCATTTGGGTCTGGATATTATTATACCAAAAAAAAAATTGTGATCCCTAATCTTGGTTTATTTATGGATCTGGCTTTAACTGTTAAAAAATACTGTTTCAAATATAATTAGAGCTGCCTTTTGTCAGGGAAAAGCTTTGGCATCCGTCTGTTCCCCTTTGGATGATTCTCCTATGGCCATCGTTATCCTGGCCGTAATGATATAAATGGATCTGTTCTGCGTTTGAGCCTCCACTTTGCTAATGGGCAGCCACCTTCATTCTTGAAAGGCCCAAGAGAAAGCTAGAGGAGGTTGAGAATGGTTTTTGGGGTCACACTGCCTCCCAGTTGGAGCCGTCTGCTAGGTGGCATTTATGTTTCTTGTGGGATTAATTAATTAGTTGGTGTGTGCAATACCTTGGAGGTGTACGGTGTTGTCTGAGTGTTAATTATTGCTAGTTGCTGTTATTATTTCTCCAGATATCTATGGCTATCATAACAACAACCCACTACAAACCAAGCAACCAGAAAAAAACCCCAAACAAGTTAATGGAACATTGAGGTTGAACTATCAAACATGCTGAACATTAGTGAACGGATGGGGAAAGGATGGTGGGGTTTTTTCCTCACGGGCCAGTTATAAAACCGACGTTGCTCCCACTTCAATATGTTCTTTCTTCCCTCCCCTGCCCCACACACTTTGGACAAAGCATGGGAAACTTCAGCTTGAAAGGCATTTACAAACATTGTAAGACATTGAAAAGACTGGGGTTAGAAAATAATTTGGAAATCATCCTTAACTTCAATGGGTGCTAACCCTGGGTAGTCTAATAGGGTATGTCTACACTACAATGTTAATTCGAACTAACAGACGTGAGTTCGAATTAACTTTGATAGGCGCTACACAGGCAAACCGCTAGTTCGAACTTAATTGGAACTAGCGGAGCGCTTAATTCGAACTAGGTAAACCTCATTCCACGAGGACTAAGCCTAGTTTGAATTAAGTAGTCCGTCTCCTCTTTTCTAAGCTGAGAAGTCCCAGTCTCTTTAGCCTCTCTTCATATGGGACCTGTTCCAAACCCCTGATCATTTTAGTTGCCTCCCCTCTCCCACCCTCTCTCTTTCCCACCTCCTTTTCCCAGTCTCCCCGAGTTTTGTTCAATGAAGAGAGTTTCTATTTTTGACCACACATGTCCTTTATTTTGTACATCAGGAAGGGGGGCTAGGGAAGGGTAAGTGGAAGGAGGTGAGGGAGGAATGGGGTACGAGCCCCCGATGGGGAGGGTAGGGGTGGCTCTGCGGGCTCCTCAGGGTGGAAACTCTCCTGCAGCCCCCCAATTGCCCCCCCACCCCGGATGGCAGCCTGTGGCAAGTGCAGCCGGGCTGATGGCCGAGTGCTGTGACGTGCCGAGTGTGGGCATTCAGGGCACTCCAAGCCAGGACTGCTTTGCTGTCCCTCATCAAGTTAGACAAGCGAGCGGGGAACCCCTGAGAACTGTCTATCCGGGGTGGGGGTCGGGTCCCTTTAAGCACAGGCCTCGGCTAGCCTGAGACAGCAGCTCCACACTGATGCCCTGCCGGCACTGCTTCCGGCCAGCCTTACCCTCGGTTCAGGGTCCACTCAATGTGGACATGCTAGTTCAAATTAGCAAAACGCTAATTCGAACTAGTTTTTGGTCTAGATGCACTAGTTCAAATTAGCTTAGTTCGAATTAACTATTTAGAATTAAGTTAGTTCGAATTAGTGCTGTAGTGTAGACATACCCATATAGACTCAGACTGTCTGTCTATCTGAAATATCAATAGGGCCCCCCTTCACAGTAGCGTATGAGCACCTCACAATTTTGGTGTGGAAAAAGTGAATAAGGAAAAGTTATTTACTTGTTCCCACAATATAAGAACTAGAGGGCACCAAATGAAATGAATAGGGAGCAGATTTAAAACAAACTAAAGGAAGTTTTTCTTCACTCAGCGCACAGTCAACCTATGGAACTCCTTGCCAGAGGATGCGATGAAGATCAGGACTTTAACAGGGTTAAAAAAAGAGCTAAATAAATTCATGGAGGTTTGGTACATCAATAGCTACTAGCCAGGATGGATAGTGGGAGAGCTCAGTGATTTGAGTACTGGCCTGCTAAATGCAGGGTTGTGAGTTCAATCCTTGTGGAGGCTGCTTGGGGCAAAAATTTGTCAGGGATGGTACTTGGTCTGGCAGGGGACTGGACTTGATGACTTTTCAAGGTCCCTTCCAGTTCTAGGAGATAGGCATCTCCATTCATTTAATTTTTATAAATGGTGTCCCTAGCCTCTGTTTGTCTGGAAATGGGCGACAGGAGAGGGATCACATGAGGATTACCTGCTGTGTTCCCACCCTTTGGGGCATCTGGCATTGGCCACGGTTTGCAGTCAGGATCCTGGGCTTCATGGCCCTTTAGTCTGACCCAGTATGGCCATTCTTATGTTCTAATGTTAATCTATAATGTACAGCACTTCTCTGAGGTAGGGAAGTGTAAGTGCTATTATGCCCATTATACAGGAGATAAACCGAGGCATAAATCAGCTAAGTGTCTTACCCATGGCAGTCTGTGGCAGAGAAAGGCCTTGAGCTTAGGTCTCCCCTGTTGGGGCTGTGTTCATGAAAGTGTGCAAGACAATGAGTAGCATCCTGGTACAAAGGACCGGGACTCTGGACATGCATGTAAAATAGTGAACAGCTTTGCAGAAATGGGTTTCCCTAACTGTGGAGAGATGATAGATGGCGCACATGTTCCAGTCTTGGCACCACCTTGTGATGGACTATATCAATAGGAAGGTGTACTTCTCCATTGTGTTGCTGGTGCTTATGGATCACAGTGGGCATTTAATTGACATCAGTCTGCGGCGGTCCAGAAAGGTCCATGAGGCACACAGCTTCAGGTAACTGGCCTGTATAGAAAGCTATGCAAAAGAAGATTACAGGGGAGGATGTTGAAATGCCCATAATGATACTGGGAGATCCAGTGTACTCCTTATATCAATGGCTTATGAAACCTTACATGGAAAACGTGGACAGCAGTAAGGAGCTGTTCAACAGCAGGCTGAGGAGGTGCCAGATGACAATGGAATGTGCCTTTGGCAGATTAAAGGTGCGCTGGTGATGCCTGTATGACAGGTTAGTCCTCAACGAGGACAATATTCCCATGGTCATAGCCATGCACTGTACGTTGTATGATCTTTGTGAAGCTAAGGGTGAAAGGTTTGCAGAGGGGTGGAATGTTGAAGCAGACTGCTTGGCTGATTTTGAGCAGCCAGATACAAGGGCTAACATGGGGGGGGGGGGGGGGGACTCAAATCAGGGAGACTTTGAGGCAGCACTTTGAAAATGAGAACCAGGAATCCACATACCTATGAGAAGTGCTGCAATGGTATATTGCATGTAGTTTTCCTAGGAAGCAATGGTGAAATTTGGGGTCTTACATTGCAGTACGCAAATGATTAAACTGCTTGTGTATGTATTGGTAGTGCCTGCTAGCTCACTTTTTAGGAAACAATGAAAGATGAGTTATCATTCAAAAACTCTGTGTTATTGCACAAGAGACAACACCCTCCCCCACACACCTGTTTGATGGGAAAGGTAGTGCCGGGGAAGGGCAGACTTTCAGAGTAAGTCAAACTGTCATCCTGAAAGTTGTCCAAGGGGGTGGAGTGAAGGGGAAACAGAGACGTCCCAGAAAATGGGAAGGACTGTCCGGGTGGAATTTGGATGGGGCATGGAAGAGAGTCCTGAACGTGCTGTGCAGGAGGGCGGGCACACATTTGCTCAGCCTGCAGCATTATTAAGGACATCAGCATCTGCGTTTGCTCTGCCATGACTTTAACCATCGGCTCAGTAGCGTCCCTAATAAATTCCCGATTTTCTTTTCCGGACTGACTTTCAGTTTTCCTCTACTCCTTTCATTCCCTTTTCTCTGCCCTGGTGAACTGCAGGGTCTCCTGGAACATGTCTTCATTGCTCCATCTTGGATGCTTTCTTATCTGGTGCAGACACTCAACTGGTATGCGTGCAGGGTTTCCTCCAGGCCACATGTGCTGAAGCACAAGGAACAATTCCCAGAAGGATTGTTAAGTTCACACACCTCTGGTGTCATAACGATCAGTTCCTCGCTAGCCTTGGTGAGCATACATCTCAGTGAGCACCCAAAGCATGGCGAGGGTTAGTGTGTGTGGGGGGAGGGTGTCCACGTAGGGAAAAGAGCACGCTGCAAGGGTTTTCTTGCAAACTGCTAGGGGAAAAATCTCAACTTGCCATGCACTTTTCCCCAGGTGGAGGTCATTGCAGCAGATAGCTCCCTACTGAAGGCAATCAAGGAAGCGCGGGCACCTCTGCTACACGCTTGTGGCTTCCTCCCTGTTCCCTGTGTGCCGCATTGGTCCCTGCTCAGGTGATGGTGTGGGAAAGTTTGCTGAATGGCGTGGGAAAGTTTGCTCCAATGGGGGAGGGAACAAAGCAGTTCTGCAGCAGAACCTTTGGCAGAAGATTCCTGAGTACCTCCGAGAACATTTCTTAGAGGACTCCCGGGAATCTCTTGGCGTGCATCAAGACCTTTTCCCCCGGCACCGATTAGCTGCATGGGGGAGTGTCCAGCTCACGGAAACACGGCCAATCTCGTACATTTCTATCAACCGCCTTTGCACTACACAACCCATAACCGGTTACCAGGAGGCTCTTCTCTGGCTTCTTGCCCGCTGGAGAGCAATTGCTGAGACTGGCTAGACACCTCCAGCCTGGTGAACAGTTCCTGGCGCCGGGCACACAGCCAAGCGTGCCGCATGATTGTCTAATTTCACCTCTTTATCAATGACTTCATCCTCCAGGCTAATTCCTCTTTTTACCACCCCTAAGCCCGCCGAAGAATCCATGGGGCGCTTGGCCGTGACGGTGGGGTCTCAACTGAAGATAGCATCCAGTTATTTATAGAACCTGTAGGTCTTCAGTGCAGCACCGGAGCAATGGTTTGTGGAATGCCTTCCTCAACGCCTTTATCTTCACACTGCATGGCAGCATGTCCCACTCATGGCCCTTTTTGCAGAAGCCTAGAGAAATCTGCCCGTAGGTATCCCAGTTCCCACCACCTTCTCTCGCCCTATATCCAGCAGCTCTGCCATGGTCCAAGTGGGAGAGCTTTTGCTGCAATAAGCCACCCGCCATGGTCACCTGGCAAGATGCAGCAAGACTTCTTCATGCCCAACCAACAGGAAATGGAATTTCAAAAATTCATGGGACTTCTACGGGAGAGGGGCAGATGGGCCTTTACCCACGTGCAGGTCATAGAATCATAGAATAATAGGACTGGAAGGGACCTCGAGAGGTCATCGAGTCCAGCCCCCCGCCCTCAAGGCAGGACCAAGCTCCGTCTACACCATCCCTGACAGATGTCTATCTAACCTGTTCTTAAATATCTCCAGAGAGGGAGATTCCACCACCTCCCTTGGCAATTTATTCCAATATTTGACCACCCTGACAGTTAGGAATTTTTTCCTAATGTCCAATCTAAACCTCCCCTGCTGCACTTTAAGCCCATTACTCTTTGTCCTGTCCTCAGTAACCAAGAGGAACAAATTTTCTCCTTCCTCCTTGTGACACCCTTTTAGATATTTGAAAACCGCTATCATGTCCCCCCTTAATCTTCTTTTTTCCAAACTAAACAAGCCCAGTTCATGAAGCCTGGCTTCATAGGTCATGTTCTCTAGACCTTTAATCATTCTTGTCGCTCTTCTCTGTACCCTTTCCAATTTCTCCACATCTTTCTTGAAATGTGGCGCCCAGAACTGGACACAGTACTCCAGCTGAGGCCTAACTAGTGCAGAGTAGAGCGGCAGAATGACTTCACGAGTTTTGCTTACAACACACCTGTTGATACAACCTAGAATCATATTTGCTTTTTTTGCAACAGCATCACACTGTTGACTCATATTCAACTTGTGGTCCACTATGACCCCTAGATCCCTTTCCGCCATGCTCCTTCCTAGACAGTCGCTTCCCATCTTGTATGTATGGAACTGATTGTTCCTTCCTAAGTGGAGCACTTTGCATTTCTCTTTATTAAACCTCATCCTGTTTACCTCTGACCATTTCTCTAACTTGCTAAGGTCATTTTGAATTATGTCCCTATCCTCCAAAGAAGTTTCAACCCCACCCAGTTTGGTATCATCTGCAAACTTAATAAGCGTACTCTCTATCCCAATATCTACGTCACTGATGAAGATATTGAACAGTACGGGTCCCAAAACAGACCCTTGCGGAACTCCACTTGTATCCCTTTCCAGCAGGATTTAGCACCATTAACAACAACTCTCTGACTACGGTTATCCAACCAATTATGCACCCACCTTATCATGGCCCTATCTAAGGTCAGTGGAGTCCACACCAGATCAGTCAGGATGAGCATTGTGGGACCACTTTTGGAGGCCAATTGAAGTGATCCAATCAAGCATGGTGTCTACACTGGCACTTTGTCAACAGAAAAGGTGCACAAAAGTCCTTCTGCCTCTCGTTGGAGTGGTTTTATTTTCTCAGCAAAACAGGATGCCGATTCACCATTTTGTCGACAAAAGGCAGACACGGCTTTAGAGACTCATCAGATCCTAAATCTTGGATCCAAAGACCTTTCAACTTTGGAAAGGTCCAAATCCAGATTCCATGACTGAACAAAAACCTTGGAGCTGAATACCCCTGAACTTTGATTGGATCCGAATACTTGTCTTCTGAGTCACTTGAAACAGACACTTATGAAGTTGGGGAGAGGCTACATTCATTTTCTGGGTCTCTGCTTTCCTCTCTGTTATGCCACGCCACTCCCACTGTGCTGAGAGCTATGTCTAAATCAAAGGGAACAGATGCCTCCACCTGTAAGCTAAGCAGACCCAGAAGGATGTTCTGATGCTTTAATTTTAAGTGTTGATTTAATAATGTGAGGACCAAGCCAACTCAACTCAATCTTTGACTGTGAGGAACTTATCCTGGACATGCTGCGAATGCCTCTCCATAGAGCTAACAGCAGTTCTTGTGGCTGAATGCCCATTATGGTTCTGTGCCCAAATTCTGCATTTTTATTTACTAACCTTAATATCACAGCATATAAATTATCCACGCTCCAGTGCGCTGGCATGAACTAGATACGTCAGCTCACGCAGATTACTCTATTGCTAAGGAGCAATTTAGAAAAGGTTCGCAGATGCAGCTGCATTTCCCCATGTGAAAATGGCTCGTTTATGCTGTCTGATGATAGGTCCAAGCTGGAGGTATTAGCTCCATCTTGTAGATGGAAACAGAATGTCACTTTCTCCTCCACGTCCAGTGACACGGGGGGCACAGTGGCTCTGGTGGACTTCTTTGGAAGTATCTCAAGCCACCAAATGTGTCAGAAGAGAGTGAGAAGCCATGTTCAGGGAGAGTAGAGGCGGCCTGTCAGAGGAAAGGGAATCTTGCACTGTTCTCTTACTGGTTTGGATCCAGCGCAGGTCAGTCGAGACTGAAGAGCACTGTTACCTGACGGTGGCCGGCAGGAAATGCATTGGTGGCTCTCCCATCCCAGTCCTAGCAGGAAAGGTGTCTACGTCCCATGGCAGCCAACTGGCAGCCTCACTAGAGGTGTGAATGAGGCCTGGAGACTGAAAACTCCTCCTCGCCAATGCTCCCTCTAATTTTTTTCCATCCATGTGCAGAATCAACTTTCTTATGCGCACTGAGGCATGTGCGGTTGTGCACCATCATATGCTGCCAGCCGTGGGCACAGTGGGCACTCTGCTAATCAGCTGGACAGCGTTTGAATCTCTCCTGGGTGGCTGCCCAAGTGCTCAGCTTACGGGGAGCACTGCTCCCCACTCCTGAAGGAGGTCCCCCCAGCTCAGGGTCAGCCCAGGGGGAAGGCATTCAGATGTAACTCAGGCCGTCCCCGTGTTGTTAAATTCCCTTTTTTTTGTTCTGCCAGGGCTTTTGTTTTATTCCTTCCACTGTTTGGAAACGTAAAAGTAAGGCTCCTTTATAGGTGGCCAGTCTTGTTCTATCAGGGCAAACAGCTCTGTGCCCGTATTGGTGCAAAGCACCGCAGCTTTCATTTGTTGATGGGTTTGCTTAGGCATCATGTGTTGCTAGCAAGACCACTCCAGAACCAGGGCTGGATTACCCAATAGGCAGACTAAGCACGTGCTTAGCACACCAGCAAAGCAGGGGCACCAAAAAAAATATGAGATTTTACGGTATAGTATTGTTTTTATTTTGAATTACATATGGGGGGGCACCATAATCTTTTTAGTGCTTAGGGCCTCTGAAGGTCTTAATCCAGCCCTGTCCAGAACCCACCTATGTTGGGACCCTACCACCCTGCTCTCCCTAGGCAGATGCCATATCCCCCAGCCCACTCCAGAACCCACCTCACCTTCTGGGCATCCTTTATCCTGCTTTCCTAATGTGGGAGCCAGCTCCCTCTTGAGCCCATCACCCTGCACTCCCCAGGCGAATGGACATGGTCAGCTCCCAGACAGATGCAGTAGGCAATGCAGTATGGGAAGGAGGTGGACAGTCCTTGGTAGGGAAGGAACAAGTTAGGAACTATCTAGAAAAGCTAAACATACACAAATCCATGGGCTTGGATTTAATGCATCCGAGAGTACTGAGGAAGTTGGCAAATGTCATTGCGGAGCCTTCAGCCATTATCTTTGAAAACTCGTGGAGATCAGGAGAGATCCTGGATAATTGGAAAAAGGCAAATGTAGTGCCCATCTTTAAAAAAGGGAAGAAGGACAATCCAGGGAATTACAAACCCATCAGCTTAACATCAGTCCCCGGAAAAATCATGGAGGGGATCCTCAAGGAATCCATTTTGAAGCACTTGGAAAAGGGGAAAGTGATCAGGAATAGTCAACATGGATTCACAAAGGGCAAGTCATGCCTGACCAATCTGATTAGCTTCTATGATGAGGTAACTGGCTCTGTGGATATGGGAAAATCAGTGGATGTGATATACCTTGACTTTAGCAAAGCTTTTGGTACGGTCTCCCACAATATTCTTGCCAGCAAGCTAAGAGAATACGGATTGGATAAATGGACTGTAAGATGGATAGAAAGCTGGCTAGAGTGTCGGGCCCAACGGGTAGTGATCAACGGCTCGATGTCAGGTTGGCAGTTGGTTTCTAGCAGAGTGCCCCAAGGATCTGTTCTAGGTCCAGTTTTGTTCAATATCTTTATTAATGATCTGGATGAGGGGATGGATTGCACCCTCAGCAAGTTTGCAGATGACACTAAGCTAAGGGGAGAGGTAGATACGCTAGAGGGCAGGGATAGGATCCAGAGTGACCTAGACAAATTGAAGGATTGGACCAAAAAAAATCTGATAAGGTTCAACAAAGACAAGTGTAGAGTCCTGCACTTGGGACGGAAGAATCCCAAGCATTGTTACAGGCTGGGGACTGAATGACTAAGTAGCAGTTCAGCAGAAAAGGACCTGGGGTTACAGTGGATGAGAAGCTGGATATGAGTCAACAGGGGGCCCTTGTAGCCAAGAGGGCTAATGGCATATTAAGCTGCATTAGGAGGAGCATTGCCAGCAGATCCAGATAAGTGATTTTTCCCCTTTATTTGGCTCTGGTGAGCCCACATCTGGAGTATTGTGTCCAGTTCTGGGCACCCCACTATAGAAAGGATGTGGACGCATTGGAGAGGGTCCAGGGGAGGGTGACCAAAACGATTAGGGGGCTGGAGCACATGACCTACAAGAAGAGACTGAGGGATTTGGGTTTGTTTAGTCTGCAGAAGAGAAGAGTGAGGGGGGATTTGATAGCGGCCTTCAACTTCCTGAAGGGGAGTTCCAAAGAGGATGAAGAGAGGCTGTTCTCAGTGGTCACAGATGGCAGAATAAGGAGCAATGGTCTCAAGTTACAGTGGGAGAGGTCTAGTTTGGATATTAGGAAAAACTATTTCACTAGGAGGGTGGTGAAGCGCTGGAATGGGTTACCTAGGGAGGGGGTGGAATCTCCATCCCTAGAGGTTTTTAAGGCTCGGCTTGACAAAGCCCTGGCTGGGTTGATTTAGTTGGGATTGGTCCTGCCTTAGGCAGGGGGCTGGACTAGATGACCTTCTGAGGTCTCTTCCAGCTCTATGATTCTATGAACTTCCCAAGGGGAGCTGCAACAATTGCTCACAAGTGGCAGTCATGTTAGGAGAGTACGTAATGTAATCTTAGCAGGTCTTAATGCAATTATTTGGCAGCTGGAAATGAGGAGGAGCCAACCCCAGATGATCTCTTGGCAGACCACCAGCAAATACTCCATGAACTTCTTTTTGGGAAGTGCTGGTCCAAAAGACATTGTCTCTCTCTAGGGGCGTGGGGTGTGTGTGATGTTGTTGTCTATTAGCTGGCCGGAGGTGAAGATAAGTGACTTGGATTAGCCAGGCAATCTTTAGCTTAGGTAATAGAAACTGATGCATTTTGACAATGAAGACTCAAAGTATCAGACTGGTAGTTCCAGCTTTCTGGGCAGGGGGGGAGATGTGGTTTATTAATTCATTGGGACTGATTATCTCTTGCCCTCTCCGTTGTGTACTCATTTACACCCATTTACCATTCTGATCTGCTAACATTTTTTATCCATTTTTGTACTGGCATTAATGACGAAAGGTGCCCAGCAGTGGAGAGGCAGGTCTCTTCTGGCTGTTGGCTGCATTGGATAGATTCAATCCAACATCAGCTGGTTTTTGAACGATGGGTCACAACCTAGGGCTATCTTTTTTTTTTCTTTTTTCCCTATTGGTATGTCTACACTAGCCCCCTAGATCGATGTAGGGAGGCTAATGAGGGCGACCGAAATTGCAAGTGAAGCATGGGATTTAAATATCCCACGCTTGATTTGCATGTTCCCGGCCAGTCGCCATTTTAGAAATTGATTAGCCCGAAGTAACTTCCCGCATCTACACGCGGCAATGAAACGGGATTCCGAAATAAAGCCCTAACTTGAATTAGCTGGTATTCCTCCTGCAATGAGATTTACCAGCTAATTCGAGTTAGGGCTTTATTTCGGAATCCTGTTTCACTGCCGCGTGTAGACGCGGGCTGTTACTTCGGGCTAGTCAATTTCTAAAATGGTGACCGGACGGGAACATGCAAATCAAGCACAGGATATTTAAATCCCGCGCTTCATTTACAATTTTGGTCGCTCTCATTAGCCTCCCTAGATCGATCTAGGGGGCTAGTGTAGACCTACCCTATGAGTTTATGATTCTGCTCTGTCGGGAAGACTTGACCATTGTTCCCTCTCACTGGTTTGCTTTCCCAATCTATCATAAAGGTCATTCGGCCAGAAAGTAGTTGGGGAAGGAAAACCATAAGTGAGGCAGGAGTGCATGAGTTCAACATTTCCCAGTGGCAGATTTAGCATTGGGCCAACTGATCTCAGGTCCAAGCTTGCAAAGGTCCCGTTTGATGATGGGGAATCCAAGGAACCCTTCGAGTTGTAGTTCTCTGGCCAGCTCTCTGCCTAGAGAGTTAGCCCGGAGAAGGGAAGGAGCTACATGCTGGGGGGTGGGATGTCAGGCACTGGGGCTCGTTGCTGCAGGGCGATCAGGTGAACAACGGGGGGCTAAGGCCGCTTCCTCCTGTCCTGGCACTGCAGACTGTGCTGTGCCCTAGAAGTGGCCAGCAGCAGGCCCAGCTCCTAGTTATGGGGAGAAGAGAGCACACAGGGATCCATGCGCTGCCCTTGCCCTGAACACTAGCTCCGCCTGCCCATTGGCTGGAACCTGCTGCTGACTGCTTGTGGGGCGCTGCCTGGTCTGTGGTGCCAGGAGAGGCGGAAAGCTGCCTTAGCCCCCCTCTCCCGCTTCTCTGACCGGGAGCCGCTCGAGGTCAGCCTCTCCTGCCCCAGCCCTGCCCCTCCCCCAAAGCTGAAGCCCCTCCTACCCCCCAAAGCTCCCACCCTCAGCCCCACTCCGCAGCCCACACTCTAGTCAAATAATGTTGGGTTGTCGGCATCAATGATTTTTTTCAACTGGGTCATGAGACAAAAAGTTTGAAAACCCCTGAGCTAGGGAATCCAAGGGGGACTTGAATCACGCTGTCACCTGTCTCGTGAGGCCACGGCCTTGTGCCCTTTCACATCTCCTGCCTCTGAACTACCTGGGCTTCGAATCACCACTGCAGGGCAGATTCGACCCACTCTCAGGTTGTTCCAGCCCTAGCAACACGCACAGAACAATGCCCCTGCATGATCTGTGTGCATCAGAGATACTCCACTGAGTCTAGCTTGTCAGCCACTGCTCTGTTTTGCTTTTCTCTGGGGTCAGTTATTATATCTTTGATTTAAGGCAGATGGTCTTAAATATACCCGTCCTCTCGACGCATAGGACGCAAATAGATCATTTGTTAATTTTTGTGTCTGGTTCAAGCCTTTTTTTACATAGTTATGTTATTGTGGGGATTTTTTGACATTTTCTTGGCCAGCCTGCTTTGTAGGTGCCCTCACAAGGGGTCATGCCAAACAATGTGGGCTGTAAAGTTTTCCCCCCCATTCAAAATCCCCCTGCAGTGTCAGCTGAGTGTGACTTTTTTTTCTCCTTCTCTTCTGGGTGCATAGTCTTGACTTGCACTGTTAAATAGCTGTCCAGCTCTGGCCTATACATCAGAAGCAGGAAGCCGGCTAAACAACCAGTGGGGCTCTTGGATGATCGAGATGCTAAAGGAGCACTCAAAGATGATAAAGCCATTGCGGAGAAACTAAATGAATTCTTTGCTTCGGTCTTCATGGCTGAGGATATTGGGGAGATCCCCAAACCTGAGCCATTCTTTTTAGGTGACAAATCTGTTGTTAGAGGAGGTTTTGGAGCAAATTGATAAACTTATCAGTAACAAGTCACCGGGACCAGATGGCATTCACCCGAGAGTTCTGAAAGAACTCAAATGTGAAATTGCAGAACAATTAACTGTGGTTTGTAACCTATTCTTTAAATCAGCTTCCGTACCTAATGACTGGAAGATAGCTAACGTGACACCAATATTTTAAAAGAGCTCTAGAGATGATCCTGGCAATTACAGACCGCTAAGTCTAACATCAGTACCGGGCAAATTAGTTGAAACTATAGTAAAGAATAAAATTGTCAGACACATGGATGAACATAATTTGTTAGGGGAAAGTCAACATCGTTTCTGTAAAGGGAAATCATGCCTTAGTAATCTACTAGAATTCTTAGAGTAGGGAGTCAACAAACATGTGGACAAGGGGGGATCTAAAGGATATAGTGCACTTGGATTTCCAGAAAGCCTTTGACAAGTTCCTTCACCAAAGGCTCTTAAGTAAAGTAAGTTGTCATGGGATAAGAGGGAAGGTCCTTTCATGGACTGAGAACTGGTTAAAAGAATGGAAACAAAAGCTAGGAATAAATTCTAAGTTTTCAGAATGGAGAGAGGTAACTAGTGGGGTCCGCCAAGGGTCTGTCCTGGGACCCATCCTATTCATTTATAAATGATCCAGAGAAAGGGGTACACAGTGAGGTGGCAAAATTTGCATGATACCAAACTGCTCAAGATAGGTAAGACCAAAGGAGACGGTGAAGAGCTTCAGAGCGATCACACAAAACTAAGTGATTGGGCAACAAAATGGCAAATGAAATTTAATGTTGATAAATGTAAATTAATGCGCGTTGAAAAAAATAATCCCAACTATACATACAATAGGATAGGGAGTAATTTGGCTACAGCTACTAAAGAGAGAGATCTTGGAGTCATTGTGGATAGTTCTCTGATTACATCTACTCAGTGTGCAGCGGTAGTCAAAAAAGCAGACAGAATGTTAGGAATCATTTAAAAAGTGATAGAGGAGAAGAGAAAGAATGTTTTGTTGCTTGTATATAAAACCATGGTACGCCCACATCTTGAATACTGCGTACAGATGTGGTCGGCTCATCTCAAAAAGATATATTGGCATTGGAAAAGGTTCAGAAAAGGGCAACAAAAATGATCAGAGGTTTGGAACAGGTCCCATATGAAGAGAGATTAAAAAGACTTGGACTTTTCACTTTAGAAAAGAGGAGACTAAAGGGGAATAAGATAGAGATCTATAAAATCACGACTGGTGTGGAAAATGTGAATAAGGAAAAGTTATTTACTTATTCCCACAATATAAGAACTAGGGGTCATCAAATTAAATGAATAGGCAACATGTTTAAAACAAACAAAAGGCAGTTTATCTTCACTCGGTGCTCAGTCAACCTCTGGAACTCCTTGCCAGAGGATGCAGTGAAGCCAAGGACTTTAACAGGGCTCAAAAAATAGTTAGATAGATTCATGGAGGTTAGGTCCATCAATGGCTTTTAGCCAGGATGGGTAGGAACGGTGTCCTTAGCCTCTGTTTCTCTGGAGGTGGGTGACAGGGGAGGGATCATGTGAGGATTACCTGTTGTGTTCCCTCCTTCTGGGGCATCTGGTATTGGCCACTGTCGGCAGACAGGATCCTGGGCTAGATAGACTGTTAGTCTGACCCAGTATGGCCATTCTTATGTTCTTATGTACCCCAAAGAGGTCCACATTTGACCAATGAGGTGAAATAATTCCACTATTATCAATAAATTATCAATATTATACTTCTCTTAGATATTCAATATTACTTAGTGGCTGGAAGCCCAGATGGCATGCACAGTGACCAATGAATTCAAGTACAGCTGTGCAATGCTTTTTACAGTGAAGGCCCTGCAGGAGAGAGCTGCTGAACTCCTCACTTGTGAAGTGCCTTCCCTGGATTTCCACCTGGAGGTTCTGGTTTCACAAGCAATTCACAAGAAAGCACCATACAGAGTAACTGTAGACATCAAAATGACTTCACTATAAACAGGAGGGCATAACAGGACAGAGCACTAGACTGCGATAAAGAAGACTTATGTTCTAGTTCCGTCTCCCCTGGTAACCTTGGACAAGTCATAGAACTGTTCAGTGCCTCAGTTTCCCCATCCCTAAAAGTGAGATTCTGATACTAACTTGCTTTCTAAAGTGCTTTGAGATCTACTGATTCTCCATAGACTCTATAGAAATCTTCTTTTAGATATTCGCTATATACTTTATATAGGTACAAAATAATATACTCCGCACAAGCCTTTGTAATAATATTGTGCATCACAATGTGGGTCGTAAACTTTTCTCTCCTATTCAAAGTCCCCCTCCAGTGTCAGCTGACTGTCAAATTTTTCATCTCCTCCTCTTCCAAGCGTGTGCATAGTCTTGTTAAACAGCTGCCCCACTCAACCTTAGAGAGGTTTGCATTTGACTAGTGGGGTGAAATAATTCCAGTATAATCAATAAGATAAGAGAATCTGATCCCATGGATTTTTGAAAGGATACTGTCAACCCATCTGGTAAAAATTGGGCCTTATTCTCACAGTGGTCTCAATTGAAGGGGACCATCCTGGTTCTAACTGTATCATTTTAAGGCCAGACGGGACCATAAGAACGTTTTGTCTAACCCCTTCCATAGCTGCAAGGCACTGAATTTCATCCCATTACTCCCGTGTTGAACCCATATCTCCTGTAAGTTTCATTTGTCCTTGCGTTATGCCAGGTTGGTTACGGGGTGCTATGGGAGCAGAGTAAGGCCACCATGGGAGTGCTTTTGAAAAACTTTCTCATTGTGTTGTTCTGTGCCGCTTGTAGGAGAGAGCCAATTCCTAAGGGAATGGTGGACAGATCTCTTAAAGGATCTGTCCTACACCTCGAAGTATTCCACTGACAATGCTGGAAGAAAGGAAACTGAATGCTACCTGCCTGAATTTATATCAAGAAAAAGAAATTGGGATATTGGGCAGAAGAGAGGAGGAGAGTAAAGGATTATTTGTATTGCATAAGAACACTAGATAAGGGCAAGAGACCCCATATCAGCATGGCAGATACAGAAATACCAACTGATCAACGCATCCATGTAAGGACTGGGGAGTATATAAGTGGGGAAAGGAGAAGCTATTCTGGGGGGTGCCTTGCTGTATTAGTCCAGTGAACACCAATACCAACAGCCTCAGTGTTAATTTCTGCAATGCAATTCCTCTGTGTAGGCCGCAGTCGCTGCTTCCGACTGAGCCAATGAAAAGTGACTTTCAGGCTCAGTCTTAATAAATGCAGGAACCAAAAGTGAGCAGAAAATCTGTGCCGCTTTAATGCCAACAGACAGAACCGAACCTGGCACCTCTGGAGCCCATGTATGAGCCTTTACAGCTTGAGCTAAAAGCCAGCTGGTGCTGAGGTCAGGCATCCACTGGACTCGGCAGCTCAGCTTAAGGTACGCAACTCCAGCTATGTAAAATACATAGCTGGAGCTGGCTTACCTTAAGCCGATTGGTGGCGTCCTCACAGCAGGAGGCTGATGGGATCATTTCTCTTACTCCTGGCAAAAGCAGGAGTATTCGACACTGGCAGGGGCATCCTCTGAGTTTGATTTAGCGGGTCTTAACTAGACTTGCTAAATCAAACTCCGGAAAATCAATCCCGCGGAGCGAAGACGTGGCCTCAGCTAAGGCTCTAGAGCAAACTCATTCTCTCTCTGCAAGTGGTCTAAATGCCACTCCGTGGAACGGCACACCACAACCAGCAGGTGTGTGGGTTACACTACCACAGGCAAAGTGCACAAAGGATGCTATCGGGCTGCTTGTTTCTTCCAGTTAGTTATTTTGTATGATATTTTAAAATAGGCAACACCCCCCAACCTCCTACTGGAAGCAAACAGGGAAAAGGTGGTTTGGAAAGGGCTGGTGGCTAGTGGGCTCCTGAGTAGGATAAGTCATGTTCCCACTGGGAATGGGTGCTTTTGGGGCTTATGTTACCGCACCACGGCAGAGAGGTCTGTCTTCTGAGACAGTATATTATGCCAGTTCATAATAGAAGGCCGAGAGATCAGAGAGAAGCTGGTTGGCTCCCTTAAGAAAATGACTGTCCAGGTGCAACAGCTGTTTTTTTGTTTGTTTGTTTGTTTGTTTGTTTGTTTTGTTAAGATTTCTCTCCCCAAAGGTCTCAGACACAATTCATGCTGGGTAATTATATGTACATGATGGGGACTAATTTAGCTACAACTACGCAAGAGAGAGATCTTGGAGTCATTGTGGACAGTTCTCTGAAAATATCCATACAGTGTGCAGCGTCAGTCAAAAAAGCAAATAAAATGTTCGGAATCATTAAAAAAGGGATAGAGAATAAGACACAATATAAGAACTAGGGGTCACCAAATATAATGAATAGGCAGCAGGTTTAAAACAAACCAAAAGAAGTTTTTCTTCACTCAGCACACAGTCAACCTCTGGAACTCCTTGCCAGAGGATGTGGTGAAGACTTTAACAGGATTCAAAAAAGAGCTAGATAGATTCATGGACGTTAGGTCCATCAATGGCTTTTAGCTAGGGTGGGTAGGAATGGTGTCTCTATCCTCTGTTTCTCTGGAGGAGGGTGATAGGAGTGGGATCATGTGAGGATTACCTGTTGTGTTCCCTCCCTCTGGAGCATCTGGTATTGACCACTGTCAGCGGACAAGATACTGAGCTAAATGGATCTTTGGTCTAACCCAGTATGACTGTTCTTATGACTCTTCTGAACAGACTCTCTCAACCTTTTAACTTCAGGGTTGCCCTTCATGCGTATTGGCAGGATTTCCTCTTCCCCCTTAGCAATGAAACTGTTGGGGTGCTTTAAAACCAGTGTTAAAAACATGGGACAAGTCTATCCTGGCTTACACTGGTACAGGCTGTTAACGGAAAAGAGCCATTTTCCCAGAAAGGTCTGATGCTGCAATTTCAGTCTTGAGTTGTATTAACTCTTGCCTTGAATGGCGCCTTGTCTAAGCATTTGTTTTTCACGTGGGCTTAAGGCGCTCAGGAAATGTCATTATCCAGAACTGAGTCAAAAACATTAGCAACATAACCTTTTGTGAGAGGATGACGATGCTACGCAAACCAGCCTCAGGTAGGGGGCAGTGCAAAACATAAGAACAGCCATACTGGATCAGACCAAAGGTCCATGTAGCCCAGTGTCCTGTCTTCTCATCATGGCCAATACCAGGTGCCCCAGAGGGAGTGAACAGAACAGGGAATTATCAAGTGATCCCTCTCCTGTCATCCATTTCCAGACAAACAGAGGCTAGGGACACCACCCCTGCCCATCCCAGATAATAGCCATTGATGGACCTAACCTCCATGAATTTATTTGGTTCTTTTTGGAACCCTGTTAAAGTCCTGGCCTTCACAACCTCCTCTGGCAAGGAGTTCCACAGGTTGTTTTTCATGAAGAAAAACTTCCTTTTGTTTATTTGAAACCTGCTACCTAACTGCTACCACAGAGCAGTACTGCGGGCTGCCGAATGAGTCAGAAAAGGTATCTGACAAGGTGTGGTGGAATCAATCGACTTGATTTTGCTTTGTCTTATTTGTAATGTGTTTGAAGGGGGAAACATCTCACCTCCAATTTTTGTTAATTTTTATCTCTCTCCTGTCTGTAGGGCAGATTTTTAGCCTCCTCTACTTTAAAAAATGTGTACCTAGACTAAAAGCCGCATGGTGGTGTGAGTTCCCATAGGTGGCAGACCAGGATGGCTATACAGATCCCTAACTCTACTAGTTACCTCTCCAGATGCCTTTCCATGGTTTTGCCTCTTGAGGGGAGTGTCTTATTTAAGCACTTTGTATTCAAAAATGAAGAGCGTTTGCAGCCCTGAGCTCCCTTGTCTAGCTCATAAATTTCCTTCTCAGAGGGGCTCTTTTGTGCTTGAAAGTCTTTAAGCAAGTGGTCAAACATCGCAAAAACCTTTCCTCTCATTAGAGACTAATCACTGGCCAGCGTGGGTGCTGAAATGCCTCGATAACAATGCGCAGGGGCCTGCTCTCCAGGATCCATTACTAGAAAAACAAAACGTCATCGCAAGGAGGCAGGAGGCCGTCACCCTAATCTGCTCGGTCGCTGACATTTTAAGGGCCAATGAGCTAACCCGGAATTACGCCCGTGTGGATTGCGGCTGTGCCTGGCGCGCTGACAGGGCGGGAATTGCTTTAGTTTGAATCGGAAAGGAGCAGTCCTGAGGTTACAGTGGCTAGGACTTATCTCCCTTCCATTAATCTCCTACTACCAGTCCCCCCGGCTTCCCAGGGGCAGTGGGTAATGCAGGCACTGCCTTCCCCAAACTGCCTACACTCTCGCCGCCTAAGGATGGGGCTGAGGTGCGGCAGCCCGGCTCCCCTGGCCACCAGGGAAGGCTGGGCCGGGCCGCAGCAGGGCAGCCTGGCTCACCACGTGACCAGAAAGGATTGGGCAGGGGTGGGCATGGCTTGGCTCCAGGGGTGGGGCCTCGGGTGGAAGGGGCAGGGTTGCATCTTGCCTTCCCTAGCTGGGCTTTCACTGGCCGTTCATGAACCTTCCCGATTACTTCTGTCCTGACCCATTTTCTTTCCTCCCCTTCTGTGAGGAGAAATATGCCTGGCACGTGATGGGCAGGCGTGTAAGGGTCCCTTGGAGAATCCCCTCCCAAAGCCATACATATTAAAAAAAATTGGTGGGACTTATTTGGTATTTGCAAGTCCTCATTGTGCTCACTCGGCTTGTTCCTTATATCTCACCCCCACCTTTTGTCATGTCTGGGCATTGGAAAATGTTCAGAAAAGGACAACAAAAATGATGAGGGATTTGGAACGGGACCCATTTGAAGAGAGATGAAAGAAGACTTGGACATTTCAGCTTAGAAAAGAGGAGACAAGGGGGGATAGAATAGAGGTCTATAAAATCATGACTGACATGGAGAAAATGAATAAGGAAAAGCTATTTACTTTTTCCCATAACATAAGAAGTAGGAGCCACCAAATGAAATTAGTAGGTAGCGGGTTAAAAACAAACAAAGGGAAGTGTTTCTTTATGCAGTGCACAGTCAACCTGTGGAACTCCTTGCCAGAGGACGTTGTAAAAACCGGGACTTTAACAGGGTTCAAAAAAGAATCACATAATTTAATGGTGGTTAGGTTTATCAATACTTATTAGCCAGGATGGGTAGGAATGGTGTCCCTAGCCTCTGTTTGTCAGATGCTGGGAATGGGTGACCTAAAAGGGATCACTTGATGAATCCCTGGTCTGTTCATTCCCTCTGGGGGTTCTGGCATTGGCCACTGTTGGTAGACAGGGTGCTGGACTAGATGGGCCTTTGGTCTGACCCAATCTGATCGTTCTTATGTGTCTGTTGAGATAGAAGGCGCCTGTCCTGGAGAACTTAACAATTATCTGGTTTGTAGAGCTCAATGGCCCTCATTCTCAGTTGGCCCCTCGGCATTACTATAATAATAATAATAATAATAATAATAATAATTAATAAATAGGGGAGGCTTGCATCCTTCTGTGACAACAGCTCTGTAGAAACACAAGGCCAGAATCCTGAACCTGGGCCCAGACCCCTTACCACATATGTCATGCGAGCAAGATGGATAGGCTTACACCTGGGTCCAGGAGTGCTAAAATTCGCGCATACACACACACACACACACACCCTTTGTCCTGACCCACAATGCCTTTTCGACACCCCCCTCCTTTGCCCTGACCCACAATGCCTTTTCGACACACACCCCCCCCTTTGCCCTGACCCACAATGACTTTTCGACACACACACCCCTTTGCCCTGACCCACAATGCCTTTTCGACACACATCCCCCTTTGCCCTGACCCACAATGACTTTTTGTTGCTTCTGGCAAAGAATTCCTGGAAACTAGGATTCCTGCATATTCAGACAGAAGCCAGAGTTGGGGTGGGCAGTTTTAGGCCTTGGCCTTCCCCTCTGTGTCTCTCAGAGGGTTTGGACGTAGTCTGCATGGTTGTAGGAGGTGGATGCCTCGCCTGATTTAAAGCATGTGCCTTGGCCCAGCAAAGACCGGAGTGTGGCTCCCACTGTCATGTCCCTGTTCAGATTGTTGAAGCTGGGTAGAAACTGGGCACCAGCCTCTGGCCTCGGGTTCTCATGGAGCCACACAAGAACGCCGCCTGCCAGTGAACCAGAAATGCCACCTGGAATCAGAGGCAAGGTGAATGAGGTGATTTCTTTTATTGGACCAACTTCTGCTGGTGAGAGAGACGAGCTTACACACACAACAGGGCTGTTCTCCGCATCAAGCTCTCTGTTACTGGAAACCTTTTCTCTCCCCCCCTCCACTCCCAACAGAAGTTGGACCAAGAAAAGCTATTACCTCACCCACCCTCTCCCTCTAATATCCTGGGACTGACCAGGCTGCAGCCATGCTGCACGCAACTGTTGGAGTCAAAGACCTAATTCTATCTGGGGACACCTCGAGCAGTGCTTTTTTGGGGGCCAGATTTTCAAAGCAATGAATTGTTCTGTGAAAATGAATTCCTCGGCCATTTGCATCTTGTCAATTCCCCGCCTAACCTCAGAATCCTGTGCTTGCCACGGGAAGATATTATAGGCCCCTTTTGGGGATTTTGATCAATGATGCAGTCTCCAATGCAAGTCATCATCCTACCAGATCACTGACACACTGTTTAACCTGATCAGAAACACATGATTTACAAATCAGGCAGAGGAAAAGCAGTTCTAGTTCTTCTGCCTAGACATGCTGGGTCAAATACACTTGCCAGCCAAACCACAGAGGCAAAAGGCATGCATTGCATTCTTCGGATGCCGGCCAAATTGACAGGTGTGCAAAAGAGCTATTATTTCATGCCTAGCCAATAGAGGGTGTGTTTGCTCAGAATCAATATGTCACCTGGATGGTTTTTTTTTGTTGGTGGTGATGGTTTTTTTTTTTTTTTTTTTTTTTTTTGCTTGCCTTAAGGAGCAACGCAGAGCAAATGGCAAATTCCTCAAGAAAAATGGCTTTTTTTTTTTGGTTGCAGAGTGGAGGGGCAGGTTTCAAATTGCCAGCTGCAGACAATTCCAGATGTGAGCCGATGAGTGACTTATCAGCCCTGTAGTCCCGCCCATTCCAAGGTCTTTAAAGATTATGCTCCTACTCTACAGTCCTTCCCAGATGGCTAGTTAACACCTCCATGCAGATGTGGCGGGGTGCTGATGGGTTCTTGATTCATTTGCTTTCAAAGCAAAAACTCACAGCTGGCTGAAAAATCAGGGAAAGGGGTTTTTTGTAACATGTATTTTCTATGGTTTTTTTTTTAACATAATAATGTTCAATGAACCCCTTCCTCCTCCCTCCAAAAGGGACTTTCTGAACTTTTGCTTAATAAACAAGCAAATTGATTCAGTCTGTGGTGTGAAATGATCCTTCCAAGGACTGTTTTGCACAGCCATGCGAAGTGACTGCAGAGTTTGCTGCAGAATTTAGGTTAACAACCCAGGGTTTGGGAGGGGACAGAGAAACAGGATGCTCTCCAAGTTGATAGGGATGGGTGAATTCATTCAGGAGAAAGCCTCTTTCCACCCACTTTTCAGGGGCTTTCCTAACTGTCATGAAAGAGTCTGAAATGGTTATTTGACTTTTCTTGTTGACGGTTGCTTGTTTTCACCATGTCTTAACTCTGCTTTTTCTGGGCATATTGGAAGCAGCAGTCCTGAGCTACCATTCCTGAGATTGTTCTTGTTTCCTTTCTCCCCGCCTTCCTTCTTTCGCTTGCCCTTCAAACCCTGGTTTGGTTCTTCTGCTTGTCTTGGCCGAAAAGCTTTAGGGGCGGGAGGTCAGTCTTGAACTGGGTTCAAGTTTTGAGCACACTGGGTTCCCTCTAGCAATGGCTTCCATCCTTTTGTTTAGACCACCCTGTCCAGGACTTTCTGACCTCCAGCACTTGAAAGTTTCCCCCGGGCTCCATCCGGTCAGCGTGGTAATTCCCGTCTGACCACTGGCACGGAGTGCTGCAAATCTCTTTCTGAAATTTCCAGATAGAGGATTTCCTGCCCTACAGACCCTTCCTCGCATGGGCACCCCCGACAAGAGCCATTGGACTCGCGTGAAAAAGAATTACCTCAGAAAGAATTCTGACTCATGCAAGTGGCCCTACTGAGGTTAACGGAGAGAGTATTCAGGCTTGGACATTAATGTCACAGGCCGATGAGGTCTGCACACACTCTGGGTGCTCGTCTAAAACACCCAAGCTCTGAATCCTTTGCAGTTTCCTCAGCATGAGGGAGTCTCTCTCAAAATCCAGCTTGTTAAGAAACTCTGCTCCTTCCTGCCCAGCCAGGATCCAGCATGTCCGCCAGCCTGGATTGCTGAAGCTCCTTAAACGTGGGTGCCCTACAGAGGGTTGTGGAGAATCCAGCTGCCTGCCTCTATAACATGAGTTGCCACCGTGCGGCTTTCTCTCTCCACAGGCATCCGGACCCTTCCCCCAGTTGAAAGTCTTGGCCTTGATCTTCCAAGTCGCTCCCTTGGCAAACGCCAACAATTGCATCGGCCTCTGGGTGCTTCCAATCCAGCTTGCCAGTGGAACCCGAAAAGCATTTTGAGATGATGAAACTCACAGAGCGGAAGAGGAACTGCCTAGAAAGCTCTCTCAAGTCATAGCACGAACTTTCCCAGGAGGTCCCAATAAAAAGAGATTAAGCAATATTGCAAAAACCCTGATATCTGATCAAGCGTTTCCGTCATAACTGATACGATGGTTTTGTCTGCCTATAAAAACCATGTGTGTTCCTTCGTAGGGGTGTAAAAATGAAGTACAGGCCTTCAAACACAGCTCTCTATCTATCCCTATCTGGAGAGACGAGAACAGCAAAATATCTCCGTCTAGGGAGGCAAAAAAAAAAATGTCATGTTGTCCACAAAGGGTGATGCTGTGCAGATGTAGCCTCTCTAGGAAGCACTTAGAGGCTATGGTGATGTGTAGAAAGAAATCCTGGTAATAAATAAATAGCTAGATTAGAGATGGGAGCAAGCTGCACAATTCCAGCCTGGATCTGAATGTCCCGGCGGCTCTTTGGGTTTGGTTCAGCCCCTTACAAATGTCAGGTCCTGCTACTCTGTTCGGAGCCAGATCAAACTTCCCCAGAGTTGCGCAGTGTTCAGAACTGTGACTTTGGCTCAAGCTCATCTTTAGTCTCCATTAATAATTTCCATATAACATCTAGGCTGTTTGCGAGTCAAAGCAAGGGTTGGGTGGGTTTTTTTTTCCAATTTCCAGTTCTTCCAGCTCAACGTAATCTGTGAAAATCCAGCTGTTTGTTATGCTTCGAATCTCCTCTCCAGCACCAGCAATAAAGATTCTGGAATCTGAAGTTGGCTAGTACATTCTGTGGCTGGTGTGAGAAGCAAAACAACATCCAGGTTTCCTCTTCAGCAATTCTATTGGCCTCTGACAGTAGCAAGCGCTTTGGGGGAGTTTTTGAGGGGTAAACTGTAAGCAGATGGCTCAGGAGATGGAAAGGTAACAGCTAGGAGAAACAGTAACCAAGACCTATTTTCAGTCACTTCTGATCATATTCATATTTTAAAGGAACACTTTCCAAGTTAGCAGGCTTCAAATCTTTTCCCCACCTCCCAAAATACTTTCTTTGATAGACCCCTTCCTCCTATGTTTCGCATTTCTCCAGAATTCCCCACGCCAGGATTGTAAAGTACTGTACAAAGCTAGGTAACAGAACCACTTTTCCTCTCCTTGATAATAAAGAGGGTTTGGTGAGAACATTTTTCCCTGAAAAAATATTTTTGTCTTTTTTTCATTTTTTGACTGAATTTCTAAACAATTCTTTGACTGAAACTATTGCATTATTTTTTTTTCAGAATTATGGAGAAATGTTCCATGTATTTTAAAAAAAACTTTGCTTCCACTTTTCTCTGCAAAAAGAGAGAAAAAGTTATTTAAAAGGGGAGGGGATGAGAGAAGATTTTCTACTTTCTCTGCTGATTTTACTCCCCACTCCTTTTTCTGGGCTCGGGGGAAGAGGTTATTTTTTACAAAAGGAGGGACTGAGACTTTTCCCACAAAACAAAACAAGCTCTTATTTCATTTTCAGATTTCTAATCAAGAATCAAACAATGCCACGAAACATGGGAAACAAAATAAAACATCCCCCTCCCTAACTGTTCGCTCAACAACCCAGCCTTTCAACCTCCTCCAGTAAGGAAGTATCCTTTTTATAGACTGTCATAGCTGGCCAGGGTCACACACCAAGCCAAGGCATACGCTTCAGTTTAGGGCCCAGCCATTGGCCCATTAGGCAGGGTTGCCACGTGTCTGGCTTTTGTCCTGTGTGTCCGGGCACCATTTGACAAGCCCTGGTGTCGAGGTTTTTTAATCTCGGGGGAAGAGGTGGAGCACAGACAGAGCTTGGGGAAGAGAAAGAGCCAAGCCTGGCCTTAAGAGAAGAGGCAGTGAAACGGGAGGGGCCTCAGGAGTGTGGTTATCAGCCAGAAACCCTGCCACTATGGTTGTGTGACAGAGTGCTGCGAGTAGCTGACCACTTCCTTCAGCATTTTCCTCCAGGAAATGTCTAATGGAGGAGGAGAGTATTTAATTACTTAAGCAGAGTGGGGGGTTGATGAGCTAAGAAGCTAATTTCTTCACACTGCGCACAGCCAACCTGTGGAACTCTTTGCCAGAGGATATTAAGAAGGCCAAGACCAGGGGTGGGCAATAATTTTTGAAGGGGAGCCACTTCATAAGTGTGGCCTTGGGCCATCCTGGAAGGGGCGGGTCTTTGGGCAGGAAGGGATGGGGTCTTTAAATAGCAGGAGTTGAAAGAGCTCGCGCCCCTGCAGGAAATTCCCAGGCAATGCATTAATGGGTCCGGGAGCCCTTTCAACTGCTTCTATTTAAATGGCTCACGCCTTAGTAGCCGCAGGGAAGGCACGAGCACTTTAAATAGCAGGAGTGGAAGGACTCATGCCTCCCCAGTGGCTCCCAGGCAACGCATTAAGGCGTGGGGCCGGGAGCTGCCGTGGGCCAAATGAAAGAGCCTGTTGGGCCGGATCCAGCCTGCTGACAGCCTCTTGCCCAGCCCTGGCCAAGACTATAATGGGGCTCGAAAAGAAACCAGATAAATTCATGAAGGTTCATCAGAGCTGATGAGCTAGGATGGGCTGGGATGGTCCCTAGTCTCTGTTTGTGAGAAGATGGGATCACTTGATTCCCTGTGGTTCACTCCCTCTGGGGCGCCTGGCATTGGCCACTGTGGGCAGGCAGGACACTGGACCTTTGGTCTGACCCCGTCCAGCCGTTCTTGTGTTGTAATTGCCAGTGAAAAGTGCAGGAAGGTAATGCAAAGGGAGTCTAGTAGGGTCAGGGGGAAAGAAAGGTCTCAAGATGGTGAGGATCCTTCAAAGGGCTGAGGCGAAGCTGCTGCGTGGGATGGTGAGGTTAGTTTGGTGAAGGTGATAAATAAAACGTGCAGAGGGGACAACCACTGGAAGAGCATCCCAGGCGATTTGTGAGGCATTTCAGGACAGGAGAGAAGCCTGTCCTATCCAGGGTGCGCTCTCAAAATCCCAGCAGTTTGGATGTATCGCTCAAATACAACATAGATTCCCAGGCCAGGAGGGACCCCTGGAGTCATCACGTCTGGATTCCCGCATGGCACGTGCCAGAAAACTTTACAGCAATTGCTAGGGAATTGGCTTCTGGTGCCCTCTGTGGGGACTGGATTATGGGCTAGTGAAATCTGGGAGCCTGAACAGACTCAGGCTAAGCTGAATGCAGGTGGGGTTGTCCCGGCTTTTTGTTTTGTTTTGTCCTGCTGCATGCTCACCTCTCATTGCGCTCATGAGGCGTGTGACCTGAGCCAGTGTTTCTCAACCAGTGGTCCGAATGCCCTTAGGGGTACTTGAGAGAAGTCTGGGGGGGTACATCAACACAACTGAAATTTGGAAAAAATTGAATTTTTGTGATAAGTTTTACAGCGCTTTGTTATTTTTGTACCTTTTACACCCAAAAATTTAATTGCCCACCCGGCTATGATTAAGTTGTTTAAACAAATGTGTTGCTATGGTAGAAACAAATTTGTGTGTCTGAAAACTGTAGGCACTGGGGGTACTTATATATATATATTTTAAAAAGGGGTACTTTATAAAAAAAGGTCAAGAAACACTGACCTAAGCAAGATGTGCTCTCCTTGGGCTGCTGCCTCGGCCTTTCCTCCCTGCCAACAGCATTCCAATTTCTGTCCCTGTCACCTTCTCTTCCTGCTTGTTCTAAGGGACAGGCTTGTAAATTTCTGACTTGGTTCAGCTTGGGACCCTCTTAGCTTGTCTTGCTAGTAGGATTTGCTATAGTCTTCTGTCTCAGAAGGGTGGCCGTGTTGGTCTGTAACTGTAAAAACAACTGTTGCACCTTACAGACTAACAGATTTATTAGGTGAAGAGCTTTCATGGGTAAAACTCACTTAATCAGATGAATTGAAGTGGAAATTACAGAATCTGGGGTATATATATAACAGCAAAAGCAGTTACCTGTCAATTGCAGGACCAGTGTTAATAAGTCAGGGTGGATGCATCTCGGGTGCAGCATCTGATGAGAAGTTGTGAATATCAAAGTTGGGGAAAATTGCCATTGTTTTGTGTTAACCAATTAAGATCTCTATTCAAGCTTAAGTCGTCAATGTTGAATTTGTAAATGAACTCTAGCTCTGCTGCCTGCCTCTGTAATCAGGTGATAATGTTTTTTTTGTAGAAGGATAGCTATTTTTAAATCCATTACTGAATGTCCAGGGAGGTTAAAATGCCCCTCTGCCATGTGTTGGCCAAACTCAATAGTCTCTGTGCAAAAGGATAAATGGACACAAATCAGACATCAGGAATGGTAACACACATAAACCTGTAGGGCTGGAGCACCCCCCTACCCTACCTGCCCCTGTTTAAGCCATTAACTGGTAAAACATAATGGTTAACTGATTAAACAGGATTTTACATCCCTACCTGGGATTCTGTCATTTCCACTCCAACTCATCTGATGAAGTGGGTTTTACCCACAGAGGCTCATGCTCTAATAAATCTGGGTATGTCTACACTACCACCCTAGTTCGAACTAGGGTGGTAATGTAGGCAACCGAAGTTGCAAATGAAGCCCGGGATTTGAATTTCCCGGGCTTCATTTGCATCTCGCCAGGCGCCGCCATTTTTAAATGTCCGCTAGTGCGGACTCCGTGCTGCGCGGCTACACGCGGCACGGACTAGGTAGTTCGGACTAGGCTTCCTATTCCGAAATACCATTACTCCTCGAATAGGAAGCCTACTCTGAACTACCTAGTCCGTGCCGCGTATAGCCGCGCAGCACGGAGTCCGCACTAGCGGACATTAAAAAATGGCAGCGCCCGGCGAGATGCAAATGAAGCCCAGGAAATTCAAATCCCAGGCTTCATTTGCAACTCCGGTTGCCTACATTACCACCCTAGTTCGAACAAGGGTGGTAGTGTAGACATACCCTCTGTTAGTTTCTAAGGTGCAACGAGACTCCTTATATTTATAGTCTGTGTGTTATAAGTTTGCTCAGTCCAATTCCTACACAGAGTGGCAGCAGGACCAGCCACAAAACATGGCCCTGGGACTTTCCTACTGCACCGCTGTGCAGAAGGGGCTAGGAGACAAGCAAAACTCGGTTAGATTTGGTTTGGCCACACACGTTGGTTGTGGCCTACAATCACAGTTAACATCACCGCCACCGGTTCCACTAGCTTGCCACGGTATGTGTGTCAGCTCTAAATCGAAAGGAAAGGAGCTGGTACAGGAAGTCACAGCTTCCTTCTACCGTACCTGGGAGCTGTATTCACAGCTGCTACTTTCGAAGTTCTCCCAGCGCCAGATGCTGCACGTGATCCATTCAGGCTCGATTTTACCCATGCTGTTCTTCACCCTCCATGGCTGTTCCTTGAGGAAGTATAAATGCAAATGGGAAGGGAATTATTTTATCTGGGTAGCTCTGTATAGACCACCCAGGGCTAGGCTGAGAGTGGGAAAGTAGTGTTTGTAAGTACTGAAAGGTAGGTTATCTGCATCCTGTGGTGCAGCTGGAAGGTACCTCGCTGAGGTAACACCCTGGAAACGTCTTTGTTGTTAGCCAGGGCAGCTGCAGGCAAATTTCCTTCATGCCATTCCAAGCTTTGTAGAGAGTTTCACACCCTCCGAGTCTTATTTAGTAGGAAGCAGAATGTTAAATGTGGTTAGATCAAATTGTGCGCGGTTAGGCAGGTGGAAATGCGGAGTGACTCCACTTGATTCATGGCGCAGCTGTGTGTGAAATGGGCCCATGCATGCGCCTTTGTCTGACCTAAGCATGATGCACTTTTCTTGGGCCGCTGCCTCGTCCCCTCATCCCCCTCCCTTGCAGCTCAGAGGGGCCGGGGGAGTCAGGCTGCTTTCACATTGGTGGAACAGAATTTGGTCCCAGGATTTTCCAGTCCCTTTACGACAGCGGCTCCCAACTTTTTCTATATCACAGGCTGGCAAACCCGCTCACAAACTTTTGACAGACTGGTAACATTTTTTTTGCATGTTTGCATGTTCATTTTGCAAATAAGGAATATGCAAATATACCAATAAAATGTTACTGGTCTGCCAAAATATGGACCCCAGCTCCGGTCCCTAGTGCCACCGTGAACAGACAGCTTCAGCTGCAGCAGCCACCAGTTGTAATCACTGGATTACCGAGGGAGACAGCAGAGTTAGAGTTCATTTACAAATTCAACACTGCCAACTTCGGCTTGAATAAAGATCTTAACTGGTTAACACAACAAAGGCCATTTGCCCCACCTTTGATATTCACATCTTCACATCCAATGCTATGTATAAGACACGTGCACCCTGACTTATTAACACTGGTCCTACAATTGACAGGTAATTGCTTTTGCTGTTATATATCCCAGCCCCATGTGGCGACTGCCAAAGTTGAAGCTGGCTGCTGTGAGGGGGCTCAGGAGGCCAGAGCTGGCATATACCTGGACCCCCTGAGACATCGCAAACAGCCAGCTTCCGCTCCGGCAGCTAAGGGATATACCACCGCCCCATGGGCATGGCCTGGCAGTGTGCCGTGGCCTGGCAGCCAGAGGTTCACAGCCCAGTACCGGTTTGCAACCTGGCGATTGGGAACCACTTTTTTACAAGGCAAACCTGTTCTCTCAGTTCTCTTGTCAGGAGAAATGTCTGTAACAGTAGGGCTTTCTACTGCTGTGTAAACAACAAGTCTGATTTTTCTAGAGGGGAATTAAAAAAAATTAAAAACCTAATGAATAGACGTAATGAACAGAAGAAAAAACAATCAACCCAAAAAGCCCAAACCAAAACAAGAGATTCTGGAGCGGCATGACGTGTGCTTCTGTTTTGCTGGAAGTCTGAACCGGACCTAATCCGGCACTATGGGAGTTTTGTCGCCGAGATCAGGTGCGCAGAATTGTGCCCTCCCTAGCACAACCAGGTGTCAAAACAGACTGAAACCACCAGCAAAGTCATCCGGTCCAGTCTCACTGCCCACATTGGGCGAAGTGCAGAGTGAACAAAAGCCACTAAGGAAGCACAAAGTCAGTAAAACTTGCAAAGTTCTTTCATTCCGAGGTTTTATTGGTTACGCAGGGAAGGAAGGAGGCCTGTTGCCAAATTCTGTCCGATCTAAAGGTATACTAATGGCCCTTGTGTATTTCTTTTAGTCTTTACTTGGGACTGTTGATGAAACTCTTCTGTCTGTCCTCACCTCTGCTCGTGACGTGCTGCCTTTTGCAACAGAGGAGGTGCAGGCTGGTGTTAACTGAGGAAACTGCCTGTTGGCAGAGGAAGCCCATTAGTGTGTTTGTGCTTGCGGAAAAGACTGTTTATTTTCCCAACATTAATAGTGATCCGGTACGAGGCACGGGGGAGGAGCTGACCACGGGCCTTTATTAAATACAACTTTGTGTGAAACACTACTAATTTTGTAATCAGCCCTGAGCCTGATTGGAATTGAGCCATTTCCTCAGCATTTTGCAAAGCTGTGTTTGCCGGGTCTCTTCGATCGTTCCAATAAGGACGCTTTAGTCATTATTGTATCCAGCTGTAGGATGCGCCTTCATTTTGCATACCCGTAATTCTTCAATGACTTCATTCCGCTGACTGTGACGTTAGAAAGTGATTCTCTCGAGGGCCTTTTATTCTTAGGCCGTGGTCTACCACAATCTCGGTGGAGCACCGATGCTGTAAGGGAGTTGCAACTTGAGAGCCACTGTATTAAATATAAAGGATAAATTCTTCTTCTTTATCCTGGTGTAAATGCTGCGTCAGTACGCTGAAGTCAGTGGACGGACTGAATTTACACTAAAGTAACTGAGAACAAAAATTGGCCCTGGCGTGGGTCCAAGCTGTACAGCTTAGATCGAGGTTAACACTCCAAAGTTCCATCATGAGCAATATTCCCTTGAAGATTTTCCATCCATGGGCAGAATAAATTTTGTTATGTGCACCAAGGCATGTGTGGATGTGAACCACCACTTTCTGTGGGCACCCTGCTAATCATCTGAGCAGCATTTGATTCTTGTCTAGGTGACTGCCCAAGCACTCAGCTTACAGGGAACACCGGTTTTCATTCAGGTCCTCATAATGCAGGGGCCATTTGCAAAGCTGGGTTTTGAAATTTCCGTCCTCCCCATAATTCCATGGTGCTCTTACCTGGGATTTTGGTCCTGTCTCTGCTCGGAGAGCAATAGACTAATGCATATGTCCAGAGAATTGCCTGGGCTGTTGTCTCATATCCAAATGGATTAACTGTGGTGCTGGAAGAACTTCAGAAGATCCGAGGATGGGGGGGGGGGGGTCATTTCAAAGCAGCACCCGCATGTTTTGCCTGGGGAGTTGCTTGACATCCACGGTTTTGGTGGGTTTCCACCCCAAGGGTCACTGGAATTTCCAATTCAACTGAACTCAAATACTTGAACCACACAAAACAAACCCTCGCTTTTCATGGCTGAAGCATGAAACTGTACAAGCCTCTGCTATATCCCTGGAGAAGAGGATGGGATTCGTACAAAACATCGCCCTGGTTTGCTCGAGAGATGCATGGTCATCAGCTACAATAGGACAATAGAATCATAGAACACTAGACCTGGGAGGGCCCTCGAGAGGTCATCGAGTCCAGTCCCCTGCCCTCACGGCAGGGCCAAGCACCATCTAACTCATCCCTGACAGGTGTCTGTCCAACCTGCTCTTCCATATCTCCAGTGATGGAGATTCCACAGCCTCCCTAGGCAATAGTTTCTGTGAACAGTTCTCCAGAAACAAGTTCACAAAAGTTTGGTCTAGAACTGTTCCTGATATTCACATTGGGATAAAAAAACTCCTACAACATGCAAAGTAGCTTGGATCTGAGGTTTTGGTTAAACTTGCTGTAGCACTAAGGACAAGAGCTAAGTCTGTATCTGAATACAAACTTCTCCAGAGTGGATTTGCTCATTGGTCTCTTCCTCCAAACTCCTCCAATGCCGCAGAACCTGGTAAATCTCCAAAACTGAGCTGGAACCCCCATAAAGCCCAAATTTCTCAGGGAGTTTTGAGAGCTCTGTTCGGTGCTTCCAGTGGATGGGAGAGATACCAGGGAAACCGGATTTTCCTGCATTGATTTAGTGCTTCAGTTTCCAGTGGAACCTGGCAGAGCAAAAGACGCATGAACGGTTATGAGATCAGACGAGATCTGGAGAACATGTCTGAAATCATCTTCTAATTGTCTGTGGTTTCTTTGAAAGCCAGGTTAGCCCCCTCCACCTCTTCCCCCTCCACCCCCCGGGGCAAGGAATGCAAGTGAGTACAAGGAATGCATCTAGCGGAGGGCTATCTGGAAATGAGGAGCGGAAAATAAACAGACACTTGTGGAATATTTTTTCCTCTACGGAATAGGCAGCTGCCAGGCAGAGTTTGATTCCGAAGGCCTGCGGGAGAGATCTATGTGCCTTTTGTTTCTACCTTTTCGAAAGAGCTTCCATTATGGCTGCAAGTAAATTAACGTCTCCAGCGAACCGCCCACCCGCCCCCTCTGCCACTGCTAATTAGCCACGAGAGCCAAGTTTGCTGTAGATGTCAGACCCCCCACACGCAGGTTATTCCGGCCTTCCAGAGCAGGGTTCTCTGCTATCGGGGTCCTGCGGTTTCCGGCGGGGGTTGGATAGCTTGGTGCGATCCCAGTTTATTTCATTTACCTCCTTAAAAGCTGTTCCCTATAAGCTGAGTGCTTGGGTAGCCACCCGCCAGGGGCCCTCCCTGGAGGGAAGCAGTGGAAAGAGGCCTGAAATATGAAAGAGTGTCGCCCTGTTGCCGGAGAATTTCCAGGGGCTTCCCTGCTAATTCCCTTGCGGGATAATATATTGTCACATCTCTGAGCAGTGACCCCTCACCTCACCCCCACTCTGCATTCACCTTCGGCTTCTCAGCAAAGGCCCCACGCCCAGCCAGTATGTAAGGCAGGGGAAGGCATTGTCTTCCAAAACACCAGCCTTGGACCAGAACTATAAGGGATGATACCAAATTTGGGAATTTGAATGGGAATCTTCCCCAGATAGAAAGACTTTCAAATTCTGAGGCTTAGGTTTTGGCCCATCTCAAATGCTAGTGCTGCAAAAAGCAACTTTTCAGTGATGTTTCAGGAGAGGGACCCCCACCCAAACAGGTGGCTGTCTGCTCACGTCTTATAAGGCCTTGTTTATACTTACCCAGAGATTAATGCTCTGGAGATCGATCTTCTGGGGTTTGATTAAGTGAGTCTAATAAAGACCTGCTAAATCAACCACTGATGGCACTTCCATCAGGTCGTGAGGAGTAAGGGAAGTTGATGGGAGAGTTTCTCCTGTGTGCAGAAATTCGACGTAAGGTACGTCAACTCCATCGACGCTATACTCGCAGCTGGAGATGTATATCTTAAGTTGACTTTCTCCCCCAGCGTAGACCTGGCCTTAGATGGCTGCCTTTTAAAGTAGGAGAGAGTATGGGAATGGGCCACGTTGGACTTCCAGTAGATGGCATTGTCACTTGCATGGCTTTAGCTGTGCATCTGTCTGGCTGTTAAAGTCAAGGAGAAGATTGGGAAAGGCAGGTTCAGGCCCTGGCGCTGTGTCTAAGACTTGCTGTTGACATCTGCTTCCTCCATGGCCTTCAGCCCTGCTTCTGCTTCCAAACTTAAAAAAAAAAAAAAAAATGTTTAAAGATGGTCTCATCTATATCCCCCAAAAAGCCATTTCGATTGTGTGATGTCATTCCAAAGGAGAAAGCCCAGCGACTCTCCATAAAGTGACAATTGCTGTAGGCGGTAACCGCATATGGCAGTTCGCGGAGAGGTATTTATTGATTTATTTATCTATTGGTTTGTTTATGAATTTAGTTTATTTATTTCTTTTAGAAGGCCAGTGTGTTGTTTTGGCCACTTGCCCACCAGGAAATACCAGCAAGCTGAAGATGGACCCGATACAAACAGACTAAACTAGCCTCAGATGTCCCTTGAATATTGGAATATGGAGGGTAATAAAAAGCACATGGGCAAATAATGAGATTATTAACGAATATAGAGAAATAAGTCTATCTGGCTGCAGGAGGGAACTTCAGTAAGCCACCAGTTTCTTACAGAGTCTCTTACACTCGGAGTGTGTTTTGAGGGGTGCATTAGGCAGGCTATGGAGGTTTATGGCTCTGTCATCACTTGTGTGGGTTACACTCGACCAAGGTTTGGCTCCTATCACTAGAGGGCGAGCAGTAGACTACAGATGGAAATATCCATACACTGGAGATAGAAGGAAAGGGGGATGCTGGTCTGGGAGTGGACATGGGAGAACTCCAAGCTCTGAAAGGCAAGTCACTCTCAAAGGAAGAGAGATGGGGGCGTGAGCAGAATTCATTTCCCTCCTCGGCAGATGCTCCCCTTGCAGTTGCGACTCGGGAGGCAACCCTTTACCGAGGAAGGAAACTACTTAGAAGCATAGTCACATTGGGAAAAGCGCACAGCCCGAACTCGCACACCTGGGAGCGCCAGGCTCCTAAACCCCCTTCGAGGCAGCTCAGTAAGGAAGTGCTGACCCTGGCGAGATTGAGGGCAGCGGCAGGGACTCAGTGTCTTAAAGAATCAGGCTGTTTGTCCTGCTGCTGAAACACGGATTAAGGAGCTTAACTTGCAGCACTCCAGATTGAAAGTGATGGAGGGGAGGTTTCGGGGGGGGGGGGAGTTCTATGGGATGGGAGCATGGCTTAGGAGACAGCCTCAGTGGGGGAGTCTTGTGCACAGCTGTACCAGGATCCCTCTAGCTGCCTGAGGATGGAGCCTGTCAGTTTTTCTAATGATTCCCCCCCACCACCCTGGCTTTATAAATCCAACCTCCGTGCACGCCATCCCTGGGAGAGAAGGCCAGCCATGCCATTATCATGACAGCCCCTGACACCAGAGACACTTGGATTTGCAGTGTTCCACAGCATCCACTAATTGCAAGGCTCCTCGTGACACTTGCATGCTTCACGCTGTTCCGGAGAACAAGTCCTTCTCCATGATAGGATCGTAGCTTTCACATTGCATTAGCTCTGGGGTGTGGACGGGAACACTGAAATAGCAGATACAGCGCAACAGTTCAGCTGGCCAGGGGGCTAAGGGGGAGATCAGTTTGACCTGGTGGATAAAAATGAAACCAGACTGGAAAAGGCTTCAAAGTAGGAATAAGAGATCCTCCGGAATAGGGCTTTATTCCGGAGGATCGGGCCAGTCTAGACGCTTTTTTCCGGCTTTTCCCCAAGCCGGAAAAAAGCGGCGGACATCTTTATTTAAATCCCGCGGGGGATATTTAAATCCCCCGCGGATTTCCCTATTCCGAAGTTTAAAATTAGCATGCCCCTTTCGAAAAAGGGGCCAGTGTAGACGTAGCCTAGCTGTCTGAAGGTCCAAGCATTTAAGGCTATAGCTGAACACTAGGACTGCATCTAAATATCTGTACAAGGATTTTTTAGAGATGTGATTGTATTATCTTCAGCAACAAACTAATGAAATAGTTAAAGCAGATTTTAAGCTAAGGTCCTGTGTGTAGTAATGCACATCTGTTCCTGTAGTAAATTCAGGGTTGGCACATGCCAGCTAAATGGTTTCGGTACCACTTAATGGCTCTTCCATAGGTTCAATGTTCTGCGGACAGGTCGGGCGAGCTGGAAGGGTTTTCACTTTTAAGTTAACAGATCTAGTTTGGGGGAAGAGTCACCAGTCTGCAAGCAGCAGCAGTCTGCTGGGGGAACCTGCGGGAATGGTTAGAATAGGGATAGAAAGAGGGGACACGTTGAGCACTAAGACTCAGGGAAGGCATTCCCACCCCTGGCCCCTGATACCCACTGCCCATGTTGTGGTGGGCTACCAGGAACAGAGAAGGCAGGTGGATGTACTGCTATCTCACGGAACCTCCTGTGCTTTGCAGGGGAAGTACCAATGCATCCCTTGTTACAAAATGCTAATGATAAAGACTTTATATTTACAGAGAGGGAACTTGGCTTGGACTTGCTGAGGACTCAGAGCCCTTGATATCCCTGAAGAATTGTTAAGAGATATATAAAAATGGTTGGAAATTATTTTCCCACCTATAGAAATGTCCCCATCGCCATGATATCAAGGCACTTATGCCTGGTCTACACTGGAGCGGAAGGTCGATTTAAGATACCCAGCTTCAGCTACATAAATTGTGTAGCTGGAGTTGACGTATTTTAAGTTGTATTTCTGCACCATCCACACAGCGGAAGGCCAATGGGAGCAAACGCTCCCATCAGCTTCCCTAGCTCCTCGTGAGGAGTAGGAGTACTGGCACCAACGGGGGTGCCCTCTGAGTTTGATTTAGCGGGTCTTCACTAGACCCTCTAAATCAAACCCTGGAAGATCAACCGTGGCAGCATCGATCTTCGGTGTACTGTTAGAATGTAAGTTTTTTATGGGGAGGAACCGTCTTTTTGTACAGAAGCTAGTACAATGGGGAGTCCAGCTCCATGACTTGGCCTCCGAGTTGCTCCTACAACACAAATATTAAATAAGAATAATAGGCACTGTGATGCCGTTCACCTTGCAGAGACCTCTCTGGGCTCTGACTAGACTACGCAGCTTTTACCTGTGTTTAATTTGCCTGGGCTTGAGGGTGCAGGGTGGTTTTAATATAAGCTGCCAAACAAAACATTTTGCAGGAGGGTGGGAAAAATCATTGCTACCGCAGGTAGACATTTCCCCCTTCTTGGCTCCTTCTCCTAAAGGAGCAATCGCAGGAAGAGACAAGTAGCAAGGAATCTTTTTCGTGATTTATAGACTCCAACGCGATACTCAGGTCGCCTTGAGAAATATGTCTTAATTAATGTCAGCCACTCCCAGCCCCGCTGTATTCCTCTCTCCTAGAAGACGCCCAGCTCTTTCCGCCTGTAGGAACGCTGCTTGTGAGTCATATCTTGAGTGGTGCCAAACCTTAGAAAGAAAACTCCCAATTCACCTGCCCCAGGGTCTTGTCCCATGCCCAAACCTTGCACCAGGAATTCCTCAAGGTTCTCAAAGCGGTTCAGGGCATTTGGCGCGATGCAAGACAAGATGCTGTTTGGCAAGGGGAGGCCACCCTCCTTCCAAAACCTGTCTTTATTCATAGTTAAGTCACGGGGAAATGTGAGCCCCACCTGTGCAATGAAAAGGTCACGATAACGCTAGTCTACGGACACCTGCCTGCTCACAGAAAAGACCTTCATGGTTTGCTGCCGTGCCCTGGCAAGGGGACTTTCATCTGACCTTTACTCGCCTTGCTTAGCAATGAGAAGAAGGCGAGGGTGTCGCATCTACGGGGAGGCTCTCCTGACAGTTCACGAAGCAGACCAGGTCCGGAGAGCTGGCTTTGATGCCTTATTCCTCTCGTATGTTTCTCTTTTTCTGCTAAGGACCTGGAAAGAAACAGGTGATGTCAGGGAGCTCCCGTTTGGGGGGGGGGAGCCTTTTGATCTGTGTTTATTAGCCCTGCTGTGAATAGTGAAGTCCCACCATGTGCTGAAAGTGGTGCACAAAGTGCCCGTTCACTGCCGCAGCATGATGGTCCCCCAGCGGCGATGGTCTAGGTCACATGCCCTTTGGTTCATGGCGCCCCTTGCACGGGTCAAGGCCAGCAGTTCATGTGTTACTTAGAAGACTGTGAACACGTTGTGGCTTGTTGCATCAGTTGTTCGTACAGATGGACTGTGTTGCTTGTGTGACCTCTGGTAGTTCAGCACCCGGCCGATAGACTCAGCGTTATGGGACTCTGCACCTGGAGAGGTTAGCTAGTGTGCAGGAGCGGAGCCGGCGAAGGGGCCTTAGCCCTGGTCTACATTAGGGAGTTATTTTGAAATACCTCCCCCCCTTATTTTGAAATAACAAGCGGAGCGTCCATACTACTAAGCCCGTTATTTGGAAATAACAGGCTGGTTATTTCGAAATCTGTATGCCTGCTTTCCTCGGGGAATAACGCTCCTTTCAGAATAGTTATTTTGGAATAGTGGTTGTGTGGATGCTCTGGTGCCGCTATTTCAAAATAACAACCCCCCAGAGTCATTCGAAGTAATTACTTCCTAAGGCTGGCTGGGGCGCTAAGTCAAGGTAATGCGTCCACATTAATGGAGCCTGCCTCGGACTCATTTTGTAGTGGGGACACCCTATTTCGATTTTGTTATTTCAGGAGTTATTCTTTCAAATTTAGTTCTTTCGAAATAATTTCCTGGCATAGACATGCCCAGAGTGTGTGTAAACCAGTGTTTCTTAAACTTTTTAAGACTGAGCAAACACCAAACAATAATTTTTTTAAGAGGAACACCAAAGATTTTTTGTTGAGCAAAAATAAAAAAGGTCGGAGAAGGGAAGGGTCAGGGGAAAGTTATTGAGAAAAAAAAAAAAGTTGCCTGCCCCTTTAAGGGCGGCCATTTTGAACTCGGTTCTCCATAGTACACCTCCAACTGCCTTAGAGCACACCTGTGCGCCGCAGAACACAGTTTAAGAAACACTGGTGTAAACAAACACCTCGGGCTGCAGCCATAAGGTGAATCATTTTTTTTTAAGAGTAAAACCCCGCCTCACCTTTTTAAAGGCGGGGGATGGCTGTTTTGGATGGAGTTCAAATGGATTCAGAGGATCGGGGTGTCTGCGCTGGCGGAAGGCAAATCGCCCTGAGGCTGTAATCCAGCCAGTCTGCTCTCCTACTCCCTGACAGGGCTGGCACTGGATAGATCAAAGCATGGTATGAAATCTGCTCTAATACAATACAGCGTGTGTGAGAATGACTTCCAGGCTGCTCTGGCGTGGGAGCAGTTTATGCTAGGAAGCACGAAGAATGAGCACCAGCCTTTCGTGTTTTTCTGAATCGGGTGGTATCACTGCAAATTCCCCTGCATCTAGATTCTCACATACCTAGCCCCATGTCTGTCTTCTCCCTCCTGCCTGCCTGCTGGTGAGATGGGCAGGTAGGAGCGATGTCCCTTCAATGGGGCAATGCAGAAGGCCGCTCTCTGTCCCCTCCCCACGAAAGGCCCATTTTTAACCTGCAGTCTTAGAGAAATGAGCCAGTTAATAAGGGCTTGTGGTACAATAGGGGGGAATAGGAACTTTTCTTTTTTTTTGCCATGGGAAATAATTATCATCATTTGCAAATGTGTATGTGGATTTATTTTGAAATGTGAATAAATGTGATTATGTCCGTCTTACTCCTGGGGTATGGCCCAGCTCCTCTTAGCTGACGTGATGATTAGGCTGTTGGCTGTAAGTCCTCTCGGGGCACAGATCCTCTCCTCGTACATGTTTGGACAATGTCTAGCACTATGGGGCCTGGCTTCTGAGTGGAGCATGTGGGCGTTATTCCGAATCCTAAACCTTCCAGTGCAATCAGATGTCACCAGCACGAGCTAAGCTCTGGCATCCCTGCAGCTGCCTTGTGTTGCTATAATGTAACACTTTTACAAGGATCGTTTGTTGTGAGATCGCTCCACCCCTATTCTGGAGGGCCACCCAACTGCTTTTTAGTTGGCCCCTAAGCTTTGACGTGTCCGGTGGCCCAGACAGGAGTTAAAATTCCTACTTCCGCTGCCAACAGGGTCACTGGAATACACAAGCCTTTGTATCATGTCAAAGTGTGATCCCCAGGGAAGGATGAGCACACTTGGGCTACGTCTAGACTGGCATGATTTTCTGCAAATGCTTTTAACGGAAAAGTTTCCGTTAAAAGTACTTGCAGAAAAGAGCGTCTAGATTGGCACGGACGCTTTTCCGCAAAAGCATTTTTGCGGAAAAGCATCCGTGGCCAATCTAGATGCGCTATTGTGCAAAAAAGCCCCAATCACCATTTTCGCGATCGGGGCTTTTTTGCGCAAAACAAATCTGAGCTGTCTACACTGGCCCTTTTGCGCAAAAACTTTTGCACAAAAGGACTTTGGCCCGAACGGGAGCAGCATAGTATTTCCGCAAGAAGCACTGATTTCTTACATGAGATCGTCAGTGTTCTTGCAGAAATTCAAGCGGCCAGTGTAGACAGCTGGCATGTTTTTCCGCAAAAGCAGGAGCTTTTGCGGAAAAACTTGCCAGTCTAGACACAGCCTTTGTAGTATAAAAATTAATACAGGTTAGTCCAGAAGTCTCTGGTCCAGCAAGATCCATGGTCCTGCATGATGTGGTTCCATAAAGTTTGTTTTCAGCCACCAAGCCTGGCTCTCAGTGTTCTGTGCTGTGATTTATCTCAAATTTACTCCTCAATGTCCTCTAACAGTGTAGTAAGCGGTGGAAGTTTTGGTAATCGTGCTAGACAATATTCACCTCCCATGGTCTGGAAAATTCTCTGGTTTGGAATCGGTCAGGTCCTGGGGGTGCCGGACTAGAGAGGTTCAACCTGCAATAATGTATAGCGTGTTCTTGCTAAACAGACATCACCAAGATAAAATCATATAACACAAATCCAAATCCAAGCCTGTGTTACTCGACCGACGAGCATGTAAGAATTCTATAAATGTGTCTATTAAATAAATGGCTGGTTTATATTTTTGCCATGCATTCAAGTGCTGCTGTTGATCTGGCTACCACTGATTTTTACATGTCTCTAACTCCATTGGTTGAGCTGGAGTCATTCCTGATTTGCACCGACCTAAACAAGACCAGATGAAATCCGCGGATTGGACAGTGAAACGAGGCCGGTTTGTTTCACTCCCTGTACAGGGTCAGTTTCACTTGGCAGTTTTCTCCTGCTAACCTAAGAGTTTGGTGGCGGTTGGTTTTCCCTCACTCCTGGCCTGTGCTTCCATGTTCACAACCAGAAATTGGCACTGACCTGCATTCACAAAGAACCGTGAAAACTTCCCCTCTGGACATTTCATAACATTATCATGTTTTAAAACTCCAAACCTAATTTGGAGCCTCGTGTTGCTATTGCTGTTCCTTAAGTAAGTAAAATGTGACTTTAGCCGAAGAATGTTAGAGGCCGTGGCTTTTGACTCAAGCAGATGGCTTTAGTTAGGGTAGTTTCAGTGGCAGGTTTCTGGGATGCTGAAAATCTCTCTCTCTCACCAGTCAATAAAGCTATTGAGAGCATCCTTAATAAATAAACAAAAAATATTTTCAACAGACAGTGGGATGGAAAATGACTCATAGGAAAACAGAGTATAAAGTATACTCTAGTATTAGGTATTACATGTGTCGAGTTTCTGTTTTGGATCCAAGAATGCTGTGGTTTTTCTCCAAGGATTATGCCATTGTGGAATAATGTCATTGTGGAGTATTTAGTCAAGACGAGTTGATCGCGTCTGGTGGTTACTTGCAAATAGATATCTCTGTATTACTTTTTTTTTCAGCTTTTGGAAAATCTTTGACAAGCAGTTTTCATGAGACTGCAGTCAGATTGTTGCCATCACTGGTCCCAGCCTTGCCAAGTACCAGGCCAGTTGCTGGAGTCATGCTTTCTAGCTCTTTTTCCACTACTACAGGGGAATCTTTCTGTTCCCTGGGGACTAATATGAACAGTTGGGGTACACTCTTTCAGCCTGATCACCAGCATGACCAAGCTTAGTAAAGCCAGTGGGAGCCACCACATGCGTGAGGGTAGAAGGAGCGGGTTTTGGTTGTTTGTAATAATACTGAGTTAATAAAGTCCCCCAGTGACTGAAAGTGGGAAAGAGAACTTGATCCTAGCAATTTTTATGGTATTTGGAAGAGTAGGGTATGCAAATGTTAACAAGATTGGTTGTGGGTTATTGGTGGATCCTGTGCAGAATAACCCTCTAGTTCCTTAGTTTGAGGAGTATAACGAATTTCCTGCCCAGGCCTCAGGACACTGCATAAGAACAAAAGCACGGCCATACTGGGGCAGACCAAAGGTAGGGTTGCCAGATGGCTGAACTAAAAATACCGAACACTCCGCAACCCTCCCCAAAAAAAACACTGGGGAAAAAATTCTGTTGAGGGGAAAAAAAGTGTGGGGGGGGGACTAAAGTTGTTGAGCAAAAAATAAATAAATAAAATAATAAAACAGCATTAAAACAGCATGGCCCCTTTCAGAGTGAGTGCAGAGTTAGAATAGGGAAAGGAACAGGGGAGCGGTTGAGCACTAAGACCCAGGAAAGGCATTGCTTCCCCTTGGTCTTTAGGCTTTTTGCCGGTGGCCATTTTGTGTTCTTGTTCAAGCCAGAACTTAGCTTCCCGGCGGAACGAGGTAAGCATGGGGTCCGGAGTCAGGGGGCTGGGGGTGTCGGGGCCTGAGGGGGAGGGGGCTGGGCCTGGCTAGGGTTGCCAGGTGTCCAGTATTTTCTGGACATTTTTGGTGTCCGGTATTTTCTGGACATTTTCGGTGTCCAGTATTTTCTGAATTTTTTTTACCAGACAGGAGGCGAAAATACCAGACTGTCTGGGTCAATATCAGACACCTGGCAACCCTAAGTCCAAAGGTCCATCCAGCCCAGGATCCTGTCTGCCAACAGTGGCCAATGCCAGATGCCCCAGAGGGAGGGAACACAACAGGGAATCCTCACATGATCCCTCCCCTGTCACCCACCTCCAGAGAAACAGAGGCTAGGGACACCATTCCTACCCATCCTGGCTAATATCCATTGTACTTCATTGTATCTCACTTGCTTCCTTAAGCTTTGCCTCTCCCCTGTGAGTGTACTTGTACCCCCTTCGAAAAGGTCTCTCGCGAGTGACTTGCCCAAGTCACAGGGTGAGCCAACACAGAGCCGAGAAGAAACTGCTCATTCCCGGGTCTCTGCTGTAGCTGAGGCTTGCATCTTGTAGTTACACTTCCAGTGCCGCCGGCCCCAGAAATATCTGTTTCTGGTGCGTGCCAATGAAGCCACACACCCCCTGCCAGTTATTTAAATGAGTTAAAAATAAACCTTTTACAGGAAAGTTTGGTTTCCAGCCTCTGTGGGAAAAGGGTACCTGCTAACTCTTCAAAATGTTAGGTAAAGTAACTGCAACATTGCTTTTAACTGCGTCTCAGATATTCTACCCATATAGAAATCCATGTCCAGGCTGTGGTTATGACCACAGCTGTGGGTTTGACAGTCTAAGACAGACTGTAGGTAAGAGGCATTTAAGTGTGTTGAGAAAGTGTTGTAGCATGAACTCTGAAAAAGGGGCTTTCAGTGCCGCTTCTGTCTTTTGTGAGTCAGTTAAATACTTTCAGAGCAAACTTTGAAAATACTGAAATCACAGACGGCTGGAGGCAAATAAGATCGTGTGGCTGGGGAGGGTCTGTTTTAAACTCTGCAGCAAAAGTTGCAAACTTAATTTACACACACACACAGGCTGTGTGGACAGCTAGGGTGACTGCACACACAAACTGCCGTTTCCATGTGCAGCATTGCTTCTTATTATTGCCACTAACACCTTACAAGCCCCAGCTGAGATTGAGATTGGAGTCCAGATGGGCTGGATGCTGAATATAACAAAACAAACAAAGTGTAGGAGGTGAAAGAGACTGTTCAGTGATGTGCCTATGGACACACGGTAGGTCAGTGTCAGAGCTAGAAAACCCCATCTCTCTTTTCTTTTTTGTGAGTGGGTAATGCACTGAGGGCATCTGCAGAATGGACTGTGTGGGTGGCTGTGCATTTATGTTTGCAGTGACGATTTTTTGTGTTTTGAGATGGCGATGCTTTGGTTTGGGGAAAGCTACCACAGTTTATACTTGTTTCTACCCATCTGGTTGTAGTTCAAATATATGTCGAAAGTGGCTAGTGCTCAGTAGAATAAAGACATCCAATAAAATAGTGTCTCGAGTTTTGAAAATCAGACTCCCTGTCATGACTGTTTGCAATTTTGAGAGCTCCTGCCAATCCCACTAACATCTTACTTATCTGAGAGAGCTGGCTGAAAAACAAAAATACTGTGAAAATCTAGCCTGGTTTTATTTTGCATGGGGGAGGGGATATGAGTTCTAGATGTCAATTAAAAATGTCAAAACTTGAAAAAATCTCCCCAGATTTATAGTTGATTGTGAAACATGGAAAGAAGTCATGAAAAAAAACCCACTTGTATTATTATCAAAACAAGAACTTTTTGCAGTGCGTGTGTGTGTGTGTGAGAGAGAGAGTGAGCAACTTTGCCAACAAATGAAATTTCAGAAAGTTTTGACCAGCTTTCTGATTTGGACCATTCCTCCTCCATTCTGTCTCTCCCCCTCTACCCGAAGCACTCTCTTCTCCCCTCCCCAATACACGTACTTCACTAATAAAATGTTAAATGCCCTTTAGAGTTTTCAAGAGAGAACAAGACATGTCACAATGGGTCCATCTTGGAGGGAGTTTGGATATAATACGGGTCAAGAGACCGTGGCCCAGTCAGTGTGAGGTAAAGGCTCTTTGCTGACAGTCCACCACTGTGCACAGCCAGGAATGCAATATCCTTGCAATAAGGCAATTATTGTTCGCGGGTCTGTTGACCTGAAACCTAACACATTGCTCAGATAGTGCTCCCGGGCAAACCTCCAGCTATATATACACGTACGGACTGGAAAAAAAATCCAGTTCTCCATCCAGTTGGATGTTTAAGTGGATTAAGCTACCCCTTAACCCCCTCCGCCTCCCCAAACACACACTGCGGGGCTTTTTAAATTGGAAAGTTTGAAGAATTCCCTGTAGGGCCTGATAGAATCCCCCATTTCTGGCTCACTGGGGATTTTGTCCTATTAGCCATGACAGGAAGTGTGTCCAGTGGTCTGGAAATGTACCCCATGCTGTCAAAAGAATGAGGGTTAGTCTCTTCAACTTGTGCTGAAAGTTCACCCCTGTCTAGTTAGTACAGTAGCCAGAGGGACTTAGTCTGTCATCCCATCTCTTACACGCGATCAGTGGACATGCCAGAGGAGGCATCTTCAGTCCTTGATTGAGGAGCAGAGAAAGGGATGTGGTCTACTCTTCAGCTGGCCAGGGGGGCTACTGATCCTCTCTGAAGGGCGCTGTGTCATGCTGCCATTGAATGAGTTATTCCAATGAATGACGTGAATGTGGGTTGAGAGATGAAGGAGCTAAGAAAGGGTGATCCAAATGTTGGGATCTGCTCAGGATGTTTTCATGGAGGACTTTTCCTCATGTTTTTTTTTTTTTTCCTCCATCAAAGAGTGCATCTACGCAGCACGGCGTAACGCAAAATAAGCTATGCAACTTCAGCTACGTTAATTGCTTGGCTTATTTTGAAAATGAAATTGGGAGCGTCTACACAGCACTTATTTCGAAACTGAGCACTCTTCCTCCAACTTCCCTTCCTCCTCATACAATGAGAGTTACAGGAGTCGAGTGAGAAGTCCTCCAGGTTGATAGTAGTTCGACATTCGAAATCGCAGCCTGCTGGTTATATGCGGACTAAGTTATTTTGGAATAATGTTGCCGTGTAGACGTACTCAAACTGAGTTGTTGGTCCCCTTTTCTGTTTTTTTGAGAAACCATGATGACCTCTCTCTATCAAATAGCTCTAACACAAGCAGTTTCAGTACTAGTTTCTCACCCCTACACCTAACCCTGAGCTGGGGGAACCATTTCCAGGAAGGGGAGAGGTATCGCCCTTTTAAGTCAACTGGAAAGGAGGTTTTGTGGTGGGGACGCCTTCTCATTGGCAACTTTTGGTCTTGGGCTAGATCTGATACAAAGATCTAGTTGTCTGAGATTCCATGGAGGTCTCCCGGGAGTGACTTCAGTCTAAACCAGTGTTTCTCAAGCTTTTTTTGCTCATGGCCCCCTCTGAGCCTCGTTTATCTCTGTGGCCTCCCTCATAGCTGCTGTAAGTTGGAAAAAAAGGTACATAATTTACCTAATGTTCCATTTTTTCTATGTGGCCCCCTGGAGGTAGGGCGTGGCCCCTGGGGAGCCATATGGCCCACGGTTGAGAACAAGTGGTCTAAACAAACATGAGCCTTAGCTAATAAGAGATGTTTGCTCTCCAAACTTGACTTGATTATTTCCTTCTAGAGTGTCCTAGGTATTTTTCCCCATTGTGTTTTTATCTAGTATCCAAGGACAAAACTATTAGCAAAAAATCAGAAAAAAAAAGTGGCACTGGTCTTTCGATGGATTCTTAAATACAAACCTCTAACTACGATTTCTTCCTAAAGGTTTCTGGCAGCAGAGGACCGAACAGGATCGCGATGTGAGATGTCACATGAATTAGCGCCACACGGAGACATGTCCAAAATTGTACGGCTGCCCATCAGAATGCAGAATAGGTCCAGCAACAGTAAGGAAATAGTTTCTTATTTCCCTGTCCTCTACCATAAATCCTGTACAGAATGCTTTCTAGGTGTAGGGCTGACTTGAAAAACTATGAGTAGTCCTGTGGCACCTTAGAGACTAACAAAAATGTAGTGTCATGAGCTTTTGTGGGTATGAGAAGGCCCAAGCTAAGACATGAAAAACCTGAAGAAGTTACTTGTAACAGGGTGGTGCACACCTCTTGTGAATGCCCCTCTCTGGCCGAGTGCGTGCGCCTGCAGTCTCTCTGTTTGTCAGCTGAAAGCCACGTCAGCACCTCAGCCCTCCAGCCAAGTCACACCTTGTGTGATTTAAACCCCTTCCGTAGTACACCTTTCACAGTGGCTCATCTCGGCCCCCTCTGTACAACGTCTCTGAGTCCGTTCCCTCAGTCTGTTCCCCATTCTGATCGAGAGTGGTGCCTCCAGGGCTTCCCTTCCTGGAGACTGTGTCCTCGCCCTTACCTCAGGGCTTTACCCCAGAGTCCCATTATAGTCCGCCGGTCTGCAACAAGCTCACCGCAATGAGCTGTCTGTGGTGCTACTGCTCTCCCAGTCAGCCCAATCGCCCAGTCTTCATCCCTTGAGGTCTCCAGAGGAACTGACTGCTTTCTGGTCCTTCAGCTCCTTTCATAGGACTTTCCTAGCTCTTGATTGGCTGCTTCTCCTGCGGCCACTCTAGGCTGCCTGGAAGACTTCTCTATAGTCCTTTTCCGGGGCAGGATGTGGCAGGACCACAGGGTTTCTGGTGATGGGCCTCAGGGTCCAGTCTACCCCATCACAGGCTCAACCAAGTAATTGCTGAAAGAACTGACTACATATGTTTTCTAAGCACATACACACACACAGAGTTGAGTTGCTTTCCTTGCTAATAATTGTGAATATGTTTATAATAGATACAGCTGGCAGAAACTAACTAAATTAACTAATGTGATTATGCAGTAGGCAGATTTCCTCAGAACTGGTAAGCTTGGCTTTGTACAATCTGCAAAAGGATGAGTCGGTATGGGCAAGCAATACAGCTGTTTGTAACTAGGAAAGATGTATATACGCTGCAGTGTGTGACGCGGCTTGGAGTTGGCAATCACCCCATGCACAGGCCTGGCCAGTGTGGGCAAAGAGTTGTGAAATGCCTAATAAAGTCATGCAAGTGGTGAGCTGGATCCCAGAAAACTGGATGAAGTGTTCTTCCAGAACCTTGTCTGGATAAGCCAAGCGGGAAGGCCTTGGAGAAAATCCCAACACTGTATAGTTCTCTCAGTGCCCCAAGCGAGGTCTTGGTGACTGGAGGAAGCACTTTAATTGTTACATTTTTTAAAACAACTATTGTTTGAAGGCACCAGGCAGGTTCTTAGCAGGTTGAGTTCTGTGCTATCATACAAGAGATCCAGGTTTTCTTAGAGGCCTTTGTTGTCATACGGGAGACCCAAGATAGATTCCCATTTTGGTGGATCCCTAGTAGAACAGGTTTTGAAGGTTTAAGCTTCCTGCAAAACCAGGTAGCTGAAATCAGAAGTCAAATAGCGACTTCCTTGCGTCAGTTTAGCATATTTCATAAAAATAAATAAACCCTTCTCTACCAGGGACCCTTCACCTATATTAGCTACTCACTGGTTATTATTAAAGCTGATCTTTGTAGACGTTCGGGTATTCTGTGATATTTCGGTGGTTTTTGGCTATTCATTTTCAGATTCATGTGTGAGAGTTTAAAAAGTGGGAGATGGGGCAGGTGGCTGGGCAGGCGGAGGTTATACCCAAGACAGAACCCTGCCATACCAAGATCCATCATTGGCAGATTTAGGATATTGCATTATGTTACAGTCCCCCTCCCATCAAATAGTTCATTCTCAGACAGGAAGTAATCTAGGCCCAACGTTCTAGAATTTCTGCTGGAGACATGCGCCTCCATAACTGGTCCATTCAGTTAGATGCATATCTGGGCTTCTGAATGTGCACTTGCAAACATCATGCAAGCAAATCCCAGTACATATGTCAGCAAATCTATGTATCTTAAAGTTTCATTCTACCATCTACTACCGTATTATCTGAGCACCTCCCACCTAACATGAATAGCAATAGCAAGGTCCCTCGTTGATTAGACGGAGTCACTGACACTCCCCCTCTTTTGGGGGTAGGCTTCTATTTTACTGGGGCATGTTTTGGGAGGGGTTTGGGAATAAAGAGGGGTTGGATGGTGAGTGACATGATGGAAAGGCGTTCTAACAGAGGAAGCCTTTGTTACCTTTCCTGAAGATGGAAGACTTTCTGAAATTAGACTTGGGCATTTCTATGCATGCAGGCCTGCCCTTGGGGGGTAGGGGGTGGAATTGGGGGCAACTGGCCCCGGATCCTTTAAATCACTGCTGGAGTGCTGGGCGGTGCACTCTGGGCTGCTCTGAAGGCTGAGGAGCGGGAGAGGGAGCTTGCCATATTCTGGGTGGTGCTAGGGGCACATGGATTTCCAAAAATCGGAGCCCTAATAGGGCTAGGGCTAGGGTTAGCAAGATGGGTTAGGGTTACGGTTGGGCGTCGAGGTTAAATACATGTATATTATGAAAAGGCTTAACAAACAATTCCCACCTCCCCCGCTGCTGCTTTAAAATGCAAATTATACCCTCTCCATCCTGTGTGTGGCCTGCTCAGTTAACGTTACGGCACTTTATTTTACATTTTTTTAAAAACACATCAGTAAAATCAATGTTAGAAAAGCAGAAAACATAAAACCGTGTTTTCTTTGGCATTTTAAGTTTATTTATTTCCAGATCTGCTGGTGTGATGGGCGGTTGCTGTTAATGACTTTACACTTTGTATTGCAAACTTAAGGAGATCTCGTTTAAAGTAATCTAAAACGAACTTGGTCAGGGGCAGTACTTTGGAGATCATCTGGAACTTGGGAAAGGGGTGTGGCTTTCTGGGAGGAGCTTACAGACAAGATTTGGTCAAATCTTTCATCACAGGGCAACAGATTTACTTCTTTGTGTGGATAGAAGTAGTTTTCCTAAAAGGTGTCCAGCTTAGATCAGCCCTGCTGGACTAGCCTAGAAAGATCACCTGGCCAACTCTACGACAGCAAACCGGTATGAGAATTCTACGAGAGAGCAAAAAGAAGTTCAATAATAAAGAAACAGATTGTGTTCATTTATTATTTATGTATTTAAAATAGTCTTACCCTGCCGCTCTATTTAAAATATTGGAGGCGGATTATAACATTTTTAAAACATAATATAAATATGTATAAAAAATTAAAATACGAGACCCCAGAGGACACAAAACCTGCTAAGACATCTCAAGAGGAGATACAGACTCAAACACACACAGACTTTTGAGCTTCCGGGGAGTTGCAAATAATGTGAAAAACGTGCTTTTTCAATCTGATTGATTCTATTCTGGCAGTATCATGAGTCAAATAAAGTCACCAGAACATTTGGGAGATAGAATGGAGAGCAGGGAGAAGACATTTATATGCACCGGTTTTTGATTCCCAGTTAAAACAAATCACATCTGTATTTTCATCTCTCGGGAGTGAAAAATGTCCAATCTCATGCTTTTTTGATGACCACCTAAAACTGCTTTGTAAAGTCAAGAGGGCCTGGTATAGTCTCTGATAGCATGAAGGGTCTGGTCTGGTATTTTCCAAAGAACCTACCAAATATAGGTGCCCATGGCGTGTAGGAGTCTTTGAAATTCCCAGCCCTTGTTTTTTAAAATCTGAGCATGGGCCGTTTCAGGGTTACCCCAGTCTTGCGTTACATGGGGAGTGATTTATTTTCCTTCCTGTTACTTTTGTCACCAAGGAATTGACCTGTCTGTGGCCTGCAGCAGTTGTGCATCCATTGAAATGTACTAAACTCTGTGTTTGGTCATGCACCAGGGGGATCTTTTGCCCATGCATGTCAGGAAATTAACTTCCTCCTGATTCTGCACTATGCAACTGTCAAGTCACTTCCCAGCACAGCAGGAGCAATAAAAGGAGTTCCCATGAAACATCACACCTAATGAGTGTCCAAATAAAGACTGTAAAACTTGGCACGTGGGAGGTCGAAAAGCGATATTCAGAGTATATAACCATATAGGAGCAAGCAGTCAGCACAGCAGGAAATCCGTGCAATCAGCAGACTTTTACAGGCTTGTATAGATTTCATGGGAAATTTGTATGGGCCCTAAGGAAATCATACAAGCCGTGGCATGCTCACCTTTGGTTTTCAATTCTCCTCCCGTGTATGTGCACACTCGCACGCTTTACAATGCACGAGAGTGGAATCCAAGCCGTAGATTTAGGGTCCTTTTCTTGGATGATGATAGCACCCAGGAGCCCCCATGGTGGCCCCGAATCCCATCACGCTTGCTGCTGTACAAAGACAGAACAGAAAGATGATCCCTGTGCCAAAGCGTTGCAGTCTAAGGGTACGTCTACACTACATGCCTCCGTCGATGGAGGCATGTAGATTTGTTTGTTTGGCAAAGGGAAATGAAGCCGCGATTTAAATAATCGAGGCTTCATTTAAATTTACATGGCTGCCGCGCTGAGCCGACACACAGCTGATCAGCTGTGTGTCGGCTCAGCGTGCTAGTCTGGATGCCCCCCTGTTGAAATGAAAGCCTTTTATCGACCTCCCCGGTAAACCTCATCCTACGAGGCATAACGGGGAGGTTGATAAAAGGCTTTCAGGTCAGCGCGGAGCGTCCAGACTAGCGCGCTGAGCCGACAAACAGCTGATCGGCTGTTTGTCGGCTCAGCGCGGCAGCCATGTAAATTTAAATGAAGCCGCAATTATTTAAATCGCGGCTTCATTTCCCTTTCACTATCTGTCTAATCTACATGGCTCCATCAACGGAGGCATGTAGTCTAGACACACCCCACATGTAAGACGAGTCCATGGCTAGAGACAGAGACCAACAGAGCTGGCCTTACCGTGAGGCGAACTGAGGCAGCCCCCAGTGAGGCTCCACAAGGACCCAGAGAATTGAGACCTTTCAAAGTTTTGGCCCAAGCGAGGGGACATGGGGGCGTCATTTCAGCTCCCCGCCTCAAGTGCCAAAATGTGGTGGGCTGGCCCTGGAGACCAATAAGAAAAAAAAAACCACACTGAGATGATATTGACCAGCATGGTAAGCGGTGACCTCAGCACATCCATGATCAAGGTTTTTTTCCTAGACTAAGATGAGCTCTGGTGTCCCCCATGGAATCCTTTGCTCACCTCTGAGTTTGCCGTGTTCAGACTCTCACCTTCTTTGAGCTCCACACCAGCCTTGGGTTTCCAAATGTCTGGCTGACTGGTGTTGCCATGGAGCAGATCCCAACATCCAAACGTCTCTTAAAGGTGATTCATGAGCCTTCATCTTCCTCAGATTTTCCTTATCTTGAACACAAGCGGCTGAGTGTGCAGTAGTAGTTCAGGTCGGCACTCTCTGACTTTCAAAAATGTCATTGGCACCCTGGCAAACACACGCCTGACCGCCGACTATTTGCAAATAGCCAATGGTCTGACCCCACAAATCCTAGCAAGCCAAACACGAGGCTTTGTGGAAACGTCTGCAACTCAAAGCTGATTTTTCTTCCCATTGGATCAGTTCAATTTATTAATCCAGGAGGGATTTACACAAGGACTGAAAAGTCATTTGGGCCTTATACACTGGTTTTATGACTGCACGGCAAATATGAAATTAATCAGCAAGCGTAGAACCTTGAATTTGTCTGAAGAAAGCAGGAACTTAGTGTGGAATAAAGGAGAATTTTAGTGAGGTACCACTATATAAAGAGTTATATCCTAGTACATCTACACTGCACACTTATTTCGGAATAAGCTATTCTGGAAGAAATACTCCAAATAGCTTTTTTTGAAATAGCACATCTAAACTATAGGGAAGCCTCAAAATGAGTCTGTCAGGCTCCCCTAATGTGGATGTGCTAGAGCCCCAGGAAGCAGTAGGAGTAATTACTCTGAATGGTCCTGGGGAGGAGCTATTTCGAAATAGCAGTGGTGAAGCATCCACACTACCACTATTTTGAAACAGCAATTTTGGAAGAGCCATTATTTCTCATGGAATGAGGTTTACAGAAGTCGGAATAAGCCATCTGTTATTTTGAATGTATTCGAAATAACAGAATTGCTGTGTAGACGCTCGCATTGTTGTTCTGGAATAACGGCCGTTATTCCGAAATATGCTGCTGTATACACCCCTAGTGTTGCAAATGGATAAATCTGACATCCCAGCCAGCCCGGGGCAGGGATAATCCATAAACACAATATCAACATTCCATCCACGGGAGTCTAAAGACAATGATCGGGCAGCGGGTCTGAAGCCAGCCCATCACTGCCAGTATAGACACATGCTTATCATTTATACCAACATTAACACACCTTATAGTGTAGCTAAGATTATAGTTGCTGTATAGAATATATTTTTCTTCTCTAGTTTCTTAAAGTGATCCAGTAACTCTCGCCTAACGGTGGAGTTACCTACATAACCGATGCATAACCCCTGCTAATACCCTCGTGAAATGGATACATATGTCAATGAAACATTAAACTGCTTTTTCCACACGTTGCCCTCAATCTTTCAGCTTTTGTGTCTTGTAAATTGGACGTTTTCTCCCTGCCCCTCACGAGCCAGTTGCTAAATATATTTGCAACCTCAACACTTTGTCTTCTGCTACTTATTTAATTACCTTCTCTTGCTTCCACTTGATTAAGTTCATGTGTGTCTGGGTGTTTTGGTTAGGATTAAGTTCCCTTCATTTCGGGAAGTTCATTTCCACACTGTATTTTCTCTCAATTCCTGTAAGTGAGGAGTGTGGTTTTTGGTCCAGGTTTTAACTCCCAGTTTTGCTGTTCTCCCTTACTGAGCTGAAGAGATTTGCTTTGAGCCCTTTTTCCCAAGCAGACTGAAAGGTTCTGATCCTGTACTGTGGAAAACATTGTAGTGAGAATGTTAGGAAGGAAAGGAGCCGATATTACTACACAAACTGCTTGTTCAACTCTTGTCCTCTTACCCGGAATGCTGTCTCTTCCTCTCTTCCACCCACCTGTTATGTCTCCTCAAAAACTCAAATTGTGAGCTTCCTGGAGCAAGGATTGTTTTCTTCCTAAGTGTTATTTTAGCCTGTTTAGGTTTCAATCTTCAGTTGGGTCATGATTTTCATATGAATAATAAAAGTATTGAATGTGGTAATGCAACTATCAGCCAAAGTGCTCCCACTGGAGACAAACCCAAATTAGACCTCTTATTACAAGAGCTCCACAACTTTGGAGAAGTTTGAGTCCAAACTATAAACAAGACAAGTGCATTTTAAAACGGTGCCTTTTTGCTAGATGAGTGGCCGGTACTGAAAAGATTATGGAACGTACTGATGGAACAATTTGATCTGACGTGGCCATCCCATTGTTCCAATAATCAAAAATCTGCCACGTCTCCTCTGATGTTTTGTATGTAAATTTTACTCTAAAATTTCAAGTTGAAAATCACCCCGCAAAATTACAGTCTCATGTCTTGCAAGAAGTGCAGGAAATGAATGAAATCGAATAGCGCTGGGCAAAAATCTCCAGCTACACAATACACATACTTGTGGAGAATTTTGAAAGGTTTGGCTAAGACCTTTTTGCACAGCTAATGAACCTGTCAATATTGTACATATCTGTTGAAAGCAGGAAAGAACCCGCCGCAACCAATTAATGATCAGCAACAGGAAGAATGAATTCTATACAAAAGTCCCTTGGATTCAGCTGACTTCTATGTTTTGTACAATCCTGTTGAATTAGGAACTCTATCAAATATATAGACGTGTTGGTATTTTAGTGCCAAGTCCATTGTTTCTTGTAGGAGCTTGTAGCCTATTCAATTTCCTTGTCATTTAAGCCTAGTTTTGCTGAAAGAAGAAAAAAAATCCCTATAGTGTCACTGGCCAAGATCTGGTCTTCTCTAAGGTTTTGTCTACATTAACCAGAAGATGCCACTGTTGCGATCAATCTTCCAGAGTTCGATTTAGAGAGTCTCATTAAGACTCACTAAATCAAACTCAGAGGGTGTCCTCTTGGCGTCCGGTATTCCTGCTTTTGTGAGGTGTAAGGGAAGCTATTTGTTTCCGTTGTCCTCCTGCTGTGGGGACTCCGCCAAGCTCGGTTTCAGCTAAGCAAACTCCAGATACATAGAATACATAGTTGGAGTTGTGTATCTTAAGCTGAGCTGCCAGGTCTAGTGTAGACCTGGCCTAAGTTTGGTTTACGTGCACATCCCTGATGATACAATTCAAGTAATAGTGGATGGAAATTAGGCCTATTTCTTTTGCCCACATAGTTGCATGCTTATGCTATGTGAAGAATCCAGGTTTTTGATTGAGGGAATAGTTAATGTATTCTTTTTTTTTTCTTTCTTTTTTGGAGGGGGGGGTGAATTTAAGCTGCTATGTGAGTATTTAAATCAAACTGAAAGACTCTGATATGAAATCAGAATGGCACAGTGGTTACATCTAAAAGATGCATTAATCTTGGAGGCTTTGTCTACAGTAAAAGGCTCAAGTCCAGTGGTTTGAATATAGTATCTGCTAGTAAAGGCAGAAATGGGTGTTTACGAGTTCGTCAGGAGTTTTCAACCAAACCTTTTTTTTATTGAAAAATATGGATTTGTCAAAATCAAAACATTTCATAAGGTGGATTTCCATGAATTTCTCACCTCCCAAAATTTTGGGGGGAAAAATTTTTAAATTCTCAAAATATCCCTTATAAAAAATTTCTAACTGTAAAATATCCATTTTCTGGTTCAAAAACAACTCCCCTCTCCCCTACAATTTAAGCTAATTATATTGAAATAATTGTAAATGGTCAGAATCAAAACGAACACTTCAAATTATTGAACCATTATGTTTAACCTGAAGCAACACTTGTTTTTTAACTTTACAAATTATGACAATCTTCTAGATTTCAGCTTTTCATCACAATTCAGACAGGAACATTATGTTTGGAAAGCTTGAAAAATCTTGCAGAATGGGAAAATTGTTTCCTGCCCAGTGTCTAGTTTTTATCACAGTGTCAGGGTATGTCTACACTGCCACCCTAGTTCGAACTAGGGTGGCTAATGTAGGCATTCGAACTTGCAAATGAAGCCCGGGATTTAAATATCCCGGGCTTTATTTGCATTTTCCCGGGCGCCACCCTTTTTAAATGCCCCATAGTTCGAACTCCCTTCCCATGGCTACACGCGGCACGGACTAGGTAGTTAGAATTAAAGCTCCTAATTCAAACTACCGTTACTCCTCATTGCAGTGTAGACATACCCTCGGTGGTTTTGAACTTTTTTTCATTTGCGGACCTTTAAACAATTTTGCATGGAGGTGCTGACCCCTTTGGAGATCCTAGGCAAAGTCTGTGAACTCCTCGGGGGTCATGGACCATTTGTGTCACTTACTCCCTGATTCATCCAAACACATATGCATGTGTTTCATTGAAGCAAGTGCTTATGTCCTTTCCTGATCAGCAAAGCACTTAAATACATGATGTGTAAGTCTACGGGTCTTCAAAAAGTGTCTAGCTAACGCCTACGTGCTTTACTCAATGGGAGATGCAGTCTAATAAGAATACTATGTTCCAGTGGATATATAGGGCGTGCTGCATAGACTCCACCATGCCGACTCTCCAAATAAGACACTCTTGTTTTTTTATTTTTGAGCCAAACTATCCCGACTCATGCTGAGATCTGTATTTAACATATTTAAGTATTTACTGCTGTTTCAGGGAACAGGAAATTCCTACAGCTGTGTGGAAGCTCAGCGTTAGTTAGACAAAAGGAGGGAAACAAGGCATTCAAAAAACACTTTGCTTGACGCAAGATCCAGGCAGGATATAATTGCAGATACCACTGGATGTGGCCATTCCTGGTGCAAGGTTCTAACCAGACCCATCAGACTTCTGTAGCTCGTGGGCCTGCTTGTTTGAATCGGATTGGTGCAGCTGATTGTACAGTCACATCAGTAGCAGACAGCCCGTGCTGTGTGAACAAGGCAGTTGAGTCAAGTAATCCACCATCTGTGCAGTCTTTTTTGCACAGCCAATGAAATTGTTGCATGCGAGTTAGCTGTATAGCAAAGAAGGAGAATGCAGTTCTACTGCAGCCGTCTAGGACTCATGGCATGGCCCAAATAACATGCCTTATAGGCAGCCGTCCACAGCATGATAGTACTTCTTGTAGTAAAAATGGCAGAGAACACAAAACTAGACTGTATATGAGACTGTGAAACCCAGTGATGGTTGCACCTGGTGGAATTCTGAGCAAAAAGAACCCTCAGCTGTGTTTGTAGCTGTTTACATTGCACCTCTCTGACTCAACAGCTGTTCTAGGCTTCAGAGTGACATTGAAAGTGACCAGCCTGGAATCTTACAGTACAGACACTATCCAAACGGTACCTTCACAGTATATGGCTGATTGCTGAAACTATTGTCCCCTTTGGATATCTGCGTGCAGAAGGGTTTGGCTGCATTGTAAACAATACACGGGGTAATCATAAAAATCAAAGAACTGGATTCAGAGTGTCTGAACTTGATGTCTGAACGGGATTCAGAGTGTCTGAAGGTGATGGGCTGTGTTTTCCACCAGGGCTCCAGTTCCTTCGCTGGAGTGCTCCCTGCTCTTTATTCTCCTCACCGTTTCCTGATGTCGGTAAAGAGCTGTTTGGAGAGAAAGGAAGAGAAGGGCAGGCCCCTTCGAGTCAGGTGTGGACTGGGATTCATTGACAACATCTCCGTGTTATTGTAGCAACCTAACCTCGGCCATCCATTTCCACAGGAATGGGGCCAAAAGAGAAGAATCAGAGACCCAAACACAACAGGTTGTTATGGCGACCAGAATGTTTTGGTGACTTTTTAGGTACTGAAAAGTAACAGATTTGCAGGCGCTCGCAAAACCTCCCAGCTGGCGCTGCCTGACTGTGACCCTTTCTGCTGCTTGTGGGTGACTGAAGCCTTTGGCACCTAAGCAACTGGAATACTGGCAGTTTTGTCTGGCACTTTTCACAGATAAAAATATTATCTGCTACGACACTGTAGCATCTGTTGAGGACACCGAGTGCAAAATGTGGGTCTCCTGCTTTGAAACGTGAGCAAGTCACATCCATTGGGAGGTTAAATGCTTCCGTATTTGGGAAGCTTTGGGCCAATAAAAATAAAGCAGTCACTTTATGTTGCCTTTCCTCACCGTTTGCTTTGACAAAAGATGGGCCCAAAACAAGAGCCGATTGGCACAGGGCACTGGGTGATTACTACCAAAGGCTTTTCCCACTGGGAGGGGAAAGGACCCATTTCCCCTTAGATAGCCTGAACCTAATGCAGGGCGGTGCTTTTCTTTTATATAGTTCACAAAGATTCCAGATTGCCTGGTCATGTGATCCTCTGGGGGAACTACAGCTCCCAGAATTCCTGCTCTGACAGGCCCAAGTGCACAGCGGAACACAAGGATATATTGATCCAGGCGCGATATCGCAATCTGTCTTTGAGGCTTCTGCTACGGCCAGATCTATCAGACCAAGCAGCAGGAGAAGCAAAGACGCTTCTTTCCAACTTGGAAAGTTTAGCTGGGCCATCTCTTGGGACAGATTCATCCTGCGAGTCATTCTGCTGACCTCAATGGGGTTACCACAGCCTGCAGAGCCTGCAAAGTCCTAGAGTCTGCCGAGCTACAAATCTCCAAAAGAACAGGCTTTTGCATGATGTCTACAGGATTTTGTGGTTCTGATCAAGCTGGGAACAGCTCAGCCATAGCCGTTCTCTGCCCAGAAACGCAGAGGGTGTGAAAATTAAACAGTGAGTTTGAAAGCGTGTGCCGACGGTTGGAAGCCAGATGCTGAAATTCCAAGAAGAGAGGGAGATTTAAGAAATTAAAATAGCCATGAAACGAGCTCTATCCAGTCTACTTGGGGCTTATCTCCCTTCCTAGGCCCGATAACCACATTCCATGTTGTTCCCTGCTTCTGGATGGAGAACAGTATAAAGAATTTTGATGTTTGCAAGCATTTAATCTCCCTAGGTATTGGAGAGTTTTTCCCTCAAGAGCTGCTTTTGAAAATCCGACATAATACCAGGCCAAACACTGTCGAGTTCCAAACTCCCCACCCAAGCAGGAAGGCGATACGGCACTTTGCAAGTTTTCAGTACTGATATCTTTCTGCCCAGCCCCCCAGCCCGCCCTGCACAACCTAGCTTTGAATTGCAGACAGAACCACAAGCTGCTGGAATGCAGTGGCTAGGGAAGCCTCAATAAGGAGTCAGGAACACATTTTGAGAGACAGACGGTATGACCGCGTCCAATAGGAGAGCATTGCATGCATCCAAACGAAGTCTGCATGTAAAGGAAAGCCGCTAGCATGACAATGCAGTGCAGGCTGATTTAGGGCTTGTTTTGCATCGACTATTCGATTAGTCGATAGGGCGCCTCCCCAGGGCTGTTGCTACGTTTCAAAGGCGAAAACGTTGCCTGGAACCCAGGATCAGCTGGGGACTCCCTCGCTGACCCCGGGCTCCACGTGACGCTGCCACTTTGAAATGCTGCAGGGAGCCCGATGTCAGGCTCCTTGCGGTGTTTTAAAGCCGTCCTGGGCTTCATGCAGTGCTGCTGCTTTGAAGTGCTCCTTTCTCTCCCCCGCCCCTTGTTGCCTCTTTTTGATAGAGGCAGCAAGAGGGGGGAAATGACCAGTTGACTAGTCCTACACATCCCTAGTCTACACAGCATGGGCCATGCGCCCCGGTGGTGTGCGTTTTGTAGAGCGCTCTGACAAGTTGTGATCTAACTGCCCCCTGGAGAGTCTCCTGACGCACTCTAAATGCCACTAAAGAAATAACTTGACATGATCCCAGTTGTTCCCTGGAGAGACCTGAGCCTTTCAAGGATTCCTGGCACATTCATGTTAGTTGGGAGCTCCGCACACTTTCCCAGACTGCTCTTGGCCCCGTCCCTTCTGTCTGAGGCCCTGCCCATTCTGGGGGCGTGGCGCAGGCCCCCCCACACCTGGAACCCAGGGCCACAGTGGCTGTTGGCCCCACTGCACACTCCTCCAACCACAGGGCAGATACATATTGTCTGACTTATGTGTCCAGTCCAAACAAGTGAATATAGTTTCATCTTCAAATAGAAGAGATTTAATGTAAGAACACAGGAACAGCCAGACTGGGTCAGACCAAAGGTCCATCTAGCCCAGTGTACAGTCTGCTGACAGTGGCCAATGCCAGGTGCCCCAGAGGGAATGAAGAGGACAAGACAATCACCCATTCCCAGCTCTGGTAAGCAAAGGCCCATCCTGGATAATAGCTCCTGATGGACTTATCCTCCATGAACTTATCTAGCTCTCTTTGAACCTTGTTATAGTTGTGGCCTTCACAACATCCTCTGGCAAGGAATTCCACAGGTTGACTGTGCACTGTGTGCAGACATACTTCCTTTGGGTTGTTTTAAACCTGCTGCCTGCTAATTTCATTGGGTGACCCTTGTGATGGGGTATACCGGTCCTGCACTTGGCTGCCAGGGATGGACCAATCAGGGTGGGCCTCAAAGTCTATGCCCCCTCTTCCCTGCAGCACATGCTCCAAGGGGAAGACTCAGATAAAAGGAGGCAACCCAGGCCAGCCGGGACGGGGCCGGGAGGGGCAGAAAGGGGAACGGAGGAGGAAGAGAGTACTCAGCTAGCTCCTGCAGAGGTACCTGCAGTGCCCAGAGACCTCGACTATTTGACAGGTAACACGCCAGCTGGGGAGACCTTTGTGGAAGCTGAGCCGCCGTCCACTGAGGAAGCTGCCTGAACTCAGGGGCTAATTGCCAGATAGTTTTGCCGCCCCAGCCAGGGGAGCTGCAGAAGCTATAAACTCTTACCTCGCCCCGCCCCAGGGATGCAGTCTGATTGCTGCTAACTACTGCCTGCCCTCGCCACAGGTTGCATGGCCATGGAGTGTGTGGTTGTGTTGCCACTTAGAATCCATGGATTACCCATTTAGGTTACCCACCTCTGGGGACCGGCCACACTTGGCAGAAATCACCCACTTGACAGAGAAACTCAACGACCGGGCGGTGGAGTGGTCTGCCCCCTGCTGGACTGACACGGCATCCCAGTTCCACCAGCAGGCCCTGATTGGTGCAACCCCTAATTCTCGTGTTCGGAGGCGTTTATAACACTTCCTTACTGCACAAGTGCAGCCCCCTGTTAGCCTGCTTCTGTCTTTATTTACCTCTCCCCACCCACTCCCCAAGCAGAATACAAGAGTCCGACCCGCGCCAAGTCTCCTCGTCTTAGTCCTTTCTATTGCGTTCTGCTCCGTGGGCCAGCCTGACCCAAATGTACCCAGGGTTTCTCACAACGCCTCTGACAGCGGGAGAGGGGAGTCCGGGCCCACTCTCACTCACGGACCCCAGCCCAGAGCCCTGAGGACGTGGACCTGTTTAGGTCCGGTCCGGCTGGCGGGGCTTCCTATCGTAATGCGCCAGCCTGCAGGCCTATAATGCCCTGCCCTGGGCTGCTTCCTCTCCCCTTACCTGGTCCTCCGACCAGTCAGTGCTGAGACGTCTGCCTCGCTCCCATCCCTTCTGGGTCTCACCTGTGGTGCCTCTTCCGGGAGGTGCAACCCCATGGTGTCTCCACCCCTTCTCTGGTCTGCCCCCCCCCCTTGCCACACACGCTGGCTCCTTTTGAATCCTGGCACCCTCGTGTTACATCACACCAGGGTGCCTCCCCTACCGGCTGTCTCATGGCACGAGAGCACACCGTGCATGCTCCATCCCCGTTCTGCCCCCATCCCCGCTTGGCCGGGGACGGGGGTTTTAAAATGTGGCGCAGCGGCGTTCTACCTGGTGTGGCTTATGGGAGTGCCGCGCCTACTCTCCCCACGTCCTGCCGCACCCCATACATGACCGGTGCCGGGGAATTTCAAGTGTGGCACCCCGTCACACCTAGGGTATGTCTACACTACAGCGCTAGTTCGAACTAACTTAGTTCGAATTAGTTAATTCGAACTAAGCTAATTCGAACTAACGCGTCTAGAACTAAAAACTAGTTCGAATTAGCGTTTTGCTAATTCGAACTAGCAAGTCCACATTGAGTGGACTCTGAACAGGGCTTAAGGATGGCCGGAAGCAGTGCTGGCAGGGCATCAGAGGAGTACTTAGAGCGTGGAGATGCTGTCTCAGGCTAGCCGAGGGCTGCGCTTAAAGGGTCCCGACCCCCACCCCGGACACACAGTTCTAAGGGGTGCCCCACTTGCAAAGAAATTCTGGCTTGGAGTGCCTGGAGTACCCACACTGGGCACATCACACCACTCGGCCATCAGCCCGGCTGCACTTGCCGCAGGCTGCCATCTGGGGAGAGGGGGTAATTGGGGGGCTGCAGGAGAGCTTCCACCCCCAGAAGCCTGCAGAGCCAGCCCAGTCGTCCCCATCGGGGGCTCGTACCCCATTCCTCCCTCACCTCCTTCCACTTACCCTTCCCTAGCCCCCCTTCTTATTGATGTACAAAATAAAGATAACGTTTCTTCCAACATTGACTCTGTCTTTATTGAACAAAACTGGGGGAGACTGGGAAAAGGAGGTGGGAGAGGGGAAGAGAAAGGCTGGGAGAAGGGAGGGCAACTAACATGATCAGGGGTTGGGAACAGGTCCCAGATGAAGAAAGGCTACAGAGACTGGGACTGTTCAGCTTAGAAAAGAGGAGACGGAGGGGGGACAGGATAGAGGTCTCTAAAAGCAGGGGTTGGGTGGAGAGGGTGCATTCAGAAAAGTTCTTCCTGAGTTCCCATAAAGAAGGACTAGAGGACACCAAAGGAAAGGAATGGGTAGCAGGCTTCAAACTAGTAAGAGAAAGTTGTGTTCACAAAGCAAATAGTTAACCTGCGGAACTCCTTGCTGCAGGAGGCTGTGAAGGCTACAACTAGAACAGAGTTTAAAGGGAAGTGAGATCAAGTCATGGAGGTTGGGTCCATGGAGTAGTCTTAGCCAGGGGGTAGGAGTGGTGTCCCTGCCCAAAGTTTGTGGAAGGCTGGAGATGGATGGCACGAGACAAATGGCTTGGTCATTGTCTTCGGTCCATCTCCTCCAGGGTCCCTAGTGTTGGCCGCTGTCGGCAGACAGGCTACTGGGCTAGATGGACCTTTGGTCTGACCCAGGACGGCCATTGTAAGCTCAGGGCTCAGGGTCGGGGGTCTCAGTGGACGCCCTTGATTTTCATGCACACCTGCTCCTGGGTGGCCAGGCTGGCAGCTCTCCTGCCCTAGCCGGCCACTTTCCTGTGCCTAGTGCGGAGATCGTGGACGAGGTCCACGATGTCCGCACTAGCCCAGGAAGGTGCCCGCCTCTTGCGGTCCAGGGCAAGCTCCCGGGAGCTGCCAGCCTGATCCCGGCAAGAGGGGGTGGGCTGGGGGGCATCGGGTGGGTGGCTCTGCCGTGCCAGGTGCAGGGTCTGCTAGCTGGGTGCTGGCAGGCTTGCACCTGGCACGGGCACCATAGCCAGCCCGTGCCCCTTTAAGGGGTCCGGGGCCGGGAAGGGGGCATAGAGTTTCCCTGGTGTTGGCCAGAGTGGCCACCAGGGAAAGCTGGGGAGGGCTAGCCTCCCACTAGTTCGAACTAAAGGGCTACACAGCCCTTAGTTCGAACTAGCTAGTTCGAACTAGGCGTTAGTCCTCGTAAAATGAGGTTTACCTAGTTCGAACTAAGCGCTCCGTTAGTTCGAATTAAGTTCGAACTAACGGAGCGCTAGTGTAGCGCCTAGGAAAGTTAGTTCGAACTAACGTCCGTTAGTTCGAACTAACTTTGTAGTGTAGACATACCCCTACTTACTTTCTCCACACCCGTCATGATTGTATAGACCTCAGTCCCATCTCCTCATAGTCGTCTCTTTTCCAAGCTGAAAAGTCCCGGCCTTATTCATCTCTCCTCATATGGCAGCTCTTTCGTCTCTCTCGACATTTCGGTTGCCCGTTTTTGTCCCATTTTCAACTCCAATGCACCTTTTTTGAGATGGGGCAACCAGATCTGTAGAGCCCTGCGCGGATACAGAATTTGTATCCACACCCACATCTGTAGCCGCAAAAAGGAGCCAAGGATATCCTGTTGCAGACGCAGATGCCCTCAGATATAAAGCAGAGAGCCACATACTTGCAGGGTTCTAGATACAAAATGTGTATCCTCATCCATTGCCGCAAAAATTAGCTGTGGGTATCTGCATCCATGCCCAGGGATATAAAGTGGAGAACTGCGGATTTACAGGGCTCTGCAGTATTCAAGAGGCTGGCATATCATGGATTTGTATAGAGACAATGTGATATTCATTGTCTTGTTCTCTATCCCTTCCCAAGCGGCCTCTCCACAAACACTCTGCAGGCCAAGAGTTCGTCTCTGCAATTATTTGGCAAATAGTTTTGCAGAAGAAATAAATGTGTCTTCATGCGAGGCCTCTTTCTAGAGGAAGGCCCATCACTGCTATAACTGGTTGAACCCACATCACTTATCTTCCCGCCTGGCATAGCTGGCGAGGCTGAGCAAACACCTTTGTCTGGCTTGAGCTACCATCCCAAAAAAGACCATGCCCAGAAGTGGAAGGGATTTAGAAAACGGTCAGCATTCTTCTGAGCAGTCAGGTGAAATATGTCAATTCCGCCCTAGCTATTGCTTTTGCATGGGATGACAGGTTAGATAGCAGCTATTCCTAATTGACGAGGTTTTTTTCCTCCTAGTGAAGTTCACTTGGAGGTCATTGCACTTGGGATTTAGGTCTGTCCCTGGCCCCCATTGTGTATGAGCCCCGAGATCGATCTAGGGAGGCTAATGAGGGCAACCAGAATTACAAATCAAGCCCGGGATTTAAATATCCTGCGCTTGATTTGCATGTTCCCAGCTGGTCGCCATTTTAGAAATTGACTAGCCCGAAGTAACTGCCCGTGTCTACACGCGGCAGTGAAACAGGATTCCGGAATAAAGCCCTAACTCGAATTAGGTGGTATTCCTCGTGGAAGGAGGTTTGCCACTTAATTCAATTTAGGAGCTTTATTCCAGAATCCCGTTTCACTGCCGCGTGTAGACGAGGACAGTTACTTCGGGCTAGTCAATTTCTAAAATGGCGACCGGCCGGGAACATGCAAATCAAGCGCGGGATATTTAAAGCCCAGGCTTGATTTGCAATTCCGATCGCCCGCATTAGCCTCCCTAGATCGATCTGGGGGCTAGTGTAGACTTACCCTATGTTATTTATAAGCCACAATACTAGCGTTGGACAAAAGTCAGTGACAGACTTTGTATGGTGGGTTGCTGTTTGCTCCAAACCGTAAGCCAACCTACATGCCAGGCATGGTATGTTTGTCATGTCAGTGGGGGAGTCTAGCGCGTTAAATGCCATGACAGCCTGTCACCTGGAGATATTTTCCTTACATAGAGGAATTAATTTATCTGTGGACGCCAGGGGTAGAAGAACGAGAGCTGCTTGCATCATCTATGAAACCAAAAGTTTGACCTTACAGGAATAAGAAACTACGAGGAGTCCTGTGGCACCTTAGGCTATGTCTACACAGCAACGTTATTTCAAAATAACTTAGTCCACTCTACACAGCCGGCAGTTATTTCGACATAATGTCAAAAACCTGTCAAGCTGGAGGACTTCTTACTCTGATTCGTGTAACCCTCATTGTACAAGGAGTAAGGCAAGTCAGAGGAAGAGTGCTCGATTTTGAAATAAGTGCTGTGTAGACAGCACCAAAACGTGAAATAAGCTATTTCGAAATAAGCTTTGCAATTGATGCAGCTCAGTTTGCGTAGCTTATTTTGAGGTAAGCCCTGTTCAGTAGAGCCCCGGTGTTCCCTGTAAGTTGAGTGATTGGGCAGTCACCCAGGAAAGATTCTGCCCAGATGACCTGATGGGGGAAGCCATCGGCATATGTAGTATCTTCACTCATTTTGGTCAGCAGAAATGATGAAGGGTTTGGCTCGGGTCCCATATGAAGAGAGATGAACAAAACTGGGACTTTTCAGCTTAGAAAAGAGGAGACTAAGGGGGGGATAGGATGGAGGGCTATAAAATCATGACTGGTGTGGAGAAAGTGAATTAGGAAAAGTTATTTATTTGTTTCCATAACACAAGAAGTAGGGGGTCACCAAATGAAATGAATAGGTAGCAGGTTTAATTTCTTGCACAAGAAAGCCCGATGTTTAAAATGGTCATCGGAGCTTTCTTGCACAAGAGATCATCTACACTGGCACGGATGCTTTTGAGCAAAAGCAAATCTTTTGCGCAAAGGCACACGCCAGTATAGACGCTCTCTTGCACAAATACTTTTAATGGAAAAACTTTTCCATTAAAAGTATTTGCGCAAAATCATGCCAGTCTAGTTGCACCCAGCTTGGTGAGACCTAACTGGAGTTTGTTAAATGCCCGGGGACTTCCTTATGTAGCCGGTGCAATAGATGCGTGAATTGTTATGGTTTGCGCTGATTTGCTTGGTGTCTAAATTGAGCGTGAGCGTGTGCTGTAGAAAGGCAGTGCCACAGAGACAGGCCGCGCAATAGGTGGCTGTCAGAGAGAAGCTCGAGCCTTACAAATACTCCACGGCCTTTTAGAAGGACCCTTGCTTAGCCCGAATCTCTCTAAGCCGTGACAGGCATTCTCTTAAGCCCCCGGGGAGGGTTTACGAAGCAGCCAGCCAGCCTCGTGACATCCCCAGGTGCCTGGTTTGATGTATGGATGCTCCACTGCAACCCATCCAGGCATTCCTTCTCTTCCCAGTCACTCTGAATCAGCGGGGAGGCCGAGAGAGGCTCTCATGTTGGTGCCGGCTTTGGGTCCCGAGTACCCGAGGGGGGATCGCCTGCTCTCCAGTCGGGACACCTGGGAGAAGCAGCGGTTTGAGCTCCCCAAGCGCGATGGGCTGGCAGGAGAGAACGGGGCATTGCCTGTGGGTTTTCCTCCTCGGCGCTCCAGCCCTATATGTGGGCCGCGCAAAATACCTGCCTGCCTGGAGGCCAGCCCCATGGCTCAGCGTTGCCCCCCCAATTCTAGCTGTCTGCTTCGCCGAGGTGAGAGTCAATCTGTGTGTGGCCCTCGCTGGGAGTCACCCTGAGGATAAAAAGGTGGGGCTCCCCCATTTCACTTGAGAATGAGCTTCTCGGGCGCTAGTTTCTCTCCTCCCCGGAGGCAGCCCCACTTTTGCTGCCCCTCCTCCCACACAGCGCCACCCCCTCCTAGTAGGTGTGGCATTCCAAGATGTTCCTTTGGGAATCACATCCGTTGGGGAGGCTTTATTGGTCCTTTCTTCTCCAAGGTCTCTCAGCTCCACCTCCTCCGCCCCCGCTCAGACTCACCTCTCCCTCCTGCTTGGCTGTCTCCCTGCTCTCACCACAGCCTCGCATGCAGCATGTCAAAAACAAAGCTGGCGGACGAGGATTGGGACCAGGCAGGATTCTCTCTAGCTCGCAGCTTCTCCTTCAGTGCTGTATTTCAGTCGGGACACCCCCAGTTCAGGAAAGCCGTCGTGAACAAACCGAAGTCCATCCCAATTCAGGACAGCGCTTAAGCACATGCTTAATGTTAAGCACGTCCGTCAGTCCAGTTGATCTCAGTGGGACTTACTCATGTACTTAAGTGATACCTTAAAGGTGTATGCTTTACAGCAGGGCTACTCAGTCTGTGGCCCGTTTGTTTGCGGCCTGCAGGGCGGTTTGGATTTACATGGGGCTGAACACGTGGCCTGCGGGTGGATCCTTTGAACGTGGCCTCCACTGGGAACATGCTCCACAATGGCGAGGTGTCTCCCAGGCAGGGTGAGCATTGAAAGATGCAAGCGGACGGGCTGGCTGGAACAGACGGGTACACGGGGTTTCTAGCCCCCAGGGAGGAGGTGCCAGGAGCACAGGGGCATTGTGGGAAGTGCTGGCTGCTTAGCCTAGTGGGCAGAGCCTGAGAGGTGTCGACTGGCTCACACAAGCCATGGTTGGGTCTGGCGCCATTGCTTTAGGCTTAACCTTTGCCCGTCAATGTGAAAGAATTGATTTGCATATATATGCACCCACATATATACATTTGCGTACATTTGCATACATGCAGCCACACTTAAGTTGCGTCCCTCGGCATGTGCTGTGAACGTCACTGTGACCCCCGGGGCTTCCAGAGTTGAGTAGCCCTGCTTTACAGAGCAGGGACCTCCGTGCAGATGCTCCGTCTTCTGTGCAATAGCCCAGAGTTTATAACAGTGTTTCTCAACCTTCAAGGGATGGTGCCTGGTCCTGCCTCGAGGGCAGGGGACTGGACTTGATGATCTCTCAAGGTCCCTTCCAGTTCTATGAGATAGGTAACCTCTTTAAAAAAAAAACGTATAAGTGCCCCCGTACCTACAGTTTTCAGACACACAATTTTTTTTCTACCATTGCAACATGTTTGTTTAAACAACGTAATCGTAGCCGGGCGGGCGATGAAATGTTTGGGTGTAAAAAGTACAAAAATAATAAAACCCTGTAAAACTTAAAACAAACATTCAGTTTTCCCCAAATTTCAGTTGTGTTGACGTACCCCCCAGACTTCTCTTGAGTACTCTTAAGGGTACTCATACCACTGGTTGAGAAACACTGGTTTATAACACCTACCCTATCTCCATTGCTTTGCGAGTAGAGCAAAACGCTGTCCACTTACTGGAAACACTCTAACCTTTCTCGCAGTTGGGAATTCCCTCCCCACGCAGCAGGACAGTTAGGTTTCCCATGAAGAATATCTTATCTGAGCGTAAAAGTGGAGAAAGTGATGTAATTCTCCCATTCCAGCAGGCTTTCTGGCAAGCAGACTGCATCTGCGGCCCTACAAAATGCTGTCTCTCATCCTCATAAAAACCTTGACAAATTATATGTTTATACTTGACTCTGCTAGTCCACTGTTTAGATTATTACCAGCCCGGTACATTTTTCAAAGCAAATGAGGTTTCAAAAAGCCTCTTGATAAAGATCTTTCTTGCCCTCAGTGGAGTCGTTAATTCAATATGCTGAAATACCATTTTAATTAGTTTGCATGACTGTCCCAGGAGCTATGAAATAATGCTCTCGGTTGTAGGAATATGTACCATGTTGAGTTTGATCCTCTCCTTTATCTCCGTCCACTGGTCTGTGTCTTTGGCAAATCGTAGTGAGTCCTGTCCCGTAGCTGTATCCTTGAGGGAGCACACCAATGGTTTGAAGTGGAATACTCACCATTAAATACAAATAGCATTGTACTTATTACTTAAACTAGTCCCAAAGCCAGGAAAATCAGCGTTAGGCAGCCTTTGATTGCTTGTGCCGTGGCCAGCTATTACAAAAGGCCTAACATGGATTATTATCTATCGTTAATACCTAGCCGGGAAGGAATGAGTTGAGAGTGTAGGTTTTTCTCACACTCTTTATGGAATGTTCTTTATTATGTGTATTGTAATAGCGCCCAGAGGCCTCAAAATTGATTGGGGGGGCCCCTCTGTTCTGCGAGGGTCTTTACAGATGCACTGTAAATGACAGCACAGCTGCTGACTTTTGGTTAGCCATTGAGTGCTCCTCTCTGCCCTGCCTGACCCCCCTTCCTGCAAGTGGAGGTGGAGCTTCAAGGGGGAAGAGGTCAATGGAGGGCAGGGCTGTGCCGATTTACATCGTGAGTTTTGCTAAAACTTGGTATGGCGTTAGCATGCACACTCCTGAATCGTTTGCCTTGGGGGAGTACAGTTATACGCACAAGCCGAACCATCATACCCATTTTAAACTAATATAAGACAGTCCATGTGCAAAAGTTGCAGCGATCTATGTTAAATCAATTAAGTTAACTCGGAGTAATTCCAGTGTGGAGACAAACCCTGGAAAGGAGAGGGAATGTCACAGATTTGCATGATTTACTGTGAATGAGGACTCATTTCGGTGCTACAAGATGGTAATTTTAGAGCAAGAACTCCAGTAACTTTCCCTCCCATTTTGATCCCTGCTGATGGGTCAGAGTTAAGGATATTATTGTGACATGCAATGTGTGTCTTCACATGCCAACCTTATTAACTGAATGTGAAACTGTAAGGATAATTGAATGTATATGTAAATTATCTTAATAACTGGTCACTTACATTTTTGGCTAAGGTTCAGAGATTTATGTTGGTAACATTCTTGGTATGCATTTTGTATAATAGTTAAGTCATTTACTGTAGCAACCTTCACTATAAGTGACCAAAGTTTTTTTTTATAAAGTATTATGATAAACTTGAGGATGTCTTTTGCGTTCAAAAATCCTAACCACCAAATTTTCAGTTAAGGTTGCAGCACCAGCCTTAACTCTGCCCCTTTATCAGCTTCATCTGCCTTCCTTTACTTTGGGTTTCACACCAAGTGTACTTTTGGTGTGTTCAATTACCTTGACAAAGCCCTGGCTTGGTTGATTTAGTTGGGATTGGTCCTGCTTTGTGCAGGGGGCTGGACTTGATGACCTCCTGAGGTCTCTTCCAGCTCTATGATTCCATGAACCTATTGCTGTTTGAATGGAATGATTTCCTGTTCTAACTTTCTAACAGGAAAGGCCAGTTGTGTTCCCTGTAAGCTGAGTGCTTGTGCAGCCACCCAGGGAAGATTCAGGTGCCACCCAGCTGATTAGCAAAGCGCCCACAGCCAGCAGCATGTGTTTCTACTGGTGGTGCACATCTGCACATGCCTCAGTGCACACAACAAAATGTATTGCACACAGGGATGGAAAAAATGAGAGGGAACGTTGAAGGCCAGTACTTCCACATGGCTGCTACTGGGGTGAAAGGCTAACCCAGTGGTTTTAAGTACTACCCTAGAATTTAGAAGGCTTAGACTCAGGTCCTGGGTCACCCAGGGTATGTCTAGACTACATGGCTATGTCGACAGAGCCATGTAGATGAGTTTACTAGACATAGGAAAATGAAGGGTCGATTTAAATAATCGCCGCCTCATTTACATCAAAATGGCCGCAGCCGATCAGCTGTTTGGCGGCACAATGGGGCAGTCTGGACGCGCCACGGTCGACAAGAGACGCCTTTGTCAACCTCTCCGGTAAGCCTCATTCCACGAGGCATAACGGAGCGGTCGACAAAGGCTTCCCTTGTCAACTGCGGCACATCCAGACTGCCCCACTGTGCCGCCAACCAGCTGATCGGCACAACGTAGCGGCCATTTTGATGTAAATGAAGCAGCAATTATTTAAATTGCCACTTCGTTTTCCTATGTCTAGTAAACTCATCTACATGGCTCCGCCGACGGAGCCATGTAGTCTAGACATACCCCCATAGACATCCTGCGTGATGCTGAATAAAAGCACTATCCCACCAAAGAGGTCTGTTGTGTAGATAAAGAGATTAAAGACTGGGAGGGATTTTGTGGGCTTGGATGAAGGTATCCATTAGGCTTTTCAGCTGTTCTCACACAATGGAGAAAAGGCCTGAACGCAGTGTTCTTCCTTGGCAATATCTCCGAAGCAGGGAGGGGCTGGTAAAGTTGGTCCAGGTTCCTCTGTGTGCTGAACGGAATACTTTGGACTATAACGAAACCTCAATGGAGGGCTGCACGTGCCAGTTTCTTTATCATAGAATATAATTTGCAGACCATAAAGAGGCTGTTTGTGACTAAGTAAATAAGGCCAGTCAGATCCTGTAGCAAAGGTTCAAAAAAAAAAAATCCCAAAGCATATCACAAGGATGAGACAGATGGAAACCAGTGAAATGGCGACATAAGACACAGTTTTCCAAAGTAGGCAAGGGGGTGTCCGAGAGGAGGTGACTTACAAGGTACCACTGGACTTCCGCTATCAAAATAATATGCCGCAAGGATTTACCCCAATGGGCTTATGTGAGTCCAGAGCAAGGCGCAGAACTGTGTACACGGCATGGGAAGGAATAAATTGGCTAAATTCCTGACAACCTTTTTTCGGCCCACTTCCCATACAAGTCGGGGTGATGAACTGAGTGAGGAGTGCTTTGAGGACCTCACTCTTGGCTCCGCTGCACATTCTCCTCTGACTTAAATCAGCTACGCCTTATTAGATCTATTGCAGACTGCCCGAGTCACACTCTTCCTTGCTAAATAACAAGAATGCTTGGGAGTAAGATATCAGATGTGCAAATGTTCTCACTAGTCACCCTCGCCAGCCCTCCTCTGGTGTAGTCATGCCTATTTTAGCCAAAGAGGAAACTGAGGCACAGAGGCTAATCTGGAATGATGATTCAGCAATTAGGGGGCTAGCCTGGGACATGAGAGACCCTTGTTCAGTACCCTGCCCTGACACAGACTTCTTGTGGGATCTTGGGTAAGTCACATAGCCTCTTCGTGATTCAGGTCACCATCTGTACTTAAAAACATAAGAAGGGCCAGACTGGGTCAGACCAGTGGTCTATCTAGCCCAGGATCCTGTCTGCCGACAGTGGCCAATGCCAGGTGCTGCAGCGGCACTGAACAGAACAAGTGATCCATCTCCTGTTGCCCATTTCCAGCTTCTGGTAAACAAAGGCTAGGGATACCATTCCTACCCATCCTGTCTACTTCCATTCATGGACCAATCATCCATGTACTTATCTAGGGATTGTTGGGTTTTTTTAACCTAGTTACAGTCTTTGACTTCGCAACATTCTCTGGCAAGGAGTTCCACAAGTTGACTATGTGCTGAGTGAAGAAAAATTTCCTTTGGTTTGTTTTAAACCTGCTGCCTATTAATTTCATTTGGTGACCCCTAGCTCTCGTGTTATGAGAGGGAGTGAATAACACTTCCTCATCTGCTTTCTCCACACCAATCATGATTTTATAGACCTCTATCCTATTCCCCCTTCGTCGTCTCTTTTCCAAGATGGAAAGTTTAATCTTTCCTCATATGGAAGCTGTTTCATACTCCTAATCATTGTTGTTGCCCTTTTCTGTGCCTTTTCCAGTTCCCACATTTCTTTTTTTTTTTTCAAGATGGGGCGACCACATCTGCACACAATGTTCAAGATGTGGGCATACCATAGATTTAAATAGAGGCAATATAATATTTCCAGTCTTATTCTCTATCCCTTTCTGAATGATTCCCAACATTCGGTTAGTTTTTTTGGACTGCTGCTGCACACGGAGCGGATGTTTTCAGAGAACTCTCCACAATGACTCCAAGATCTTTTTCCTGAGTGGGAACAGCTAATTTAGACCCTCATCATTTTATGAGTAGAGCTGGGATAATGTTTTCCAATGGGATTTCCAATTCCATGAGCAGTGGGTATAATGTCAGTGCCTGATGTTGTTGGGGTTTTGTGAGGATAAACCCTGTAAAGATTGTGCGGTGCCCCAATACTACTGAGACGGCATCATGCATCTTACCTAGACACTCACCTCAGGTCACACAATGAGCCGCTAGGATTCTAGTTTGGTGCTCAGAGAGGAAAGGTGGTCTTGCACTGAGGCACTGCGCTAGAGCTCAGAAGCTCTGGTGTTAATGCATGGCTCCGCCACAGCTTTCCAAGGGAACCTTGGGCAAGTCACTGAAACATCTCTCTGTGTCTCAGTGCCTTCCCTGCAAAAGGGGGATAATGCTTCTTTTGCCCTGTCTCTTTGAAGCAATG